>NC_092815.1:240515306-240819134 GCF_023375885.2 Dermacentor andersoni
GACTTTAGTCAAGCAAGGGGACAGACTGGCTTCAGGAAGAGACACTCAAGAATGGATCACATCCATGTCACTAAAAAGACAATCGAGAAATCGGCAGAGTACAATCAGCCTCTATATGTGGCTTTCATTGATTAAAAACAGGCTTGTGATTCAGAAGAGACGCCAGCAGTCATACAGGCATTAGGTAATCAATGAGTACAGGCCGCTTACCCAAATATCTTGGAAAATATCTACAGAGATTCCACAGCTACCGTAACTCTCCACAAGAATAGTAGGAAGATACCTATAGAAAAAGGGATGAGACAAGGAGACACAATCTCTCCAATGCTATTCACTGGGTGTTTGGAAAAAGTGTTCAAGCTATTGAACTGTGAAGACTTAGGAGTAAGGATTGACGGCGAATACCCCAGCAACCTTCGGTTTGCAGATGACACTGTCCTGATCAGCAACACTGGAGACGAGTTAAAACAAGTGATTGATAAACTTAAAATAGAGAGCGTGAGAGTGGGGTTGAAGATTAATATGCACAAGAGAAAGATAATGACGAATAACCTGGCACGGAAACAATAGTTCAGGATCGCCAGTCAGCCTCTGGAGTCTGTGAAGGAGTATGTTTACTTAGGTCAACTAATCACAGGGAACCCTGGTCATGAGAAATTTAAAGAAGTAGAAAAATGGGTTGGAGCGCATACTGCAAACATTGTCAGCTCCTGACTGGAAGCTTACCATTATCATTGAAAATCAAGGAGTGAAATCAGTGCATTTCACCGGTGCTGAGATATAAGGCAGAAACTTTGAGGCTGACAAAGAAGCTTGAAAAAAAGCAGCCGTGGCTTAGCTTGGTTAAGCCTGGTGATTGCGAAGCAATAGTAGCGCCCCTGGTGAGAGGAGCGGGAGTTAGGCCGCCGTTGGTGGCTACCGCCTCGCCTCGCGACGGCGTAAGATGGGGCCCCGTTTTTACACAGCTGGTGTAACGTCACACCGACCGTAGCGCCCCTGGTGAGAGGAGCGGGAGTTAGGCTGCCGTTGGTGGCTACCGCCTCGCCTCGCGACGGCGTGAGATGGGGCCCCGTTTTTACACAGCTGGTGTGACGTCACTCTAGGTCACGTGGTGTGACGTCACGCAGCGAGGTCACGCTAAAGGTCAATGGTGCCTACCACCGCCTCGCCATGGAACGGGCTGAAGTGCGACCTAAAGTAGTATTGCTTCGCAATAAAAGTTAATGACCGCGCAAGGAGCGATGGAACGAAAAATGCTATGCATAACGTTAAGAGATAGAAAGAGAGCTGTTTGGATCAGAGAGGATACCGGTATAGCCGATATTCTAATTGACATTAAGAAAAAAATGAAGCTGGACAGGTCATGTAATGCGTAGGTTAGATAACCAGTGAACCATTATGGTTACAAAATGGGTGCCAAAGAAGGGAAGCCCAGTCGAGGACGGCAGTAGACTAGGTGGGGTGATGAAATTAGGAAATTCGCGGGTGCTAGTTGGAATTTGTTGGCGCAGAACAAGGGTAATTGGAGATCGCAAAGAGAGGCCTTCATCCTGTAGTGGACACAAAATAGGATGATGATGATGGTCTAAGAAGTCACTGTACATAATGCGTCAAAAAAGGTTAACATGTTGAGCAATCCTAGATTCATAGATCACAGAATCCTAAGGCCCGCGCCCCCGCCCTCCAATCCCCCTGATGTATCGCGCGCGACGGAGGACGGCGCGCTTCCTCCCCGCTTTTCTCCCTTGCGCCCACAAGACTGAGCTACCATCGTCGGCTTTTAAATAAGAACGTAATTACCTTTTCTGGCTTTAGCGTCTTGACATGACATAGATCCTTTGACGAAGGTGAAAGAAATGTTGATATTTTTTTCTGTGACATGACGCCACAAACGAACGACCACAACGCTTCGTCTCATCGGACCTCACTGCGTGCTTTGTCAGCTTGTTTGATAGTGCGTTGATTTGGTTTGTCTCGTTGTGTGGTCCGATGCACTTTAGAAAAGTCAACGCACCTTTGGTGTCAAATGTTTATTATTAGCGGCGAGAATTTGGAGTGTCGCCCTTTCGCCAGTGACGTCACGGCCAGGACGCCGCTCGCTGCGGCTCGCTCGGCTGCCGCGCGCGCTCGTTCCCTTCGTGTATGTCTGTGGCATGGGTGGCCCGAGCCGTACTTATTGAAGGGTACCTCGGCTTCTTTCTGCTGCCATGCTTGAACCACATTTCCTTCGCATAAAGCGCGTGCGTCAATAAAATTTGCGGCCTGGATTTCGCAAGCTGTGTAGCGTTGAAGGAGCCTACTGGCATCGCAATGGATATATGCGCCGTGTCTGTCCATAAATTTTGCGTAAAATGAATGTCTGCAAATTCAACAAGCGAAGTTCTGTATGATGCTTCGATAAACACTTCACATTCCCTAAGTATTTAGCTATGAGAGACATTGCATTTTACATGGAAGAAAAATCTTGATAATTAGCGTCAGCATGTTATCCGTGTTAGACACTGCACAGCGAAGCTGTCATCATGATTCTTGTTACTCTGGAGAGTTGTTCTAGTCAAATATGGTCCTTTATTAATGCGCAGAAGAAAGAGTTAGGCACGCATTCCCTATGAAAAAGTTTGCTGCTACTTTCACCCATCTCTGAAACAAGCCTCCAAAAAACGAATTGCTCATGGCTGCTAACACTACGGCGCGTCATGTAGAGTATTTACGTAGTTAACTCACAAATACCATCGTAGCAATCATCTGAGAGAAAAGTTTCGTTGTTAAGATCGAGAGCCAATCAATTGCAAGCGATGAAATGTTTCATAGTGGCCCTCAGTAGCCTTTATCGACAATATGGTACACCCCTGATCACGCAACCGTAGCAACCGACTGTCAGTATGGGAATTGAGGCACGCTTTGTTCGCGAAACCCACCAGTTCACTACAACTTCGAATTGAAACCATGAAGCCTTTTTTACAGCGCCAATTGGAATGGCTATAGTATTTTCGAGCTACCACAGCGCAGCTTAGATTGCCTAGAAAAGGAAAATTCAAGCACTTTCTGTCTCACCATGTCTCGATTCAGCATCGTTTAATCATACAAACGGAGAACTATTCGTTTCGTCGGTATATAAAAGAGAACCTCGCCCAACTGCAGGCAAAATAAAGTTTGCCCCAATCCAATCGCAAACATTCATAAGGAAAACACCACAAGCCTTGCATATATTTTCAATCGATTTTTGACCCTCCACAGGGGGAATTATGATATCTTCAATATGTCCCAGACGACTAATGATTGACGCTTCGACTTTCTGGCTGCAACCGTGCGGTCCAACAGGCATATCTCACTAAAAAATTTAGGCCGAGCAGCCTGTGTCAGTTCGCCAAACAGATTCGTCACGTATATTCCTCAAGCAACAAGCACCAGTAAATTTCTCAAGTGAGTTGAACGTATAGCACAGGAAAAGGAATATATAATGGTACATTTCTTTTTGTATTCTGTAAATAGCTGTGAGCCTTCATTAGCTTTACTTCACATTATCGCCGTTAAAAATAAACACTTGAAGAACCGCATAATTTTTAGAAGCAGTTAAAGAAGCCAGTGGTGATTGTAGAATCTAAACTGCAGTATTAGTTAAGTGCTCGTGTTACTGCTGAGCGTTTCTGTGAAGAAATGCAAAAATTCGATATTATTCCATGAACTACTCGTCGTGAGCAGACCTGCTTTAGCCGATTAAAATCAACGCAACTGTTATAGAAGTCATATATAGCCAGCGTTTGTGACATACTTGTTGCACCACGTCAGGTATGGTATCATAACAGGAATCTCATGTGCTATGTTTTTGCGGTTGTCGATCCGCGCATGAAAAACTCGCAATGGGCTGGTCTGCGCTCCTTCGGCTGGCATTGTGGCGTTGCCTTTGAGAGCTGCATTGTCGTCTAAGAAATAAGCTCGTTGAATAAATTTTCGCAAATGAAGACGTCGCAAAAATATATTTGATACCACTGCCATAAGTATAGAAGCAGAGAAAACGAGGTCGAGCAAACGAAAACACCGCAGAAAGCGCCTTGACACCGCCCGAACTGTAGCAGACGACATGCGCGAGTCCGTGCCTTGACGTCACGCGCGTGGCGCTCGCAGCGCCCCTGTAGTTCGTTCTCGGGGCTAATAACAACATTAAACCAACAAAGTTCCGGAATTGAATGTCTAAAGCACGACTTCGGAAAGGTTAATGCACCTTTCGCGTCAAAAGTTTACGAGAATTTTGTACTCATAAAGTTTCGGAATTGAAATCCATGCGCTTCCTAGACTCCGCAGCCTCCGCGAGATGCCGCGACGAGCCCGCTCGGCATCAAAACGTCTATGAATCTTTGTTCTCGGATGGGTCTCCTTGCGGTGCATGGGCGTTGCCACGAAATCCAGCCTGAGTTCGCAATGTTGGCGCTGAAATGTCTTTTCGAGGGTCAAAAAGACATTCTAGACGAAATCCAGAATACTTCCCGGCTGGATTTTGTCGCCGGTGTTGTTTTTGTCGCCGGTGCAAAGAGCACAAGAAAATTTCGGGGGGGGGGGGGGCTGAAGCCCTATAAGCCCGCCCCCTCTCCCGCCTCTGGCTACGACCCTGCCCGAGGTTGCCAGCGACGCAGGACATCACCGACAAGGCCAGCGGCACTGCCACAGCCGATTGAACCTTTTTGCCAGCTATTTCAGATATGGATGGATTTGTTGGGACGCTTTCCGACGTCAACATTTAGAAATAAGTGGATCTTCGTGGCTACCGACTACCCGCTACAGCGAAACGAAAGTGCTGCCCTGAGGTAGTGCGGGTTAAGTTGCGAAATTCTTCGTCTAGAATATCCTGCTGCGACATGACACCCCAGAAGTCCTCATCAGCGACAGAGGAACGGCCTTCACGGCAGAGCTCACCCAAACCATTTTGCAATATAGTCAGACAAGCCACAGGAGGACAACTGCCTACCACCCGCAGACGAATGGTCTTACGGAGCGCTTGAATAAGACCCTCGCCGACATGCTTGCAATGTACGTCGATGTCGAACACAAGACGTGGGACGCGGTCCTGCCGTACGTAACCTTCGCTTACAACACGGCGGTGCAAGAAACAACGCAGATCACGCCGTTCAAGCTGGTTTACGGCAGGAACCCTACGACGACTGTCGATGCCATGCTGCCCTATGTCACTGAGGAACAAAATCTCGCAGTCGCCGCCTATCTCCAGCGAGCCGAAAAAGCCCGACAGCTCGCCCGCCTACGAATCAAGAACGAGCATGCAGAGGACCGACAGCCGACTCTATACAATCTTCGGCGACGCTACGTCGAGTAACAGCCCGGTGACCGTGTTTGGGTCTGGACTCCGGTACTCCTACGAGGGCTTAGCGAGAAACTGTTACGCCGCTATTTCGGATCCCACAAGATCATCCGACGCATTGGCGCACTCGACTATGAGGCCGTGCCAGGCGGCATTTCGCAATCACAGAGGCGCCGCGCGCGACCTGAAGTCATCCACATGGTGCGTCTTAAGCCTTTATACGCCCGCTGACGAACGTTGTCATTTTTTCCCTTTGTTATGCGTGGTTTTGCTTTGGATTTTGTGTTTGTAGCATCGGTACGATGTTTTTTTTTAAGGGGAGGGGGAGGGGGTGTTGACACGTGTATTTTTATCGGGTGACCGCGTTCCACCGTCTAACAAGTGTTATCGCTCAGCGCAGGGCGCGCCTGCGTGTATCGGAAATCTCTGGAGTGTTATCGGTGGTTTTGTCGGTTGTCTGTCGTCACCGAATTTTTGTGTAATCTGATTGCACGTATGTGCGACGCGAAATGTGTTGAACTTTCTGGAAGACACGCGCACGCCAGCCATTAGTCTGGAACCTAGGATGACTCACGTTATAAAAGCCGATGCGCTTCACCCGACTATCGCCGACTATATGTTCACTGCTATCATTGGGCTTTGAGTGTCTCTTGTCCTGGGCACAAGATCGCCCAATAAAGTGTTAGTTCCGCCATTCACAGCCTTGCTGGTGTGTTCTCGACCGTCATTACCACGTGACAGTAGTATCTTTTGCAAACGAGATAGACTGAAAATTGCCGAATCCCTAAATTTCATGGTTACTCACAAATTATACCGCGATTATAAAGTATATATATATTTCGAGAAATGTTATGTACCTTTGATTAAACTTTACTCTACTTTTACACGGATCTTACATATTCACCGCGTGCTCACATGGCAACCTTGTGAACACCGCGCTTTTCCTGAATGCGCTGGTGAAATCGAAACCGAAGTCCCTGGTTACACGGACGGACTGTTTGGCGCAGTAACACATGTGCACGCGTTCTGCCTACATAGCCTTGACCGCGCTGCCACAGAAAGTTGTCGTCAGGTTTATAACAGGAGCTGCCTTCCTTGCTGCGTCGCGCACATAGATTTCGGTTCTTCGGGTGGCACTGCCACATATGTTGTGGCTGACGAATCGGTCAAGCAAAAAAAAAAAGCGACAGGAGCCTCATTTGTAGCCTTGACAACACCACGGAAACGGCTCTTAATTTTGACTGGATTGAATTTCACCACTTGGAGTTTTGCAAGGTCCACAGAAATGTCCCTTTCAAGAGCGGTAAAGCCTTCCACGCCTGTCAGATAGCGTGTGCAGCGGTCGGGAAGCGCTCCTGTGGCCACGATGGCTCGTTTTCACCACAAATGTACTGCGTTTCGTTAAGGGAAGGCTCGTCGGCGTTGGTGGACCTCGTGGAAATGTTCGGTAAGGAGCGGTCACGTAGGCAGAAGAAAAGCTGCAGTCGGTAATAGGCAAAGAATTCAAAACAAGTTCCACCTACAAAAGCGCAGTCCGCCTGCCCTTCACATCTGAAAAAGACCCGAGCCAGCCAAGTCCGCTCACAGTTAAACGACTTTGCTCTGCTAACGTTAGTGCTAGGCCAATCAGAAAGTAAAAGCTTGTTTTTAAAGCTAGAATATTAGGCTGAACACTGATATCAGGATCATCCATAAGGTATGCTGAGACGTTGAGGCTTTAACCCAAAGCCAGAGGCACAAGGACATATTTGTAGGGACAAAACAGGCGTTATGAACACGCAAAACCACTCGACGCCTCTTAAATAAGAAGAGCTAATTCATTGGTGCATCTTATGGGGTCGTCTAGAAGTTAAACCCAGTGAAGCCGAGCTTCTTCGCCGCTGGTCTACGCGGTACCTCTCTCTCGAGGCACAGTAAGTTCCTCTTGTCAGATCGATGCCCAAATTCTGTTTGCCTGAGTAGAGACCTTGCAATCGTATGGGCTTCTGGTGTCATTCAGGAATTCAGAATGCACACTGTTATAGTGTTTTTCTTTAAGTGGAAATGGCAAATCCAGTGTCAAGCAGACACCTCTTACTGTTTTGCTTGCTCCTTGGTTTGTTTGTATCGAGTAAGACGTATAACATGCTGGATGCGTTGTATTACATGCAATGTATGCACCGGTATTGATACATACCAAAGTTGTACGCGTGGCTACGGGAGAATAAATTTTCTTATGATCTGACGTAATAGTTCGGCGGAAACCCGCAAGGTGCAGAGAAGTAATTAATAAAGGGAAAATGAAACATCCGCCCAATCGTAACCATTGCTACAAAGGAAACCGACACGGGTTCCTCGAAAGGAAAGCCTCGCAGTGGAAATTATGTTTAACAGCGTACATATAATCTTCTTAATTTTGTCGCCTGCTCTAGGAGAGCATTACTTCTTGAAGCCAGCCTCAGGCAAGTGACTCTCCATGAAGCCATTCTCTTCGCATTCTCCCTCGCAGTATCGGCGCAACAGGTGATCGCTGAGAGGCACTTCATTAGGCGGGAATGTTTCCGTCGGGATAGTTCTTAATGTGCGCTCCTTCGGCTACCCTGCCGCAGCTCTGCCTACCGAGTGGGTGCACTAAAAACCATCCCGCGCGCTTTGAGGTGACAATGAGGTGTTGAGCCGATACGCTTGGCCTCGATCGTGTTGTGCGGTTCTCTCTCCCAATTTAAACGTAAATAAATGTAAATATATGCGCATATCACGCCGCTCTAACAATACTGACACACGCATGTATTTTCTGAATAGCGCTCCTCTCTGTCAAGTTAATTTTTACAAGTATCCCGGCCTTTACATCACTCACGATCTATCATGGTACAAGCATGTTGAATTTATAACTTCTAACGCTAATCGCACTCTAGGCTATCTACGCAGAAACTTTTACGCCGTTCCTGCATCTTTAAAACTGACGCTCTACAAAACACTTGTTCGATCAAAATTAGAATATGCCTCGGCCATCTGGGATCCCCCTCAAGTATCACTGACCCTCTCCCTCGAAGCCATTCAGAACCGCGCGTACCGCTTTATTCTATCTAATTACTCTCGTCATGCTAGCGTAACACTCAGGAAGCAAACCGTTAACATACCGGAACTTTCAGTACGTCGTGCATACAGTCGCCTCTGCCTTTTCCACAAGATTTACCACAACCCGGTATTAAAAGAAAAACTTCTTACTCCTCCTTCCTACTTTTCATCCCGCAGCGATCACCTTCATAAAGTTTTAGTGCCATCTTGTCGCACGAACGCGTACTATTACTCTTTTTTACCTGGCACCTGCAATGACTGGAACCACCTCCCCGCATCGGTCGCTACTATTATAGATTCATCGAGGTTCAAGACTGCTGTTTTCCATGCCATCTAACGAATATTTTATTCATTGATCTGCATTCTTTTTCTGTGTGTATGTACCACTCCTTTCTGTAGCGCCTACGGGCCTTGAAAGTATTTAAAATAAATAAATAAATAAATGAATAAATAAATAAATTTATTCCCTCCGTGAAGCCGTAAATGAACGAAAGAAGGCACGTGCCCACAGTGTAGGCGACCAGCAGGTTGGCCGCGCACGCGGCGACCAGCGTGCCCAGCAACAGGGAGGCCACGTCTCCGGCTCGGCCGGGCGCCATGCCGCTCAGGGTGCCCAGCATCACGGCCGCCGAGCCCACGTTGGCCGAGCCGCACAGCGCGGAGGTGAGCACGTGCCGGGTGCGGACCTGCAAGGTGTCCACCAGACGAGCATGTTTCCAGCTTTCGCCCGTTCGCCACTCGCCGCTTCCTCTCCAATCGCGATGCTACGTAGATTGCCGCCTAGCGCCCCCCAAAATATTCGAAAACCTCTCATTACGCGCGGAAAAACAAATAGCTTACATCGTTCCTGTCGTACTACGTTTATTATATCGATACTCGTTACGAAACTGTATTCCGTGCAGTGAATCGTTATTATCCATCGGTTACGTTGGCGCACACCATGCTTTGCAACCTTCCCGCTACCCCTGCTAACCCCCCCTTGCCGAAAGAAAGAGAGAAAGGAACAGAGCACCGAAATGGTGGCTAGTAGAGGAGGAGGGAACATTGCAGCGGGCAGCGCGCGGTCCGCTAGGCCCCGACGAGTGTGTAAGCGCGCCATCGGTGTTCCTACCCAAGAAGGAACTTGCATTTCTTGATCAATAAGGCAAGCGATTACCACGTACATGATATGTCTGTCGTGTCTTGCGCAGGTTCAATATGGACATTAGCGACGTCGTTTTCATGAATTAACTTCAGTTGTTAGTCCGGCCGCCTTCTTGTCGTTTTGTCTATGTCTGCCTATCGATTGTTCCCCTTTTCAAATTTATTGGCAGTCTCCTGATATAACCATGTGCCAACTAGCCCAACAAGCCACTCTTTTGAATTCGCAGATCGCGATAGGCAACGCGTGGGTGACGCGTGGGCGCGATTAAGAGCAGATGCCGCAGACAGACCTCCGCTCATGCAGGGCTTTCTTTCCATATATGGTATCGGTGGACGCGCTCGCCGTATGCCTTGTCGATGGCGTCATCGGTAAACAGACGACGGCGAGCGACTCTGGCGCCATTTCGTAGCGGTCGTGGCCACATGATCCAGGAAAGAGCGCTCTTTCCTATCCTAAAGTATCCCTTGGTTGCGTCTCACCTTACCTTACCGTCTTAATAACATGAAGTGGAAAGCGGAGGAGTATGGCAGAAGAGTGAGGAGGAAAGTAGAGTGCCACACGAGGCTACGAAATGGGGCCATAGTATTTGTAATATGATTGTAAAGGCTGTTTCACATGCTGCGACTGGAACGACGAAAATCGGTGCAGTCGCACGCGATGCGATTTCTAGAGGGCCCATTTCACATGATGGCGATTTTAACGATGCGGTTGGTGCGACGCCCAGGGTTTCTTACTGCGAGGTTTCATGGCACACGCTGCATAATTCTTTTGTTGTAATAAATATAACATTTACATTTTAATATTGTTGACTTTTCCTTATTAGGAGCAAATATAATATGCGTGTTTTGTAAGTTAAAAAAACGTGTTGAAGTTGAGATTTGTTTTGGCGTGCGCAACGCCGGTTTCTGGAGTTCAGTGCGATGAGACACGACGCACGTAAACAGCTGTTCGCAGCTGGTTGTTCAGCGCTGTGTGTTGTCGTATCTGCCTTCTATGACCGTTTCGTTCTGCCTGCGCTACAACAATCTACAAGCTGACTTATCAACAACTTCATATAACTACCCTCACCGCATAAGCAGTATTTGGAATTCGGCTGCCACGAAGTCGTCGTGTCAGCCCAACGAGATTCTCGCGCTACCCGTGCTCGGCGACAGTTTCTGGAGAAACCATGTGTACATCGCTCGTGATTGCGCATATGCGGTGCGTGCTCCTAGCAATATTCTTGCGCCAAACGCAACAACAAGCACAAACCGGAAGCCAGCGCCTGCCCCTGAACGAAGCCGAAAATGATCTGTCTGAATACTGAACATGGAATGGAAATTGTGTTGGCATTCAACGTTAGCGCTAGCCTGGTTCGTCCATCGCGGTGCGTGTGCTGCGAATATATGTATATGGGATTCCTCTATGAATATTTATAAAGTGCCTCATAATCAGAAAGTGGTTTTGGCACGTAAAACCACATAATTGTTTTAATATTTATAAAGCTGCAAAAGCCGACGCATCAAATTTTTTGAGCAGTTACCGTCACTTTTGTAGAAACCTGTACGTTGTATCATAGGGTTCTAGAAGACACGCTTCTCGTCCACTTTGTTGTCCTGTGTCTCGCGCTGGTAGCATACTCTGAACTTCTAACAAGAAGACCATATCAATACGTGCTATCCATAATGCAGGAATGTAGGCCCACGGCAGGCGCACTTGCCGTAGGGTTTTTAACCTTTCTGCTTGACCGCGCACGCCGCTCACGGTTAGCCTGTTTTCAAGAAATAAATATTATTATTATATTATTAATGTTATTAGATATTATAGTTGCTTCACTGTAACTTATAGCAATCATCCAGATTCGTATGCTAGTCATGCGTTCAACCTGTATTAGATCAACATTGTTACGACATGCTTATGGGAGCCATTTCAAACTAGATAGTTCAGCCAGAGAAAGTGCAAATCAAAGCCTCAATGTTTATTCCTGTCTGGTATTCCTAAACAGATTATATTTGCAGAATTTTATGCCTGCTTGCATTACCTGCAATTCAATGCTCAAACCTGGAAAAATCGATTCCTTTTCTTGCCGTCGAAAGGCTGGTTCAATGTCGAGAGCAAGCTATAATTATTCATTTCGAAAGTGTTGAGCAATGACTATATCTATAAGCTTATCAATGCAATTTTGTTGCATGAACACAAATAAATTTTCTTTTTCCCTCTCATTAACAGCCATGGAATGAAACTGTTCACCCTCATAAGTATCAGGATGCAAACATTCCGGAGTTTGTCCTGAGTATTTTTCCACGTTCTATAGTGTGCGTGTTTGTATCAAGTTCTGGTATTGCAATCGCAGTGATGTACATATTTTTTTAAATATGTTGCGACAAACTAATTTATTGAAGTTTGTTTTCAAACCTACAAGATGTGGTCATGCAGTAACGACCACATTAATAAGCGAAAAAAAAATTGCAGATTCAGTGCACTTGTTGGAATGTATGCGAAATGAAGGTTTTTTCAAGTGGTCAATTAAATGCTGTTAAAGTGACTGCGATATATACAATTGGTCTTCTTTCAACAATCCAACATGTCATCTTTTGCAAGGTTTGTTTATGCACCGCATAAGTCACAACCCTAATGTCTCGTAATGTGTATGCACTACACTGTTCACAAACTATACCACAATGCACACTACAGTTAATGTCGATGCACACTGCGAGACAACACCGTGACGTTTGTTGACGAAGGGATGGTGCGAGGTGTATGCAGATAAATGAATGACATGTGCTTATGTACTTATTTATTTATGTACCTGGCACGCTGAAAGGTCGGAGTATTAGGTGAGGGGGAATAAAAAAGTAGCTACAAAAGGAAGAGGGGCACAAGATTATACAATACTGAACAAGCAATAACAGAAAAAATTTCCGCCCATGCACCTGGCACAGATGGTAAACCGGTGAAGCTGAAATCTGCGGCTCTACTGTTTATCACTGGGTTAATTCCAACGGTTTACTAAAGTATTTCTGAATTACTGGTTACGTCTGTGTCGCTTAATGAGGTTACGCACACGTTCTGCGTGGGTTTATTACATTGTTTATTTGAAATACCCCACATCGCGCTTCGCATAATCACCATCATGGAGGGTGCAATGAGTGGTTCATTGTGTTAATCCGGTGGGTTCACCAAAGTATTTCTGAATTATGTTACACATTCGTGTTTCGTAACGCGCTAATCATAGTATTTATGACTCGGTTATGCACTGTATATAGTTACCAAGTGACACACCGGGGCCACACATTTCATTTAATTAAATACAGGGACACATTTTTGAACCTATTGGGAAGTCGGAGAGAGACTGCTTCACGCGCGCTCTGCTGCGAGAGAGAAACGACGTCACTATCGGTGTAGCCAATGCCCCGCCACACCTTTGCTGCGAGATAATTATGACATCATGATCTTGACGTAGTAGTTCTGCGGAAACCCGCAAGGTGGAGAGAAGTAATGAATAAAGGGAAAATCAGACATCCACCCGTTCGCAGCAATTGCTACAAAGGAAACCCATACGGGTTCCTCGAAAGAAACGCCTCATAGTTGAAGAAAAATTCGTCCTGGTCCCGGACCAGGACGAATTTTTCTTCAACTATGAGGCTTTTCTTTCGAGGAACCCGTATGGGTTTCCTTTGTAGCAATTGCTACGAACGGGTGGATGTCTGATTTTCCCTTTATTCACATCATGATCTTGTATTAACCCCGTCCCCCTTTGGGTCCCTTCTCTGCGATAATACATAGATAAATGTATATGTTTCAAATGCATAAGCATTTCTATGTCTACCCAACAAGAAATTTCTCCCTTCTGTCATGTAAGACGAATGCAATGGCTCGCACCCCCCTGAACAATGGCTCATACCCCCACACTAGGGTTTTTGTGATCGGACCACGAAAGTTTCGCCTAGGCACATACAGTTTCACTGTAAAAAGAACGAACACCTTTCTGCTAGAGACCAAGACGATCGTAAGGCGCACTGAGAAATGAAAGTTTGTTGAACATGCCGAGTAAATGCTCGTTGACAAGCAATAAATTGAAGTTACACAAAAAGGAGAAGTAAGAACTGATGTGTGTCCATGCTGATCCCAACAGGAAATGCCTCCCTCTCTGAAAGTGCAACAGAGGCCATTATGACACAAGATTCTCCCAGTGTCTTTACATCTACAGCTTCCATAATTTCTCTAGGCAGCGGATCTACGCAAAATGCTAGCTTGTTCCTCCACAATGGATTCTCGACATCTGAGCGTGCATTGTAAAGGAAGAAGCTAGCATTCTGTGCAGATCGGCTGCCGAGAGAAATTATGGAAGCTATAGATCTAAAAACGCTGGGAGAATCTTGCCAGCATGGCCTCCGTTAGAGATGGATGCATTTCCTGTCAGGAAACACACATTAATTATTGCTTCTCCTTTTTTTCTACATTCAATATATTGCTTGTCAGCCAACATCTACTCGCCATGTTCATTAAACATTCTGTTGTTAAAAGATCTCTGTTTTCTTGTTCGTCCTATTTCGTCTCTTGTGCCATTTGCAGCCAGGCTATTCTTTTTTTTATAGACTGCAAGAAGTCACATTATTGGCCCTTATTATGCTTCTGTGTACCTTATAAAATCTTTTATTTGGACAATGCTGCAAGAGTGTACAGCGTGAAGCACTAAGAACAGGGCATGCTAACTTCTAATTACAAGGTTGATTGTGAAAATGCAGTGATTTATAAAGGTTACCAGAAAGTAGTACACCAAGAAAGCCTGATGAAAACCAGTGCTTGATGAATCCAAACAATGAAAAACAGGAAAGAAAGAAAATACCGATAAATATACAAGTCCAGGGAAAGAAAGCATTGTGATCACCAACTGCGCATGCGACTACCTTCCAAGAAATAAGTTTTTTTTTCCAATGTGAATGGCATAGAACTGGAACATTGTGCTTGCATGAGCAGACTGTCAGTCTGTTCATTAGAAAAAGAACAGTGTTTCTTGAAAGGTGCTGGCATGCATGATTGGAGATTGTAGTGATTTTTTTCCTGCACTTGGAATTTTTGTCTGTGTTTTTTTTCTGTAACATTTTTAATTATCTTTGGTTGTATCAAGCACCAATTTTTACCTGGCCTTCTTGCTATCGTTCTTTTCTTGTATAATGTGCCAATTGCCTCATTTTTACAATAAATCTTAGTTGGAAGTCAGCTCTCATTCCTCATTTGGGTGCGTGCGTGCGTGTGTGTGTGTGTGTGTGTGTGTGTGTGTGTGTGTGTGTGTGTGTGTGTGTGTGTGTGTGTGCGTGCGTGCGTGCGTGCGTGTGTGTGTGTGTGTGTGTGTGTGTGTGTGTGTGTGTGTGTGTGTGTGTGTGTGTGTGTGTGTGTGTGTGTGTGCGTGCGTGCGTGCGTGCGTGCGTGCGTGCGTGCGTGCGTGTGTGTGTGTGTGTGTGTGTGTGTGTGTGTGTGTGCGTGCGTGCGTGCGCGCGCGCGCGCACACACATAGATTTGGATGTGAAATCAGGGCCTGAAGCGGCGGCATAGCTCTTCTGCGCAGCCTCATGAATTCATTATTTACACGCAACAGAAAGACAATAGACAAGAACGAAGTGAACGCACAGAGTGCTTTTATCTTGTCCGTTGTCTATTTTTTCGCTGTAGTTAATAATGAATGCATGCCAACTCGTCCAGTTTTCATTTCTTATGCTAGCCTCATGAGCTCGCTTATGTCATAGTATATCTGCATCGCTATGTATCATGTAATTTAATTTCTTGGTCATGTGCTTGCAAGCCGCGTGTCAATCTCCCGATTTTCCTGACAATATTGTGTGATGTGTAGGCCCTGACAGTTTCTGGTGAATCCATGCAGGCATGCAGGACACAGTAGACTGCAAATTTGCACTGCAAGCGCTGCTAATTTTGCTCTCAGTTCAGCTTTTCTGGTTGTATGGTACTTAATGTTATGTAGTGTCATACTGTTGTTACACTGTTACTGCCACATTAGTGTACTATATGTGCCTGATGTTTGTTTGTGTCATGATTAGCAACCTCTTTTGTGTGTTTGGGAAATGCATATAGTCTCCTAGTCTAACTATAATTACTGTCATATTTCACGGCATGGGTCTGTTATGTTTCAAGTTCTGGTGCTCCTGAGGTTGTGTTTCTGAAGGGAGTGGTAGTCATCATTGCATCTCACGTACTAGCTGGCATAGTATCTTGCAAACAGGTTCTGAGGTTTTGAGGCAAAGAATTTGGGCCGCAGACTGCAATTCTACTCTGTCTAGGTGCTTGTTCGTTTGCTCTTTCTTGTAGAGGCCTTCAAGCATGGTAAAGTTGGAAAGACCTGTCAGTACCCGACGCCTGTATTCGATGAGTTGTCTTTTTTGTGCGCTGCTGATAATTCATACAGTGCAATGCCTCAGACACAAGTACAGCATCGGGGATTTTCCATAGTATCCTCTTGTCCACCCCAATGATTTTGAGATTATTCTTTTCACTGGGTGTAGAATTTGTCTCCCGGCATGGCATAATTATTTCGCCCACGTGCTGCTTCTGCAATCTTGGTCTTACACTAGCCAAGGATTTCGGGCTGTCGACTTGCGGATATAGTTGTCCGGCTGCGTGAATGACAATGTGCAATCTGGGGTACTTCTTGATTGTAGTCTTACTACTGATGTCGACGTAAGCTGACTTATGAGAACTTATGCCCTCTCCCCTCACGCAACACCTGGTGCGATAATGAAGCAGCAGAGGTTCCGTTTCGCCCGCTCTACTCCGTCGAGGCGCGCACGTGACGTAGCGTCGCAGCCAATGGGAAGTTAGGTGCCGTTCCGCTGCTACAGAAGCCGGCTTTGTAGCTAAATGAGCTATTTGATGTTTTCGCATCAAAATATAATGTGCATATACCACAGACCGAGGAAACCGATCTTATCTGAAGCATTTTGCGGGTATCTGGCCATCTAGCATCATTCGAGATTTTTAAAAAGCGTTAGTCAACGACCAATTGTGTACGTTACGCGAGCCTGCGTGACAATGACGTCGACAACACAACTGTAATGGCGATCACTGGAGAAGAAACGTTATTTCTTCCATTGCGAACTAGGTCGATCCTTAGGGCGGTAGAATGCCTTATAGCGTGTCAATGTGCAAGCAGAAACGAGGGAAAACTGGCGCGATCTTGCTTTTGTGGGTAAGTTGTAAACACTATGACATGATGCACGCGAATACAGTAACAAGTTTTTCAGTTATTCGTGTGTTCTACTGTTGCGTCCCGGTCTAATGGAAACTAGTCCGCGTGCATGTTCTGAAGCTTTTTTAAGTAAATGACTGGCAGTAACGTGACGCAAGCATAAATCGTCTCTAAGCGCTATAGCGGACATTGACACTTGTCAGCTTTAGGCGTCGTTGTGACTCAATGGGCATAGGACTTTTTGGTGCTGGGAGGCCTGCGCTTGCAATCCACCACCGGGTGCGTAACTCTTATTGAACGGAAGCGCGTGTTGAGAATCTGGCGTAAAACGCATAACGTTATAAGCTATAGCTTCGTCTTGTGTTGTATAGGAAAGAAAATCAGATTTTACAGGGAAAAAGCATATGCTATGTGTGTCTTAAAGAAGCATAACGCCGCTGCGAAGCGTCATCGGATCAACTGTGACACTACACAACTATAACCAGTGCAAGCAAAAATGCAAGGCCATTCCGCTCTGCGAAGCTGGATCACCAGCGGAGCTGTAAACATCGTGGTAAGAAATACTTGCAATCGCAGGCAGGTCATTTTAACGCAACAGCGTTAAGGCCCAACCATTGGCATGCGTTGGCACGCTCCGGCACGCGCCGACAAGCGAACGCGTCGGTTGGAGGAAAGGGGCACGCAACCACATGGGCACAAGCTCTGACGCGCGCCGATGCTCGCTCCTCGGCTGCGGCGCACTGTTGCTGGACTATTTTGCCTTCATCCGTCAAAGTCCGGCCTAGAACAGCCTGCTGTAAACTAAGCTTGAAACAATTTGTTCGTTATCTTTATGCTCCTTTACATGTAAACACGTTTGATTAATGAATGTACGCCTGCCGCAAGTTTCTTTTTACCTTTGAAGTAACAACTGTGCACAAAATATCGCCATCAGCACTCGTGCATCGTCTGTCTCAAAATCGCTTTGCAAACACCTCCACAGCCACGCCATATCATAGTCAAAGCTGTTGTACGATATCATATTTGGTAGCTCATTGCACAGCCAACTGTGTAAGAATTAGGCGTGCAAAGTATAATTGAAAAATCTGTGTTAGAAATGCACAGAAACAAAATGTTCAGAAAAGACAACATTACAGAAAACATAGATGTCGCCGACAAAAAAATGCGAGATAGAGAAACAAATAGGGAAAAAGAAAACTAGGAAGAGTAAAAGAGAGTTAATCATACATGATTATCTACAGATACACAAAACGCAGGAAATGAACATTGATGTATGTCAATACAGGCACAATCGTTATTACGTTTTTTTGGAGTCGAGTCATATTAGCACAGTCTTTAATGCAACAAGGCCAGGCAAAGAATGCGGAATGCTGCCTGGTATAATGCCGTGGCATGAACAATTGCATATGATCAAGAAGCTTTCGGCAATGTATAATGCCATGGACCACCTTATACAGGAACAAAAGGTCTGGTTAATTAAGTCTTGAATCTGGAGATGCGAGTGGAGGTATATTTCAGAAGGCTGAACTATGGTCGCCAGAATGGCAAAAGGGGTGCTTCAAGATAGATATCAATTTATTCTGGAAGCGTTCAGTGAGGTCACAATTAAATTTGCACGTTGCACCCTCACCTACAGAGGTATACTCTAGTAGTGGAAGGCACACAGCAGAATACAATTTCAGAAACACCACAGGCAAGTGGAAATCGTGCAATATACGGAATGGAATTCGAAGAGCGTGAAGGGCATGTTGTGTAATTATCTGTATGAAGAGAAGCTTAGCATTTTGTCGAAGTACACATCACGATCTTTCATTTCATCGACCCTGGCAGCGTAGCATCTCGAAGGGTGTATGAAAACTTCAAATGATTTGTTTTCCGCGTGTAGCTTAATGCCATAGTATTGGGAGCATTTAAGAGTGCCTTATTGTTTCTGTTCCAGTTTGAGAGTGAAAAAAATTGCCGACGATTACGTTACTTCCTAATGTAAAATTTGAGCGCAGCTCTACAGCTGTTTCGGCTTTTCGATATATTGAGGCAAAGAATTCGAGCAAGACATGCATGTACAATAAGAGACAACTTTTTATTCACACATATTCCTCCTTCAAGGAACCCTCCACTCTCCATTCTTGATTGTCATTAGGGAGCTTTGTGGTCGGAGAAATAGATATATGCTCGACTTTTTGCACCAGTGTCTGGTTCGGCGTAGCACGCCTCTGGATTCTGGCAGTGACGGCGCTGGGCCTCTGCTCGGGCAGCTCGTTTAGCAGCAGCGGCAGACGAAGGACTTCCACTGGTTGCCTCGCTCATGGCTGAACTGGCTGATAATAAACTATTTATATAGGCAGACGCATTATATCCTCAGGAGGAGCAGCTCGCTAAACATGATACCACCAATGGAAAACATGAGGAGCAAGCATTAACAATACAGATCATAGAAGAATCACTCGATTTGATCTCTTCCAAATATGATGAAGCGCTTGAAACTCTTGAAACCCAGAATCATGAAATAAAAGAGCTAAAGAAAAAAACTACGGACATGGAAGCTCAACTGCTAGCAAAGGACACTAGACTTTCTCAACTGGAAATGGAGGTGAATAGGATGGAATCCTATTCAAGACGTAATAATTTGGAGATACATGGGGTCAAGTGCCATGAGAACTAAGACTTGAGATCAGTTATAAATTCAATTGCAGGGAGACTGGAACTATCCATTCCCAGCAATGGGGAGTCGAAGCAGTGCACAGGACTAAAGGCAAAGCAGATGTTGAGGCTCCCATACTAGTCCGTTTCACCAAAGAAAAACAATAGAAAAATGGCTTGCAAAACGAAACATGCTGAAACATGAAAACATTTACATAAATGAAAATCTGACATATCTAGTGGATGGCAAAGCGCCAAGCAACTGAAAAACACTACAAATATGTTTGGGTGCGCAACGGTCGAATATTTGTTAAGAAAATTGAAGGTGCCCCTGTTATTCTTGTTGAGAACGAAGCGGATCTGCGCAAGATAACGTGATGACTGAGATTGTACATTCATTTTCTGAATGGATGAAGATACGCCGGGAATTCGTGTCAGTTGAATCTTGTACAAGTTTTGATCTTATCCATGTGAATGTGAGAAGTCTTCACAAGAATTGGAACTTGTTACAAATGTCCTTGAAGAACGTTTTAACTTTTATGGAGGTCATAATATTTACTGTGGTCAATGTCAGTGAGTTTCATTTCTCTCTTCATAATATACAGAATTATCAATCGTATGCCTTGTGCCGAGAGAGCAAGCGTGGTGGAGGAGTGTTAGTACTTGTGAAAAATTGCTGCTTTTGTGAATGCTTGAAAGTTGAATTTGACGAAGCGCAAGTTATAGTGCTTTATCTTTCTAACAATGAAGAGGAATTGCTAGTTTGTGCGATTTACAGACCTCCTAGCAAGAATATTGCAGTTTTTTTAGAGGAGCTCGCTAGATTCCTGAAAAGGTATGGAGTAAATAAACGTGTGATTCTCGCAGGAAACTTCAACCTTGATATTTCGGTAACCAGTAGGGTAGGTGTAAGTGCGTACTTAACGTTGTTGGCCAGTTTTGGCTTGGAGAATAAAATTCAGGGCTATACGCGAGAAGAATTTCTAGGAAGTAAATTTGCACAGACATTCATTGCCCATATCAGTACAACCGTAGCGCAACAGGAAACGTACGGCGGCATTATTAAAGAAAATGTTGCTGATCATTATTTTGTTGCGCTTACGTTGTTAAAAGATAGTAAAATGGTGGCACAGGAGAGACCTACAGAAAGGCTTATAACTAAGAATGAAAAAGTAGATAAACTAATTAAGTTGTATGACTGGAATTCCCTGTTGCAGCAAAACCACCTATATGCTTACGAACTGCTCGTAGAGCAACTAAAATCAATTTACAATAACTCGAAAACTAAGGTGAGGATGAAACGGCGAAATCAGGCAAGTCCTTGGATAAACAAGGAAATTATTGAGCTATCCTACATCAAGAGTAAACTTTTAAGAAGGCGCAATGAGAACCCTCATGACTTTGTACTAAGAGAATTCAGGCAACTGCGAAATAAGAATACAGCAAAAATACGACTGGCAAAAAAACAGTACAAGCTTAATCAATTCTCGGCATGCAGTAGGGATGTAAAAAAAACTTGGAAATTAGTGCAAACCACCATAGGAAAACCACCCAAGAAAAGCATTGACGACACTTTAGAACAGTCCTTTCCAGATAAAAACAAGGTAGAATTGGCCACTGAGTTCAATAAACACTTTGCAGAATCTGTTACTTTCTTGTGTAGACAGGGGAGGAAAATGGCGAACGCTACTGCAGTTGCTTCAAGCATTCATTCAGCTTACATGCCTACTGCAACTGAGCCGGAATTATGGGATGTGTTGAAACCAATGCCAATAACAAAATCACCAGGCTATGATAGTGTTAGGATAAGGGATATCATAGTGCATTTTTACATACTTAAAACTATATTACTTTTCATTATCAACGAAACGTTAATAACTGGGCAAATTCACACGTACACGAAAGTAAGGGTAATAAGACCATTGCGCAAAAAAGGCTCCAAAAAGGATTATAATAATTGTAGGCCAATCGCAATTTTGCCATCCCTCGCTTGTATCATAGAGAAAATTATACATGTTAGCATGACATCATTTCCTGATAAGTACCATCGACTAAAAGCGGCCCAGTATGGTTTCCGTACGGTAAACCTACCAGAGGATTTTCGTGACCTAGTCTGCAAAGAAATAGATAACAATAACATTGTCCTGGCACTTTTTATTGATTTGCAAAAAGCCTTTAATACTATCGATCACAATCTATTATTAGATAAACTTGACAATATTTGTTTCAGAGATCTCTACATGTCGTTCTTTAATATTTATTTTGCTGATCGAGCCAAATGTGTCCAACTAGGCGGATTGTACAGCTCAATTTTGAACGTTTCGACAGGTGTTCCTCGGGAATTAATTTTAGGACCCTTGTTATTTAATATTTACGTCAATGATATGACATGTCTTCCATTGAACGCGCAACTGTTTTTATACGCGGATGATACTGCCCTGGCGATACCAAGTGAAACGTATGAAGAAGCCTCCGACAGGATGCAACAGGATGTGCATCTTTTGATAGAATGGTTAAACACTAATCAGATTTTTACTAATACTACAAAAACCTGCCTACTTTGTTTTCATAGCCCATATAAAGTGTTTATAACATTATCAAATATATACCTTCATGGGAGGAACTGTACATGCTGTTCATGCCCACCTTTGGAATTTAAATCCAATTTTAAATATCTTGGTATCACATTTGACGAAACACTGTCGTGGAATTTACATATTACAGAGTTAGCCAAATGCTTACGCCTAGTGTGTGTTTATATATATGCTCTACGATCTATTTGTGATGTATCGGTTAGAAAAATGGTTTATAAGGGATTGGGAGAGTCCATATTACGATACGGGATAACAATTTAGGCAACCACATCTTTATATAAGTTAAACACACTAAGCCGCATAGTGCACAGGATTGCAACCAATCTCTGCTGTGGAACCAACTATCATGATAAGTCAGCCAGAGACAGTATGGAATATTTTGTCATGCTACCTGTACACAAGCAATTTATCTTTGACATATTGTACAAGCATTTCTTTCACAGCTGCTTTAAAATCTGCAACATTAAAGTACGGCCTCTCCGTCAATCGGAAAAGTATTTCGTACCCCGCATCTTCACCACTTATGGCAAAAGAGCCCGCATCTACTATGTTCCTTATTACTTCAAAAAATACAAACCCTCCCGAGCATTACCGGATTAAAAGAGCTTAAGAAGTTCCGTCGACCTTGGTTGAACGATAATATAGAATGAGGTAATTTACTGTTTGCCATGTTCTTAATGTTTTCATGTCGTGTACGAAAGTGTGCACGGTGGATTTGTTATCATTTGTTCTGTTGGTTCTCGTTTCTTTGTTTGTTGTTATGTCGCTAAAGCAGTTGCTGAGTATTTAGTTGATTTTACTTTCTCTTATTTTCAACTATGACTTACTCGCTCTTGTTTCATGTGCATAACCTGGCTGCCCAGCTCAGCACACAAGCGGCAACGCTTATGCAGGCTGGAACACGTTGTATGAATTGAAGTGAATAAAAATATATTGTTATTATTATTATTATTATTATTATCCTAATAATATACGGGTTGTCCGAGGCTCACCGTCTGTGAACCTCGAACAATCTCGCTCGTGCGGAACACATGGCACCAGCCACCGCAAACGGAGCGTAGCTTGGCGCAACTGCCTCACTTGTCGGGACATCGCGGGAGGCAGTGCGTAGGCGCATAGGAACGCTGAGCGGCGAAGAGATGGCAGCGACTGATTGACGACGCTGACGCTGTTAGCGAGTTAACTAAACGTGGTTCTGCGTTTCGGCTTGGGAAGCGCGCACCGTCACCCGCTGATACCGAGCGGGCGCTTCGGCAACCGAAGAACACCGCGCGCTCTCGCGCGGTCACCGCCACGGAAAAAAAAAGGGGGGGGGGGGAGGGGTACACGCAGTGGCGAACGGAAGCTGCTATGCGTTTCGGCTTGGGTGGTGGTGGTGGTGAAAAACGTTTATTTTGCTCTATTTACATATGGATTCAGCAGTCTAGCAGTGGTGGCGTAGACGTAGAACACCCGCCTCGCGTGCAAGAGGTCCGTGGTTCGAATCCCGGTGCCGCGCAATTTTCCTCCGGATTAAAAAAAAATCCGCGTGTTGATAAAATTACATAAACAGGCCTGGAGTGTGGCCTGATCCCGGTGACCCGAACCGGTAACACACTCCCTCATCAGAGCAGGATTGGCCACCCTGGTGCAGTACTACGCCACAACCTCCTATATGAACGCAATAATCAAACCCCGGCCCTCAGTCCCCAGCAGCTGCGAAGCAACTGACCACGGCGACGGTCAGACCTGCGACGCTGCAGAGGGTGCTAAGAATCCCTGGCTCCGGACAGGCCATTCATTGGAATATGAACCTGGCAACGTTTAACGCTAGAACGTTATCTAGTGAGGCGAGTCTAGCAGTGCTAATGGAGGAATTAGAGGGCAGTAAATGGGATATAATAAGGCTCAGTGAAGTTAGGAGGCCAAAAGAAGCACATGTAGTGCTAAAAAGCGGGCACGTCCTGTGCTACCGGGGCTTAGCGGAGAGACGAGAACTAGGAGTCGGATTCCTGATTATTAAGAATATAGCTGCTAACATACAGGAACTCTATAGCATCAACGAGAGGGTGGCAGGTCTTGTTGTGAAACCTAATAAGAGGTACAAAATGAAGGTGCGTTTGGCAGGCATTCTCAGATCATGAACAGCAGGTTGCCATTATCCCTCAAGAGAAAAGTTTATAACAGCTGTGGCTTACCAGTACTCACGTACAGGGCAGAAAGCTGGAGGCTTACGAAAAGGGTTCTACTTAAATTGAGGACGACGCAACGAGCTATGGAAAGAAGAATGAAAGGTGTAACGTTAAGGGATAAGAAAAGAGCAGATTGGGTGAGGGTGAGGTAATGATATCTTAGTTGAAATCAAGAAAAAGAAATGGGCATGGGCAGGGCACGTAATGAGGAGGGAAGGTAACCGATGGTCATTAAGAGTTACGGAATGGATTCCAAGGGAAGGAAAGCGTAGCAGAGGGCGGAAGAAAGTTAGGTGGGCGGATGAGATTAAGGAGTTGGTAGGGACAACATGGCCACAATTAGTACATGACCGGGGTAGTTGGAGAAGTATGGGAGAGGCCTTTGCCCTGCAGTGGGCATAACCAGGCTGATGATGATGACATATGGATTTAGCGGTTCTTCAGATGGCTTCTTCCATCTTGACTCGCAGGGTTGGTGCCCCTAGTCCTGGACCCCACTGAGCGCAGCTGCCGTGCGAGCACGCCTTACTAGCCCTTGCTGGACTGTCAGGATGTCGCTGGAAAACATCCTCTCCCACTGTTCCGCACTCGAGTGTTCTATTATGACTATTTCTCTTGCTTTTTGGCAGGCCCACGTTATATGATATATCGTGGGCTTGTCCCCGCACCAGGGGCATGTGTTATCATATTGGATAGGGTAAATTTTGTTTAACGTGTATAAGTTCGGCTATGTCCCCCTTTGTAGTTGCCGCCAGATTACGGCTTCTTCTCTGTTGAGTTGTTTGTCTGGTGCCGGATATCTCATTCTGACGCCCCTGAAGCAGTTTAACGTGTCAGCGTATGTTTGGCCTACCGGTTCTGGGTCCTCTTTGGCGGCGGTGTTCTTGCACGCTCGGTTTGTTGCGTACCTTCGAGCTCTCCTATCTGCCCCCAGATTTCCCTCGACACTCGTGTGTCCCGGTATCCAAACTATCGCGTGTTTGCTTTGCTTGTCTGTGGGTCGGCCGCTAGAGCGGAGAATGTTCAGCGTTTTGCGGCTGATCCTGCCATTCATGTAATTAAGGCATGCTGTTTGCGAGTCTGTTAGAATCGTTAGGGATTTGCCTAGTCGATAGCCCTCCACTGCCGCTAGAGCTACGGCCGCTTCCTCGGCTTCAACTACCGTGCAGTTCCGTATTGCCGCGCTGGTGATTTTCCTGAGGTCCGAGCCAATCACCGTCGCCACTTTATGCTTATTGCCTTCTTCCCCTTTGCTGGTGTATGTTGCGGCGTCAACATACAGCGTTTCGTTCCGGGTGGCCAGTGTCCTTTGCACGTACCCTCCTGCCCTCGCCTCCCTGCGTGCCTTGTGCAGGTTCGGGTCCATTTTTCTGGGTATTGGTGCTACCCTGATGGTACTGCGGTACTCGTCCGGGATCGTCATGTTATCTTCTACTTCTCGTAGGGTTGATTCACCGCCATACCTGACTAGAAGTCTTCTACCGGTTTCAGTTTGCTGCAGTCTTTGGAATTGTGCGTTCCTTTGGGCTTCTTGCAGTTCCTCAAAGCTGTTGTGAAGCCCTAGGGCTAGCAGCTTGTAGGTCGACGCTGTTTGGGGTAATTGAAGCGCCATCTTGAGTGCTTTCCTTAGGATGGTCTCGATTTTCTGGATTTCGATTTTGACACAGTTGTAGTACGGTAGGCTGTACACCACTCTGCTGACTACTAGGCTTTTTATCAGCTTGAGTGTGTCTGCCTCCTTCATGCCATATCTTCTTTTCGACACCCGGTTTATCATTCTGGCCACTTGGTTGACTGCAGTCTTGGTTAGTGCCAGGGCGTATGCGCAACGCTGGTTTGTTTGCACCCACATCCCCAGTATTCTGCATTGCGTCACTTCCGGGATCTGGTGTCCCTCCAGGTAGATTTTCAGGGGCTCATCCTCGTCGCTGGCCTTGCGCCTCCAGCGTACTCTCAGGAGCTCAGATTTCTCCGTTGAGCGTGTGAGTCCTCTTGCCCTGACATATGTTTCTACGCATGCTGCGGCCTCTTGCAACTTGAGTTCTTGGTATCCTAACGGAGCTTTTCCGCCCAGATGGGGATATCGTCGGCGTACATCGCATGACGTATACCCCCAATTTCCTCTAATTGTTTGGCCAGTCCTATCATTGCCACGTTGAAAAGGATGGGCGAGATAACTGACCCTTGCGGTGTGCCTTTGTTTGGAGTGCTGAACTTGTATGATCTTAGCTCTCCTAGCCCGATGGTCGCTGTTCTGCCTGACAGGAATGCTTTGACGTAGCCGTGTGTCTTTCTGCCGCAGTTCAGGATGTCTAGGCCCGTTAGTATGGTTTCGTGACTGACATTGTCAAATGCCTCTTTGATGTCGAGTGCCATGATGATATTTTCTCCGTAGCGTGGGCTTTCGCTGAGTATTTCTTCTTTTATCTGCAGCAGCACGTCTTGCGTCGACAGCTTGGCTCTGAAGCCGAACATGCTCTGCGGGTATAATTCGTTATCGTCCATGTAGTCTTGAAGTCTCTTCGTAACCACTCTCTCGTATATCTTGCCCAAGCATGATGTGAGAGAGATTGGTCTGAGGTTCTCTACTTGGAGTTTCTTTCCTGGCTTTGGAATCATGATGATTTCAGCGTGTTTCCATTTTTCTGGGACTGTTTCCGCTTCTCAGTGTTTGTTGAGGTAGTCGGTTAATTTTTCGACTAACTCGTCACTGAGGTTGCGGATAAGTGCGTGGTTAATTTTGTCCGCATCAGCTGCCGTGTTTCTTGTTGCTCTTCTTATTGCCGCATAAACTTCTTCCTTAGTTATGGGCCTGTCCAATGCTTCGTTTTCTTCCCTTTTATAGGTTTCTGTGTAGGCGGCCGGGTTGCTGTCACCAAAGCATTTCTTGCGTACTTTTTCTAGCAGTTCTTCATCCGTCCCTTCATACTAGTGAACCAGTCGATGGATGACTTTGTTATTCTCTGATGTGGTTTTGGTGGGGTCTAGTAGGGCTTTGAGCATGCTCCACATCTTTGCTGTGTTCAGGGTCCCGTTCAGTGAATTGCTGAACTGCTGCCAGTTTTGTTTCGCAAGCTGCCCCGCATACTCAGCCGCTTTCCTTGTGATCTCCGCTATTTTTATTTTGAGCTTTCTGTTGAATTTCTGCCTCTTCCACCTCTTCGTGAGTCCCTTTCTTGCTTCCCATAGTCTGAGTAGCCTAGAGTCCACGTCCGGTGTTTGCTGCGTGCGTTCTACTTCTTTCGTGAACTTCCTTACTTGTTCTTTGAGTTTTTCTCCCCATTCGGATATCGACTCGATTTTCCCTCTTGTTGTGTCGCTGCCCGACTCTCTGAAGGCTCTCCGATCAGTGATTCTGACTTTGCCTATTTGCCGTCTGATTTTATCTGATGTCGTGATTTGTGTTCTTATTATATAGTGGTCGCTTCCTAAGTTTTCCATTAGGTTTTCCCACTCTGCTTGGTTTGTTCGCAGGACGAAGGTGAGGTCTGAGCAGGTATCTTCGGTTACGCTGTTCCCGGTTCTTGTCGGGTTTTCGGCGTCGGTGATTAGCTCGCACCCCGTGTTATCTGCCGCGTCGGCTATTGTCGTGCCTTTTATTTCTGATGTCTTGTACCCCCAACTTTCCTCTCTGGCGTTGAAGTCGCCTAATATAACCAGCGCATTTCCTTTTGCAATTTTGTTTGCTCCTCTAAATAGCTCTTCAAATTCGGGCTTCTTTTGCTTAGGAGAACTATATACATTGACTATGAATATGCTTCCTCCTGCCCTTTTCTTTTTCGGAATTATTTCGACTATTACATGTTCTACGTCCGTGTCAGCTATCCTGTCGCGTTGTATGGCCGTGAGGCTTTTGCTAACTAGGATCGCTGTCCTTTTCCGTTCTTCGTCCGGATTTTCGTAGCACGCGTAGCCTTGTAAGTTTGGTTCTGCGTTTGTTTCTTGTAGCGCAATTATGTACGGAGGTATTAATCACGTGTTAATGTAATGTTGTAGTAGTCGTTTTCTTTTGTAACCTCTGCAGTTCCACTGCCATATTTCTAGTTTTTCTTCTTTTTTCTCTTTTTTGGCACGACTATCCATAATTATATTTGAAGTCATCTCTTTTCTAGCATTGGGCGTCTCTGATTAAACTTGTCTTTGGCTTCCTCCGTAATTTTCTGTTTGCGCATGGTGCGGATTTTCATTCCCTGCATCATAATTTGCTGTTTCATTTCTTGCATTGCTTTTTGCATTTCTGCCATGAATTGGGCAAAGTCTGGTTGGTTTGTTATCTCAGGTTGGCTAGGTGGGGGGGTTGGTGGCGTGAGCGATGTAAGGGGGCTACCTGATCTTAGCTCCTGCATCTCTTGCATTAGTCTATTAATTTTCGCGTCCTTCTCTTCGAGTTTTCTTTTGAGGACCTTATTTTCCTCCTCTAGTTGTTTTTCCCTGTTGCTTATAATGTTATTTTGATTTTGATTGCCCGAGTGCGGAAAAAGGGATTTGGGAGGGCCTGCTTCCCAGCTCACCCTTAGTGCCGCCGTTGGGCTTCTTCTTGGCCTTCTTCTGCTGCTGCTGACCCTTGTCCTTGATGGCCGGGGGCACCAGTGGCGGGAATGATCTGGAGCAGCTGCGTGAGCGGCTCCGTGAGCGGCTCCGCGAGCGGCTCTGCGAGCGGTCCCACGACTGGTTCCGCGAGCGGCTCCGTGACCGGTCTTGTCCTCCCTTCGAGCTAAACCACCTTGGTCTCCGTTCCCGTCCCCTTCTATTCCATTGCTGGTGTAGTTGCTGCTGTTGCCAGCCTCGCAGCTCTCGTGCTTTCTTGAGTCGGTCCTTGCAGTCCCTGGATCCCGTGGCGTGATCCCCTCCGCAGATCAGGCACTTAGCGTGGCATTGGTGGTTCTCCGGCGGGTTCTGCATTCCGGACGCCTTTGTGCTGGGCGCAGGACAGACGTTGGACCGGTGGCCTTGCTGACAGGAAATGCAGCACATCTGCCTCGTCGGTCTGTGTACGGGTAGAACCTGAATTCCCCTCCGGCGAAAAGCACGTACTTCGGTATGGTGGGGCCGTCGAAAGTGATGACCGCCGTTTCTGACTCTTCTAGCATTCTTGCCGGGAGTACTGTGAATCCTTGCGTGCGTACCTTGATTCTTGCTTTGAGCTCTTCCAACGAGGCCCCTGCATCGATGCCATGTATAACGGCTTGCCCGACGTCTTCCGGTAGAGCCACGCATTTGTTGATTTCGTAGGTATGTCCTCTAAATTGTAGATTAGTCATCCCCAGCATCGTCTTCGCTGCTTCCTCGCTTGAGGTACTTGCGATGATGATGTTGGATCCCGTTCTTAGTCTGACGGTGACGTCGTCTTCTTTAAACTTGCCGTTGCATGCCTTTACGATAGCTCTTGCAACCTCGGTCGCTTTTAGCTCTCTGATTGGTAGGCCGTCCCTCGGGCGTATTATAATCTTCGCGTCGTCCTTGGGGAGCGGCGGTAACCTTTGTTTCGGCTGCCGTTGACCTTTGCTCGCAGCTGCTGCTCCAGCTGTCTCCGCGCTCGCGCAACCCCCTGCCGAGGCGGCCGACGTCATCTTGCTATTGGTCTCGCCGCTCGGGGCTTCCTTCTGATTCAATATGGCGGCGTTCCGGGATCCGCTCTTCCGTAGTTTCTTCTGGCGTTTAGAGTAGTAAATCTGCCAGTTGCCGTCGAAATTTTGCGTACCTGACGTACTGGTCTGATCTTGCTGCATGGCGGTGGCCGCGAGCTCTCCTTCTCTGGTGGCCTCGGTGCCGGAAGAGCTACTGTAGTGATCGTCCTCCATATCTTGAGATTCGGGTGGTTTTTGGGCTGGGCCGCTCATGAAAAGCTTGGGGTTCGGTAGACTAGGCCGGCGGGAGTCCATTTCGGCCCGCGTCGGTGTCGTCGACGTGGCCTTGTCTCCCTCGAGCGTCGTGCTCGTGCGTTCATAGCCTAGCGTTTGGCTTAGCTCCACGGCCACGTGGGAGCTTCAAAGTCCGGTAAAACGCCGAAAATTGGGCCTGCCGTCTTGAAACTGGTATCCGCGTGGTCCAGCTTGCGAGATGTATCAGGTGCTAAAAGCTTTTGCTGGCCCCGTGGGTTTTGATGGCATGGGTCGGTCGAAAACTGCGGAGCGCATGCGGTGCCCGTCCGCACTCCTCCGCTGCCACGATGGAACTCCTCGTCTTGGGCAGCCGCACATTATTGATATGATCCACCACCGACCCGGCCCTCTGATTGCCGCCGCACAGGGGTCGCATTGGAGCAGCAGCGAAGAGAGCAAAGCTTGCGCCGTGCGCGAGGGATGGCGCCAGGTGCACGCGCAGCTAGAGCAGCGCCTTGGCCCCAGCTACCGAGCTTGTTACGGCGAGGCGCAACGGCGACGGCTACGCGAAACGCAGGAACGGGCGCCAAAGAGCTGTGCTATAAAAAGGCCTTTCTGGAGGTCGATGAAGTGGTGAACACTGTGACAGTCTCAAATAGTTTAAGTCGTCGGCACACGCAGCCATGCTGTTCATTTATTAAAGTGATCTTAGCACTAACAGAAAACAAGAAATGCAATGCTTATTGAAACAGTTTTGATGCACTGTGAAGGCTAGATACAGGCAGGCAGGCAATTGGTAAGTGCATTTCTAGCACCCGATTGGTGCACGGGCAATGTCCATGCATCCTTTCGAGCGCAAGAAAACGTAGTAGACGTTAGGAAACTAGTCAAGGTGTTTGTGAGAAAAGGGAACAAGCATGCTTCCATACGACTCAAGCACCGCGGAAGAAATACGACCAGCACCACAATAAAGTGAAAGTTTGAGGCCCTTCATACACTTGAAAACAAGGCCTTTATTGACCGATCGCGTACACACCGTGCTAGACTGAGAAGGAAGGTTACTTGAAGCATCTTTCGCACCATATACAGAACAGAAATGTTCTGCAAAGGCATCAGCATTGTTCCGGACAACATCACCATTTTCATCAAGAAGATCTGTGGCGCTCTTTCCAGAAGACTGATAGCGCACGAACCTCCAGAAATATATTGAATTACGTGTCACGCTGGCTTCAACACATTTAATGTAGTCGTAGCGATGATTCTAATAATAATCATAATAATAATAATAATTTTAGTGGCAACATGGCACTATAAAAGCTCTCAAGGCTAAAAGAAAAGCTGATGCCGGTACGTTAGAGCGTCTGACAGCCAGCCATCTAGAGCAGGAATTCGCAGGGCGCAGAAGACGTGCACACATACACAAACACACACACTTGCTCAATTGCATAGCACAGCACAAACGCCCACAGTCGACGCGTGCACAACACACAGAAGTGCCAATTCAGTCTGGTCGCAAGGAAGGAAAAAGTGGAGAAGGAAAGGCAGGGAGGTTAACCAGTTTAGCTCAACCGGTTTGCTACCCTACACATGGGAGCGGGATGGGGGGATGAAAGATGGGGAGGAAAGAGAGAGAAAGCACATAGCACAGCACACACATCATCAGTTACAGTCCGTCACTCTTGCGTGGTACGTGACATCATTGTCACAGCCGCTTGTCTAAGCCCATCTTTTTCAAAAACCGAAGTAGTCCCTTCATCGCCTTCAGCTGCGATTTCTTCTGTCGGCGACATGTGAAGATCGTTTCTACTGACAAAGGTCTATTGACAAGTTGAACTAGGACGGACGCCAGAGACTGTCTCTGAACATTATAGAATGTGTTCTAGCGTCTCCTCGCAAAGACAGGCATTGCAGAAAGCGTCATCGGCCATTCCAATGCAAAATGAGTAAGATTTCGTGAATGCCACCCCTAGCCATAAGCGATACAGCAGAGTGGCCTCTGTTCGGCGGAGTCCACGAGGGCAGGTGGTATTGACGATTGTTCCGGTTGGTCTGGCTGCTTGGTGTGCACCATAGAGAGAGCGTGATCTCCTGTGCAAGCACTCGAAGTCTGCTGGCTGCGTCGGACCGTGACAGTGGCATGGCCTCTTCCTGTGTGTCTTCAAGAGCTGCCTGAGCGGCATTATCGGCGTCTTGGTTGCCTATGACACCGCAGTGACTTGGCAGCCACTGAAACGTCACCTGGTGTCCTTTCTCATGTGATGTATGGAGTAGGCATCTAATACCGAATACGAGCTGTTCGTATGGCCCGCGACGCAGAGCTTATAACAGTCTGGTCGCAAAGGAGTCCGAATGGCCAGGGGGGTGGGGAGAAGCTCTGTATGCCAGATATAAGCATGGAGTTGTGGTATCGGGCTGTACAGGCGTGATGGGGCTCAGGCTGTGCTGACCACTTGTTCAGATGGACTACAGAAGAAAGACGAATAGTGTCCAGAGAGCCGTCAAGCACCCTGCAGTATAGAAAGACTAGTGCAATGTTGTGCTGGTATTGCAGGGTGTGCCACTTGAGGGCTTTGAAGTAATCCTTGTAGGCTGGCATGAGCTTGCGTCAACCGAAAAGACGGGAGTAGAGTGCGCGTGTTGCCCGGCGCTGAACAAGCTCAAGTTTGTCAGCGACACGAGTTTGGTACAGGTACTATACTGATGAGCAGTACCAAAAGCCGTGGCAGAATGGTAGAAGTATAGAGTGCTCGGAAAACCTCAGGTCCACAGGGAAGGGAGACACGGGACACAAACCCAAGGATGGGACGATCCTTAGATACAGTGCTGGTGACATATGCGGAAAAGTCGAGAGAAGAGCTGAATGTTACACCTAAAATGGGGGGAAGGGCCCGAACAGTCTTCATGGGGGTGCCTCCGAGGAAGTAGGTTGGACACGCAGCAGTTTTGTTATGGCTTATACGCATGACAGCCCTTTTTGCAGTGCTACTACAAAGTTGTTATTATAGGCCCAGTGGTTTACCTTTACGGAATGTATTTATGCGAAGCGCATAATCTGTACTTTGACCTAATGTTGCAGTGGAAGTGCTAACTTGTTAACCAAACACATTCTGCGAAGATGCATTAGGAACTTCGTTTTGAGTTGATCTTTTTCCTGACTACAGTGTATAGTATCGCAGCGAGAAATAATTTAGTGGAAGCTGAAATGATTTGAGCAATTTAAGCGTACCGACCGCAAAAAGCACTGATGACACCTTTTCACCTTCCCCGCAACGCATTTACACCATCTGCTCTTTCCATAAGCAAAAAAAAAAAAAATTGGGATCAAGAACCTATTACAGTTTGATTGAGTCAGTATGTGCTGCTTCTCAAGCAGGCATCGAAGCAATCCTGGTATACGCCGCTGCATGCAAAGGTCTTGCATGATGCAGGTCCTGCTATGCACTGCACACGGTGCACATATTGCAAGATAGATAGAATAAACTTTAATGTCCAACGGAAAAGGTGATCTACCCACCCCCCGACAAACAAGTCAGGGGGCGAGTGCCGCCGCCTCAGATGCAGGCTGGGAGGTCTTGGGTCCCAGCAGCCTCTTCAGCCAGTTGGACGAGCCGGAGCTGGAGCTCAGAGTCCGAGCTGCGCAGCAGGGTCTCCCAGGTGTCTCTACTACCTATTTTGTGCGTTCCCCCGGGAGAGTACGGACATTCCCATATTATGTGGTCGTGGGTCCCTCTCGCCCCACAAAGATTACATTTATCGCTCCTGGCCTCGGGGAACATGTGGTTCGCCATAACCGGGTGCGGATATGTATAAGTTTGTAGTCGTCTCCACGCGACTGCTTGTCTGTTGTTTAATTTTGGTTCTGGCGGGGATACCAGTCTACGAGCCAATCTGTAATGCTGCGTAATCTCCCCATATTTTAGCATGCGCTCTCCGCTCCCTCGGTCATCGGGGGGCCCCGTAGCGGCTCGGCGGTAGAGATCTCGAGCCAGCTCGTGGGCCGCCTCGTTGCCGGGGACGGCTTCGTGCGCCGGAGTCCAAATTATTGCAAACATCATTTCTTTTTGAAGGGCTCAAGCATGCGGACACACTGACTCAAATATGACTGCGCTGTGCCACGTACCCTTCAGTACGCCAGCGTTCTTAAGTGCTGCACGAGCTATTTGTTCCAAACTAGCCCATAAGACGCATGCACTTGAAAGAAGTGAGTGAAGGAGTACAGTGAACTTGTACTGAATTCACATGCCGAATAGAAGAGGGCACTGACAGCTGAAACGAACGGCACGGCTAATGATGTATACGTAATTCTTATTGTTCGGCTACCATAGCGTCTTTCGCTTCGAAAGTTATCTTTGCCACTGGAAACAGCGCAGAGCTCGCCGGTTAAACTTGAGCTACCTGAGACCACACGAAACACGCCGCGGTTCACCACCCGAAGTTGCACATGGTTCATTCACCACAAAACACACTACTCGAAGTCAGGAGTGCCATATTTTAAATCGCTGCAGTGCCAAACGGAACTGAAAATTCATTTCCTTCAACAGAGTTTTTCAGCTGGGCTCCTCCAATCACGAGTTACGAACTCGATGGACGCGCTACGTCTGCGCGTAACGTAAGGAACATCGGCGATAGGCTAGAGCTGATTATCCACATTGCGGAGTTGGAATCATGTTTCCATTCGTTTCGAGCACAACAAAGTGCACATACACCAAGCACAGACGTTGCGGCAATCGTGATTCGGTTCGATGCTTTAGCAGACAATTGCACTGAGACAGGTGGAACCCAGTGGGCAAGTTGGATTTGTCGGCGTCGTTCGAAGTGAGTTCGGATCCACGCCGCACCGCCACAACCCCCGGTGGTCGGTCGTGTGGTTGTCGGTTTACTATCACAACACTGTCTTCCAGGAACACTGTCGCGTGCGCCGTGCGCCCTATGAACTTAGACGATCGTTCGTGTCGGCGTCTTCGTATCGGTGGCCATCATAGGCATAACAGCTGGACGCCCTGCAGCCTCTGATTGGCGCACGCCGGCGAAGCATCGCCATGCGCCGCCGAACTTCTAGCATCGGCAGTCGACAAAATATCTGCGCGTCGCCACGCTTCACCCTGCTCCTGACCAACGCTTTTGGCGCTTTGGCGCTTGCCGAAACTTGCCGACGCGTGCCAGTGGTTGGGCCTTTAAAAACCCGTGTCGCAGAAAATCCTACGCGGGCTTCCAGCGTCGACTGTCGTTTCGGCAAAAATGATTCCGAACCACGCATACCCAGCCACGCAGACCCTCTCGCAAAAAAAAAAAAAAAAAAATTACTGAACTAATTGAATTTCACAAAGTGAAACACATCAGAAAAAATTATGCAGATCTCTCACGCACTGTGGGAATCACTGTAAGCGAAGCTTTCCGTGCGGGATGCTTTGATTGACGATAATTAGCGGTGATGTTGACGGCTAAAGCTTAATTTCTTCAACGTTTAGGCTAACACGAGAGTGGCGAGTTGATGTTAAACGTTACCTTGCGTACACCGCTGATTTTGTTCTGCGTAGTACACAGAGCACACACGGAGAGGTGTTTGCTTGAGGCGTTGTTGTGCGCCATATTCTATAACTTCTGAGACGGTTGAGCGTTGTCATGTCCTCCCATGGCACATCGCATTGTGGCAGAAATATTAAACTTGAATTGTACTATGGGGCTGTACATCCCAAAACTACACTCAGATTATGAGGCAAGCCATAGTGGCGGACTCCGGATTAATTTTGACACCGTGATCTTTTTTAACGTGTCTCAAAATATAAGTGCACGTGCGTATTCTATTTCGCCCCCGTCTAAACGCGGCTGCCGCGACTGGGATCAAATCCACAACCTCTAGCAATACCATAGCCGCAAAGCTAACGTGGCGGCCACAGAAGTGGTGGTTTGACGGTCGGCCGCTTCCGTAGCGTCTCCTGGACCCTGCGGTGCGATTTAATTAATGCGGCTCTGCTTCTGCACGCCCTGCGTAAGTTGCCCGCTTTACATATTTGCATGGTGTTTATTTTTCAGAAATATCGGCAGCGTACTGTACCGTATATTGAACTTAAGCTTATCCTGTTTCCTCGCAACCGCTGTCGTATAGTAGTAGCGTTTCCTTTCCTTCTCATGTCACCTCCCCCCCTCTTTTATTCTTTATTCTTTATTCAGACATCCCCGCTTAGCCCGAAACCGTTACAGCAGGGGGGTTAAAAGCATGAAAAGAATATATCTTGATTCACACTGCACACCTGTTCACATGAAAGTCGATTCCACTGAGCGATAGTTTTTACAAAAAAAGAATTGGCATACAGGCCCGTCCTGGCCCGGTATTCTCTAATTTTGCACTGGTGGTCAGTGCGTGCCGATATATAGTTTGGTGGTTTTATGTACATTTCCCTATCAATTCCAGTTTTGTTGTGATAGATTTCATACAGAAGCTTTAGCCGCTTTATATTGCTTTATATTGGAACTGTTCTTCTCCCTCTCCTTCTCCTCCTCTGTACGGTTCTATCTGCGCCCCCTCTGACGTCGCACGTTATTTATTTATTTATTTATTTGTTTCATATTATACTGCCGGCCAAGAGTTATGGCCCATGCAGGAGGGGCTGCACAAGGCATGGAAATGCATTGTGACATAAAAAAAAAAGAAGAACGGTAGTTTAGGAGATTTCCGCTAATAAACAAGCAGGAAATATGTATACACATACACATATTTATACATATATACACATATACGCACATATACAGCACTCATTCACTCAAACAAATGCTCTTCTAGAGCTTTAACAAAATTACGGGACTGAAAAATGGTCCACGGGAGACAGCTTCAGTCGGAAACGGTCATCGGGAAAAACTGTGTTTGAAAAGTTCAGCTCTTGCAAAAATTGGTTCCAGTAAATGAATTCTTGTGTGGTGTGTTCGTCAAGACGATAGCTGTTCAAGTACTGCGTGATGCGAAATGTTTAGTTTATGTGGTAAAAGGCTATGCATGAACAACAAACGGGACATTACTTGAAGTAGTTGGATGTGGTTTGTTTTCATTAGTGTCGTATAGATGAATCAAGCCTTCTGTATTTGTTATAAATAAACCTAATCGCTTTTTTTTGCACCATCTCAAGCTGGTAAATCCGGACAGGCCGCCATTGGAATCTCAACCTTGCAACGTTTAACGCTAGAACGTTATCTAGTGAGGCGAGTCTAGCAGTGCTATTTGAAGGATTAGAGGGCAGTAAATGGGATATAATAGGGCTCAGTGAAGTTAGGAGGCCAAAAGAAGCATATACAGTGCTAAAAAGCGGGCATCATCATCATCATCATCATTCTGTTTTATGTTCGCTGCAGGACGAATGCCTCTCCCTGCGATCTCCAATTACCCCTGTCCTGCGGCAACTGATTCCAACAAATGCTCGCGAATTTCCTGATTGCATCGCTCCACTTAAGTCTTCTGTCGTCCTCGATTGCGTTTCCCTTCTTTTGCTACCCATTCTGTAACCATAATGGCCCAACGGTTATCTAACCGGTGCATTACATGACCTGCCCAGCTCGATTTATTTCTCTTGATATCAATTAGAATATCCTCTATACCCGCTGACTCTCTTATCCAAACCGCTCTCTTTCTGTCTCTTAACCTAATGCCTAGCAGTCTTCGTTCCATCGCTCTTTGCGCGGCCCTTAACTTGCTCCCAAGCTTTTTTCTAAGTCTACGAGTCTCTGCCCCATATGCCAGCACTGGTAAAATGCACTGATTGTACACCTTCCTTTTCAATGATAATGGTAAGCTTCCAGTCTGGAGCTCACGATGTCTGCCGTATGCGATCCAACCCAATTTTATCCTTCTGTGAATTTCTTTTTAAAGATCAGGTTTCCCTGTGATTAATTGACCTAGGTAAACGTGCTCCCTAATGGACTCTAGAGGCTGACTGGCGATCCTGAACTCTTGTTTCTTTGCCCGGCTATTCACCATTATCTTTGTCTTCTGCATATTAATCTTCAACCCCACTCTTACACTCTCTCTGTTAAGTTCCTCAATCATTTGTTTTAACTCGTCTCCAGTGTTGCTGACCAGGACAATGCCATCTGCAAACCGAAATTTGCCGAGATATTCGCCGCCGGTCCTTAGTCCTAAGTCTTCCCAGTTTAAGAGCTTGAATGCTTCTTCCAAACATACAGTGAACAGCAGTGGAGAGGTTGTGCCTCATGTCACCCCTTTCTTTATAGGTATCATCCTGCTTTTCTTGTGTAGAATTAAGGTAGCTGTAGAACCTCTGTAGATATTTTCCAAGGTATTTACGTAAGCGTTCTGTACTCCTTGATTACGTAATTCCTCTATGACTGCTGGTATCTCTACTGAATGAAATGCCTTTTCGTAATCTATGAAAGCTATATAGAGGGCCTTATTGTACTCTGCGGATTTCTCGATAACCTGATTGATGACGTGGTTGTTATCAATTGTAGAGTATCCCTTCCTGCAGCCTTGTTCCCTTGGTTGACTAAAGTCCAGTGTTGCTCTCATTCTATTGGAGATTATTTTGGTAAATATTTTATATAATACTGGGAGTAAGGTAATGGGTCTATAATTTTTCAATTCTTTAATGTCTCCCTTTTTTGGATTAGTATAACGTTTGCATTCTTCCAGTTTTCTCGGACATTTGCAGTAGACGGACACTTCGTATAAAGAGCCGCCAGTTTTCCTAGCATCATGTCTCCTTCATCTCTGGTCAAATCGAATGGACATTTGCAGTCGACGGACACTTCGTATAAAGAGCCGCCAGTTTTCCAAGCATCATGTCTCCTTCATCTTTGGTCAAATCTTCTCCTGTCGCTCTTCCTCGTTTCATATGTTGCAAGGCCCTCCTGACCCCATCGCTAGATATATGAGGAGTTTCTGTATCCTGTTCATTACTGTTTCGAATGGAGTTATCCTGAGTCCTGCAGGTGAGTATATAATTTTTGCGCTGCTTTTATTATACCTTCGAGATTGCTGACGATATTACCCTGCTTATCTTTCAGTGCATGCATCTTGGTTTGTCCTATGCTAAGTTTCTTTTTCACTGATCTCAGGCTGCGTCCATGTTTCACGGCTTCTTGAGTCTTTGTCACATTATAGTTTCGAATATCACTTATTTTCGCCTTGTTGATCACTTTTGACAGTACCGCGAATTCTACCGTATCTCTTGAGTTGGACACTTTCATTTTTTGTCGTTTCTTTATTAGGTCCTTTGTTACTTGGGAGAGCTTGCCTACTGGTTACCTTGGTGCCTTGCCTCCCACTTCAATTACTGCCTCTGAAGCCAGCCTAGTTAGAGTTTCATTCATTAGTTCCATGTCATCATCATCTCTCTGTTCTAAGGCTGCCTATTTGTTTGAAAATACCAGCCTGTATTTGTCTGCTTTTACCCTTACTGCCTCTAGGTTGACCTGTACCTTCTTGACCAATTTTGCTCTTTCTCTCTTTAAATTGAAGTGAATCCTAGCCCTCACTAACCTATGATCACTGCACTTTACCCTAGCTATCACTTCTACATATTGAACTATGCTGGGAACGGCAGAAAGTGTGAAGTCAATTTCATTTCTTGTTTTACCATTAGGGCTTTTCCAGGTCCACTTTCTGTTGCTACGGTTCCTGAGAAAGGTGTTCATTATTCAAAGCTTATTGCACATATCTCCTCTAGCGTCACTAGTATCGACGCCGTAGTTGCCAATTGCTTGTTCACCAGCCTGCTTTCCCCCACTTTTGCATTGAAGTCGCCCATTACTACAGTATACTGAGTTTGCACTTTTCTCATCGCTAATTCAACATATTCATAAAACATATCTACTTCCTCATCATCGTGACTGGATGTTGAAGCGCAGGCTTGTACTACCTTTAATCTATACCTCTTAATAAGTTTGATTACGACTACAGCTACCCTCTCATTATAGCTGTAGAATACGTCAATGTTGCCCGCCATGTCGTAATGGATTAAGAATCCTACCCCGTATTGCTTCTTATCTAGGAGACCTCTATAGCAGATGACATATGGCCCTTAGTCCGCACTGTATAAGTCTCACCAGTTCTTCTAATCTCACTAAGGCCGATGATATTCCAATGTTCGATGGTTCCTCAAAGAGTCTGGCTAAGCTAGCCTCACTCAACGGGGTTCGAATGTCAAACGTTGCAAGGGTCAGTTTCCATTGGTGACATGCCGGGAACCAGAGATTCCTTAGCACCCTCTGCTGCGTTACAGGTCTGACTACCGCCTTGGTCAGGTGTCTCGCAGCTGCTGGGGATTGAGGGTCATGGTTTAGTTGTTGGAGTCATTTGGGAGCGGGTGGCCGTGTACTGCACCTGGGAGGCCAATTCCTGCTCTGGTGAGGGAGTGCCTTTGTTGAAGCTTAGCGGGCCTTCCTAATTTGGTTGTACCTGGATTAGTATAGCCCTACTCGCTCTCAGCATATTTTGCCGGTGACAGGCGTCACTCCAAGCCTGCAGGTGTTGTGCACTGGAGGAGGTGAATTTCAAGCTCACCATCGAAAAAAAAGACACCTTATAGCGGGATTCGGACTTCCGACCATGGCAACCGAGCATTCGAAATAGCTCAGTCAGATAATCCCACAGGCGGGGAGGCGACCTTATCGCCGACAAGTACAGCCCCGATGGCCCTACATGCCTAAAAACTTCTTTGATTTATCCGTGATAGAAGTGCTTAAGTGAGTAACTTAAAGCGCGATAGAAATGGGCAACTCAATATAGAATGATTTTTAAACGGTTCTGGCCTCGTAGTTCCGGAATCGCACGTGCGCAGACGGCCGTGAACTCGGCTAGGCAAACCCTACAGGCGCAATAGGGGTTTTGCTGATCGCAGCAGGTGACACGGCGTAGTAGTCCTCAATGGTTCTAACATCGTCGTTTCGGACTCACCCGTGTGCATGCGGCCATGAATGCGCCTAGATATACGATACATCTTCGGCGAACTTCAAGAATGCTTAAACGTAGTGTGGAAAACAAAAGCAAATGAGAAAAACAAGAACTTTCAGCGCTTACCGGCAATTTACTAGTCGCGTATTGACGGCGGTACACGAAATAGTTCACGGTCTCGGCTGCCTGTCTCATTCATCGGAGAAGTCATTCCTAACGAGGTGGAACTTACACTGAATCGCCGCCCAAGACTGAGGCGTCAAAATAGTGCCTTCAATGTATCAGGAAGGCGCGGCCTCTATCGCTCAGCAGTTCGCGAGGGGCGCCGTGGCGCAGAACAAAATATCATAACAGAAAGGATGCAACGTCGCGGGCGGTGGTAATCGGCAGGGCGGCTGTTTCAGCATAGCAGGTCAAGTGATCCACTGCAACAATAATCCAAAGGTTTCCTGCTGGAGTGGATGGTAGCGGTCCATATATGCCAATACTAGCACGATCAAAGGGTCGACTAGGGGAGGGAAGGGGTTGTGACGGGTAGACGTGTCCGGGAGGTGATTTTCGGCGTGCGCACAGGAGCGAATGAATTTTCTGACGTTGTTATACATGCCGTGCCAGCAAAATCGGAGGCGTAGTCGAGCGTAGGTCTTGAATAGGCCGGTATGCGCGCACATTGGGTCTGCCTGGAAAGCGTCGCAGATAATGTTACGGAGATGGCGGGGTATCCAAAGAAGCCACTTGCGACCATCAGAAAGGTAGTTACGACGATAAAGAAGAACTCGCAAATGTGCAGGTGGGTAGCCTGGCGGCGAAGAGCGCGAGATGGTGAAAAGGTGGATGGATCAGAAAGGATGCTGATGAGAGCACTGATCTAGAGGTCCTTGAGCTGCTCCGACGAAAAAAAAGTTCAGTGTGAATAGAGCAATTACAATAGTGAAAAATAAAAAAAAATATCGAGGGAGGCTGTGTCAAGCATTATTTTCTTTATTTAGACGATGTGAAGCCACGGAAAAGTGCCTCGTTCAATATCTTCAAAATCATATTATCCTCCGCAACAGAGGCTTGTCGGCGAGCTTTAACCACTCCACAGTTGCATTCAGGACACCGGCCCAGTTCGCCAGTAGTGGCCGTAACAACTTGCCTAGAAACACCTTGCACAGTTCCTCGGTGTGGCCTTGATCCTCCCTGTCACACGTCAGTCCCCGATATTTTGCAAACTGTGGAAGGAGTGTTGAAACCAAAAGTCGACAAAGCTTGCCACTTCGCCTGACCTCTGGACGGTTCATAACTTTTCTAGCAAAGTTGCAGGTCAGCTTGCAGAGACCAGTTACTTGCATTGTCAGGTATCTCAGCACTCCGTAGTCAAGGTTTTTTTTACCAACCCGTCACCTGCTACAGTTGGCTTGTTTGCCTGCATTAAGGTTTTTGCAAGACTCGAGTGGTACGTGCACAAAGGTATAATTAACAGGCTTACGTTTCAATAAAATATAAATCGATATGTCACAGAAATAGAAACAAATCGCATCAAATAATTATACGCGGGATCACTGAACTCTTCGAGGAGTAAAATCCAGCTAGAAATTTCTTGCGCACTACACAAAATGAAAAGTATTCGTACCTTCACTTCGCATATACGTGCAAAATAGCCAGCCAAGTAAATCAGTGGGGCCATCTCTAAAACAGCTTCTGCTTCAGGCCAGAATTTCACGAAACCGAGCTCACTCGCAAGTTCTATGGTAGCAAACTTAATGACATCTGGAAGGGGAGCAGTTTCGTCGCCCTCGATGACTAGCTTAAGTGCTGTTCTCGTCTCAGAAGTGGTAGGTGCATTTGCACTCTGTGTCGCCTGCAGGATCACAACCTGGAAGTGTTATATGTGCACGAATAAATTTTGCATTGCTTTGTTTTTATAAACAGTACCTTTAGAAGTTTCGCAGCAGTGAAGACTGCAGCTCTCGGGTCAATTCTGTCATTCCCGCCGTTAAACAGCCTAAGGCTGCTGAACAACGATTCCACAGGGTCGCTATTAAGGCTTCGTGTGAGTACGCAGCGAAAGGTGAAAAATTACCGACGATTACGTTACTTCCTAATGCGAAATTTGAGCGCAGCAAATAAGCTGTTTCACCTTTTCGATAGATTGAGGCAAAGAAATCGAGCAACACATGTATGCGCTATCACAGAATTTTTTTTTTTTTTCACACGTATTCCTTTAACAAAGACTCCACTAACAGTTCTTGACAGTCATGAAGGAAGCTTTGTGGTCGGAGAAATAGACTGATATATGTTCGACTTGGTACACCAATGCTTGATTCTCAAAGACGAGATCTATACAAGTGCCTCGCGAGGTTGTCACAACCGTGGGACGCGTTACGAGCGAGAGGAACGGGATGTTCTCCCGCATAAGTGTTAGGAAATTGCTGTTTGTCTTTATGTCAACATTAAAGTCCCCCACTACTAACATCAGTGTGGATCGATGGACGGTTAATGCGAGTTGCAGGAAGTGCACGACGTCTTTCGTGAGTGCGGTAGGGGCGAAGTAGGCAGCTACTACCAGCAAGCCGTTGGGCAACTTTGCGGCGCACAGTTCGCCAACTTCATGTGACGTGCCAAACATTTCGACTGGTATGTTGCTCTCGACGGCGGCGATGAGCCTCCGCTTCGGCGGCGCGAACTGCAGGGTCTTCTCGGCGGCGGCGATGAGCTTCTGCTTCAGCCTCGCTTACTGCTGGTTGCTCTCGACGGCGGCGATGAGCCTCCGCTTCGGCGGCGCGAACGGCAGGGTCTTCTCGGCGGCGGCGCTTAGCCTCTGCTTCGGCGACGCGTACTCCTGGATCATCTCGACGGCGGCGACGGTAAGCTTCTGCTTCGGCGGCACGCACCTCTGGATTCTGACGGCGACGGCGCTGGGCCTCTGCTCTGGCAGCTCGTTTAGCAGCAGCAGCAGCAGCAGCAGACGGAGGACTTCCATCGGTCGTCTCGCTTATGGCTCAGAAAGAACTGGCAGATAATTTCGCAGTGGCGAACGGCAGCGGCAATTTCGGCTCGGGCGGTGCACATATACAGATCCGCCGCCACCGATCTGGCTCTCTGATTGCCACCGCACAGGGCGAACGGCAGCGGCAATTTCGGCTCGGGCGGTGCACATATACAGATCCGCCGCCACCGATCTGGCTCTCTGATTGCCACCGCACAGGGGTTGCATTGGAGGAGGAGCGAAGAAAGGAATTAAGTTCGAGCCGGCGCTTTGACAACCGGAGACTCGCAGGAAGAGGGGGGAGGGGGGCGGCGTGTACACCCAGCGGCAAACGATGGGGGCAGAAGCGCGCGCAGCAAGCGGACAACACGATAAAGGGAGGAGGGAAGAGATAGCAGCGACTGACTGATGCCATTGACGCCGATAGTGAGTCAACCCCAGCTGCAGAGTTGGTTTCAGGGACAACGCCGCCGATGCCGACACAAACAATATGATACCCTCGCTTCCGCAGCGCTAAGAACCAGGTCTAGCCGTGGGAAGGTGGTCACGTATTCGTCGACGTGCCGGGGCCTACGTGAAATAACCGGCGCGTCGGCAACTGAAGAGCACCCTATCCGCCACACAAGAACAGGGGGGGGGGGGACCCTTTCCTCCTCTTTCTGCATGGCGGCGACGGTGTTCTATGCAGTCACGTTATCTTGACTCTCTAGCGGCGTCAGCGGCATCCAGCGGTATCAGTCGGTCGCTGCTAGCGCTGGGGGGATGAAAGGGGGGGCGGAGCTGGTTACGAGGCCGACGACAACGCCGACGACGACACGATACCCAGGAACGGACGCCAAAGAGCTGTGCTCTAAAACAAGCAGTTGATTATGCACAAACAAACAAAAACACAGCCCAGCGGTACAGCTGCAAGAATGCTGACTTGATATGATCAGGGAAGTACTCTGGCAGTGCTACCGTGGGTCTGGTCGTCAGAAGTGTAGCTTCATAGGTGTCTTTTGTCATTTTTTGAGTCAACTTCTCGCCATTCGTCTGGAGGTCCTCAAGGTAGCTGACAAAGTCCACTTCCAACCAACAAAGCCGCTCATCATCTGTGAAAGGCATGCAAGCGAGACGCGAAATCTCTCCGACGCACAGAGAACTCGTTCCACACTGATTCGCGGCACCTGCCCGGAGGGGGAGCATAGATGGATGGATGGATGTTATGAGCGTTCCTTTTGGAACGGGGCGGTGGGTTGCGCCACCTAGCTCTTGCTATTACACTGCCTAATCTCCTACCTAGGTTAAGAAAGAAAAAAAGAAAAACATTATGAATTCCCATAACCAAATTTTCTGACCCCCTATTGTGAACTTTGTTTTTTGTCGACCCGTAGATCTGACCCCCCCATAGAAAAGCGGCGGCAACTGTCAACTTTCGCTTCACTACCCCACCCATACTTCGCCGCACGACGTGACAGGCCGCACCTCGTGCGTTTCATGGAGCGGCCGTGCTACAGACATGATAGTGTCGCATTGTAATTTGAATATACGAGAAAACATAATTATGTTAGGCGTAAACTCCAACACAAATCGGCCACTGCGCTCGGCTAAATGCTGTGCTCGTTTGTACGCGGAGCGTTTGGGAGCGCTCAAATCGCGACGCGCAAGCACACATGTCACGTGGTGTATTGTTGTATTTTAGTAAACGGAAAAGCACTAATGCCTAATAGATAGAAAGTTAGAAGCTGACTAATCGGACGTCCTACAAAGCTTTCAACAACTGTGTAATTAGAATTGTTTGCCTGACTTCATTGTTTCTGAAGTTGGTTGATGAATCTTGACTAATTATGCAATTAAGCCGAATACAAAAAATAGTGTGACTTACTTCATACAATATTCAGCAACATGCATTTGGTCGCGTCGTCTTAGAGTGCATCGGCATGCTTTTAAACCTTGGCTCAATTTAGCTGCGACAGCCTGGCCTGTATATGACTATTATTTCTACTACAAGTGGCTATGTTGCTGTGCGCTCGCGCCGTAAAATTGACAAAGGAGGGGGTGTTGCCCTTTTTGCCAGATTGAATCTGTAGTTTGCTGTCATTTCTCTTCATGCAGACCTTAAAGACGTTTGGTACAAACTATACCCGCCCCTTCCCCCCCCCAAAAAAAAAAAAGAAAACAATCGCTTTTTCTGTTTTCAGTCATTCGCCTTCCTTCTTCAGTTGAAAACTTATTTCTTTTCACTGATCATGTGAACACGAACACTTATCATGCACCTACCTAGCTTGATTCTCACGGGGAGCTCTTTAGGTAGTGAACTGGTTAATTTTTCTTGGTATTTTAGGCTCACACAAGCAGTCAAGGCTCTACAAGACAGAACGCACTCCTTGAGCTGAAGTTTATTAATGCTGACGTTGTTGATAAGCAATCAGAGTCTGAAGCAATTGATAGAATTTGAGACCAGTGTGTTTCGCTCGATTATTCTGTCTCCAAGCCTCGTATCGGAATTCCAGCTTTTTCCAACTATAATCGCCCTGACGACACATCTATTCTTGAAGCTTTATCGAAAACTTCGATCCTTTTTGCAAAATCAGTGACAATTCCAATGTGAATGCACTGGTTCGTGAACTCAAAGGCATCGTAAAACTTACATAGACGCCTTTGTTTCACTGAAGAATAACAAGGAAAACTATGTTATCCGTTGCATGAATCATCGCGCCGTGTTAGACGACTAGTGTACGTTCGAAGCGCAGTAACGATCCTGTGGGTATTGCTAGATTTACGTCTCTTAAGAAAGCGCATCATTCGATTCGAAAATTTATCAAATTTCATCATTTCAAAATCAGCATACTCAGCGCTCAGGTCAGTTTGCTTAATCGGTCTCGTTTATCCATTGCAAAGGAGCTGCGGCACAGATGCTAAATCCTCGAGGGAAAGCAACTGACAACACGGCGCCCATAACTCCGACGTCGCAGTCTTTGGTGAATTTGCGGCACGTTCAAGGAGCGTACCGACAAGGGGCCGTTGGCAGCGTGTCGCATGAGTGCGACGACATCGTTGTCGAGTACGCTGGCTGCCAGCAGGTCGGCGGCGGAGTGCATCTCTGCCTCCTGGATGCCCATGAGAAGTACCAGCGGTTTCAGCAGCCACGTTAGCACTACCTGCAGCGAAAGGTAGATGGCAAGGCGACGATGGCAACCAGTGTCTGACTAAGACATTTGAGCGCCCGTGACTAAGATTGCCTCGATGCCCCCATGATAATAACTATGACGACGATGATGACCACCATCGCGATGACCCGTTAGGATTCCAAATACTTAAAGGGCCCTTCACCAGGTCTGGTCACTTTGAGCTGACAAGCGGGGAGCAAACAATGTGCGCTAACCACCGTGTCTGCTAAATATTAGTTCTCTACGCGCCGTGGAAAGATCTGAAATTTCAAAGCGAACGCCGTTTACCCTTCTCCTCGCGGCCACCGCGCTGCAAGACTGAGGATGACGTACACGTGCTAGTGCGCCTACGTACACGTTCTAGTGCGCCTACGTACACGTGTTTGTGCTGTGACGTCGCTCGTAGTGACACGTGACTTCCCAAATTATTCACGGCAACATCTCTTGTTTCTGTAATCTGTTGCTTGAATAGACGAATTAAAGTTTAGAGAAATAATAAAGTACACAAACCAAATGTCTGCTTGTTTTTGCTTTACTCCACACCGAAGCAAGAGACATGTGCTTCCGTTCCGGCTGCTTGTTCCCTCGTCGTGGAGTCAGGCGCGCAGACACCGAAACTATGTCATTTTCTACCGTGTTCCAGTGCGGGATCATGCTTTGAGATCCGCTTGTGTCTGCCTCAGTATACGCATAGCCCAGACTTATACCACTAGTCCGGTGTCCTCGTGCACAGCGCGCGAAACCGTGCGCTGCGCGAAGCGAGACGGTCGAACAGCTCGTACGTGACGCCGTCAGCAGAAGTGCGCCGTGCCACAAAAAAAAAAAAAAAAAAAGAAAAAGAAGCGAGGAGAAAAGAAAAGAAGGTGAGGCCCGTGACGTGTGCGACACGCGTTTCTCGAGCTGTGGTGTGGGAGAACTCAGGGAAGGAATTGCGCTTGCGGAGCCTAGACGGGGCGAGTGGAGAGAGTGTATCGTTTGACAGTGGCGATCGCCCCCTGAAATCACGGGTACGCGGCACTGAAATATGTGTCTCTCGGCTATTAATGAGCAGATTCGGAGAGCTTTTGCACGAGAACGCTCCCTAGAGAACGCATAACAACTTCCAACGTATAACCGAAATTTGCTTTGTGGCCAGGTTAGCGGCCCTATAAAGTGCTAGTGGTTCCTAAAGCTGTTTTTATGTTAATTATCAGAAAAACTGTTACACGCCTATGAACATACATTCGAGGCCTTTTTCTACCATGTAATTTATTGTCATGTTGTGACCAAACGTTTGCAGCATTTCTGCTTTGCGAAAAGGTGTTTTTCGTGTGTTAGGTTGGCGTCTACGCTTACTGTATTGCGTCCCTATCATTTATTTTAAATTTTTTACTCAATATTTCGAACCTCGCGAGGCCAAGCCGGAGTGGCATAAAAGAATGGCCGTCTCACAGCAGGTAGCCGGCTGCAGTAGGCGGATCATCCGAGCCCCACCGCCCACACCCGCCGGGTGTCCGCCGGCGCTTTATAAGACGGGTGTAAGCAGCCCCGCGGCCAGGCGTACGGCTTTCCAGGGGTGTGTTGCTTCGGAGAGTTTCGTTCAGACCGCCATGCTTGCTGTGCAAGAGCCAAGACAAAGAAAACACCAAGACTCTTGAAAACGAGTCTGGCGGAACCATGCCGCCAACTTCCCAATAGGTGGGTGTCCTTCCAAGCGTTAGAACTCCCGTAGTTACCGAGCACCTCGCCGCGCGCTTATACCTATTTTGCCAGTAGGTGCGTAGGGGCACCACTCGTCCCCCTCCCGCAGCAGTGGTAGATGCTCGGCTACTCCGACAAAGCTTTGGTGGGACAAGGGGCGCCCGCAGACCTTCACAAAGCACTGCAGCGGTGGTGAAAACGCACAGCGTTCGCCTCCTATGCGAGAGGTATTAGGCTCGATGTAATGGGTGGAGATGCAACAAGAACAGGAGCTTAGTTGTTTATAGGCGTTCTCATCTCGAAAGTGGTCCCTATAGAGATTTACGAGGCTCTCTGGGCTTCCCACCTTCGGGGAAACAGTCGAGAATCAGCAGCTGCTGTGGCAGGCAGAGAAGTGCTGCCGCCATGTACCTACCGATAAACTAGGTACACGCAGGCACCCTGTCTGATGCTTGGTAACTACGGAAGTTCTAGACGCTTGGAAGGACACCCATCTATTGCAAAGTTGGCGGCATGGGACCGCTAGACTCCTTTTTCGCCGATTCACTTGTAAAGAAAGTCGAGTGTTGGGCCGAGGGACAACTGCGTCCATTTGAATAACCTTTTTATTTTTTGTATGCTCACGACCACACATTGCCGTTTGACACCATCATCCCTTCTTTGCCACGTGTTGCCACTGAGTACGCTCGTAAAGTCATCGATCGCGCCCACATGGCACGTCAAGTCGCCCGATCTCGCTTGTTAGCCTCGCAGCATGTACAATAAGGGCGTTATGACCGGTGGCATCGCGATGTTAAGTTCGCCCCAGCTGCTTTGGTGCTCCTTAGGATAACCGTGTCGTCGGGTCGTTCTCCCTCAAAAGCTTCTCTCTTGCTACACAGGGCCTTATGAAGTCCTACGTCAAGTTAACGATGTCAATTACGACATCTTGCCGTTACACTTTGATCTATCCTCAAGTCCGGCGCCTGTTGACATCGTGCACGTTTCGCCGCTGAAGCCATACTTCGCATTCAATTCTTCGCCTACCATGCGCCGAGACGGCGCTTCAGCACGCGAGGGTCCGTTACAGAAGGATAAAATAGGAGGAAGGAAGAAGCAGCTCGCGAGACGCTGGCTGCTACGTGTTGTTGCTGGTCAGCCATATTTAACTACACTGCCTTTGCTTGTGTATATATTGTAAATACAGTCTTTCTATACTCCCAGAATCCGCGTAGCATATATTGTAAAAGAACCAATTGTCTTTATTAAAGTTTCATCCTAAGAAAACTTTATGCGCCGAGATATGAGCATGTTTTGCCTTCCCTCACGTTCAAGAAAATGCGGATCACCCACATCCTGGCATTGCCTAGGTCAAGTATCGCTTCAGAGGAAGAGGACTCTCTTTTTGCGGCAACCAGTACAGCGCGCGCACACTCACACACGGTCTTAGCAACGGCCTGCAGAGGTGCCGATATGCAAAGTTTTCTCAGCCGGCTGCAGCTGCGAGCGTGGCGAGCTTCCCCGAAGAGACCATGGAAGCCTTCACCACCTGCCGTGGTGACTCGTTTCGTAGGGACGACGATGTGCCGCGTCAACACCCCCTAGGCGCCGCTATGACTAAACGCGATTGGCGGACCAACTATTGTTAATAAAATCGCCAACACCTTCACGGTTCGACTGAAGCAGGGGGAATTCCTAGAAGGAGATGCTTTGCGGTGCCTTCTCATGAGCCTTTGAAGACGCCAGACAATGGACAGCCGAGGCGGCCGCTGTACGAGGTCAGCTCGGGGATTAAGGGGCGCTTGCTCGGGTCAAGCACCGTGAGCACGAGAACCCACTCTCCTCGGCGTGTTCAGTAAAACCTGTGTGGAAGTGTGTGTAACCCTGCCCCTAAAAGGCGGGTCGACTACGATGACGTTGGACGCTACGAATCGGCGGTGAACTGCCGTTTTTCCCTCACCTAGGGATCTAGGGAGGACAGAGTGTTTATAACCAGCTGTTGTAGGCTGCTAGTGTGTGCTCGTGCACGACAAGCGGTGTGCTTCGGTGTGTTTGGAGCTTCGTGCTCGTGTGTTGTATGCTTCGTCTTGCGTGCACCATTTGCGAGTCATGCTAGACTGTCGAAATGTATCTCTTGTTTTAATGTAAATATGTAAATAAATTCATGTACGCCTAGTTCCTCCCAAGTTCCTCCCTACGACCTCTAACTCTTACATCGGCCCTATATATGCAGGGTGTCCCAACAATCATGTGCGAAGACGTAAAAATATGTAAATGCCACGTAGCTGGACAGAACCAACGTAATGTTTGCTGTCGTTTGAAATATATTCTTGCATTCCACTTAATTACATAATTATTCTTAATTAATTAGATTTTCAAATATTCAGATGTCAGATTTTCAAATAGTCAATGATAAAAATGTAAAGCAACATGAAAAACTCCCCGTACAGCTTTCTATCGCTGAATACGTGCTACATAAATGTCTTTTCCAGAGCGTTGAAGTACTCGGCGGATACACGCGAAATTTCCGCGCGACTGGCCAATCGAAGCACTTTTCGTGTATTGGCAGGCTTCTTTCACGCTCGAAAAACACTCTTATGTACCATGTATTCAGCAACAGAAAGCTGTATCGGGACATTTTCATGTTGTTCTACAATTTTGTCATTGGCACTTTTATTCTAACTATAATATTTGAGAAATTGATTAATGAACGATAATTATGTAATTAGGCCGAATGCAAAAAAATAACCTGAGTATCTCAAAGTGACGGCAAACAGCATTACGTTGGTTTTAAGCAGCTACGTGGCCTTTGCGTATTTTTAAATCTTGGTGCATAATAGCTGAAACACCCTGTTTATTTATATATATATATATATATATATATATATATATATATATATATATATATATATATATATATATGTATATATATATATATATATATATATATAGACAGGGTGTCCCACGTAAGTGGAGCCAAGAATGTAAAAATGAAAGGCCCTTGGGAAGTTAATTGAACCGAACGGATACTATTCGCAATAGCCTATAGTAACTAAGACATTTTTTTGTTTTTCACATAATTTATTATTTAGTTTAATTAACCAACTTTCTTATTATTGGCTAAGGACACCAAGTATGGTACGCAGATTTGTAGAGAACATTCAGAAACACCACCGATCCAGTTTCCTTTACGATACGTCTCACGTGCTCCTTTTCTCCGGGTTGCAAAGAAAGCTAGCAAAATGTGAAAAAAGCCACGTGACGGAGTGCTTGCACAGTGGTAGTGTGCTGCTCTCAATCGTACGTTCGGTGAACAAGGTCGGCTGCGTCGTGACAAGCGACGAGGAATCAGCAGGGCGTTCTTTATCTCATCGGCAGCGCTCGGCAAGCAGTTACTATAGGCTATTGCGAATAGTATGCGTTCGGTTCAATTCGCTTCCGACGCGTCTTTCATTTTGAAATTCTTGGCTCAAGTTATGTGGGACACCATGTATATTGTCATATGTCCTCAAAGAGAATTGGCGTTTAATGAGGCCAGCTGGCTTCCTAAAAGCAACGGCGGCGGCACCAGACTATCGAGAGGGCGGGGGTGGCAAGCGCACTTCTTCCTTCTTGTCCTTCCTGCCTCTTCTTTTGCACTGTCCCCACTATTGCAGGTGGCATTTCCCCCTTCCTCGAAAATAGAATTGGCTCGATGGTTAAGAAGCGGTGTAAGGGAAACAAAAACGTGGTCAAGGCAGGTGCTGGCGCAAAGAGTACAGTGACCGCCACTGGAAACACGTACAAAAAATATTATTGAGAAGGCATTGAATTATTATTGGTCAATGTTGAGTTTTTCATTGAGGAATTGTGGAAATTTTGTTGGAGAATTGTTGGACGGATTGTTGAGTGGTCTTGAATATTGGCCACTGAAATTTGTTTGGAACACCATTGGGTGCCTCAATGTGGAATAATTGTTAAGTTACCATTGAAATTCCATTGCGCTTAGACGGCTTGTGTTCATTTTGTTGAATGGTTGTTGGGTTACCATTGATAATGCATTGAACTTACGATGTGGTAGTTCTGTTGACCTGTTGTTGAGTTATTGTTGTCACAGCACTGAAAAGTACGTTGTGGCCCGGTTGAGATGGCATTGAGATTTCAGAAGTGGCCATTGAAATACGATTGACATTTCGTTGGGCTAGTGGTTTTTTATTCATATATTGAACTTGCTTTGCTATTCACACGTGCATGCCCCGGTGCCTGCTCATAACTTTCACAAACAAAAGCAAAGGAGAGACTGATCAATTTGAAGTACCTTTATTTACACTAAAGATGCGTGCCCATGAAACATTATTACAGTACATAAGGCACCAATACATAGAACCTGGAGACATAGGCTAGTACCTACAGCACTGAAAACTGAAAGGTTTGTCCTGTAAGTGATAATAACGTGAAATAAATTCTGCAGCAACTCTTTCCCACCATGGGTCACAGAAATCTTGCTTATGAATTTTTCTTCGTGATCAATAAATAATTCTTCCATAAGTCCTCTTGTGTTCTGGTCTTTGTGATGAAACAACCGTTCTTTCTGCTCTATACCTCAACACCAGAGGAGTTCCAGAAGCAATATTTACTGATCACAAACGAAACAAATGCATAACCAAGTTATCTGTTGCCCTTAGTGGGAAAGACGCAGTTCTCAAGAGTATTTCTCGTTGGGTAGTATCACTCATTGGACAAATATTTCGCTTTTTCGAAAGATTTGTCCGATAGTTCTCGTTTTTCACGCACGTTTATTCTACATGACATGGCTTTTTCATATTTTTTTTTCTTGTCGCTCGTGGCTGTTTCTGCCACGCATGCACGGCTCTTTACCTTTGTCAAGTTGACCAGCGTCTTTAATACCCCTGTCTTCAAAAATAAGCTTGGCTGAACTTGCGCTCTCGTGTGCTCCTATTTCGTCGTCCGCCTCTCTTCGCATTGCTGTTTCGAGTACGCACGTATCACTTGGTTAGGCTGGTAAACATTCTCGCAAGCAAAAGGAAATACCTCCCTCAAAAGGTAGCCCGTCCTTCACTACTAAAAGCCAGAGCAAATCGAAAGTAAGGCTTCACAGCGTCCATGCGGCAGCTAGTACACCACAGAGCAGTACAAAAAATAGTTAAAAATCCCACTTGATGGAGAGTGGCAACAGAGATGCGAGTTTGCTAGTGAATCAGCCACATATCAACGGGTGTCTCTTCCACGACGCCAAGCTGCTCTTGACGTAGAACACGTTAGCATCTGGGCATTTGCTACATGTGTGACCTGCGAGAAGGGAATGCGGACAGAACATGAGTGCGCGGATTCAGAATCTGCCACACACTGCACATAATTACGCACAAAAAAAAGAAGTACACACTATACTGGCAAGTAAAAATTTTCGTTTCTTTACGAGTGCTGTCTAGAAAAGGAAGAAATGGGTCACTACGGTAAATGTTAGCGAAGACACGCACAGCGATGTTTCACAGCGGGGAGAAATATTTCCGGGTCTCTCGCAGAACCAAAGACCACGCGACAGTGCATAGCCAACACCAAGCAGATATCGAATCTTTGGGTAGAAGTCCAGCAGCAGGAATGACCTAAAGATACGCCGAGAGCGATGCGAGCGTGAGCGTGCCTGTACGAGTGAGAACATGCACTGCTTCTTTGAAGCTAGCCGCTCCGGCGTGTCTCCGATCATCCCACGCGATTTGTGTGCGTTTTGCGCGGTAGCGTCTGCGCAGTGAGCTAGCTTCATGCACGCGTCATTGTTCACCGCGCAAACGGTGCTCGAGGCGACAACGCGCCGAGTGACGCTCCTTTCGCTTCTGCAAGCAACGCACATTCGTATCGGCCCAGCTCACAGAGGCAGCAGAGAACAGGGGCATGTTTCGGTTATCGCCAATTAAAATTGTACAGTACGCCTTCAACAGAAACGCGCCGCGCTAGATAAAGATGCTTACTGCGGTAGTTTTGGCAGTGATAAGCGATAAGGCGAGCCCGTCGGCGGCTGTGTTCTTTGCCGACGTCGTCACCACACCTCTGTTCATTTGCGCTGCGTATCCGTGAACAGCCACCGCGCGGAAGCTGCGACTTATCGGTTGGCCGTTCTCCGCCAATCCCAAAGAGGCGAAATATATATTGCGGTGCGCCGCACCGTTCGGCGCAGTCTAAATCGAGGCACGCTTAACCGCTACGGCACAAAAGGTGATCACACTAACCGTATGGTATACGATGAGCCACTACGGATTAAAAAAAATCATTATGATGTCTTAAGTGCGAAACCAACGCTCTGATTATGAGGCAGGTCGTAGTTGGGGACTCCGTATTAATTTTGACTTTCTGGAAATTTTTACGTGCATACAATGCACAATGCACGAGCGTTTTTGCATTCCGCTCCTTTGGAATGCGGCCGCAGCAGGGATCGTATCCACGACCTCGAGCCCCGAATTGCCACGGCGGCCGCCATAGTTACGAAATGCGTAAGCGTGACGTGCAACACCGCCTTCCGGTACGAGTGTGGTGTAAGAAAGTGAACGGTGTGCTTAACATCTCACGCTTGTCAATGTCAAAATAGAAAAAAGGCTACGTGCCCAAGAAAACGAGATTACTTACCTATCTGCAGAAGCTCGGCTGCGACTCTTTCGGGGTGCCTTCTCTCCAACAGGCATCATGACCTCTGCCGCGCAACTCATCAAAACAGCCAGGCTCGCACATCAGTCGAAGACTAGTAGCTGAGTCAGCCAACGACTTCAACGGATAAACGTCCCACTTATCGTCGTTAAAGCATTTCACTAAAATGTGCGTCATGATGTCCGAAAAGAAAAAATACTTTCATCCAAAACCACGAAACGTGAACCACCACACAAGGCAACCAACTAACTGAGTCCGAAAGCCGTTCACAGCTTCACCATCGTATGCAGTTATAAAAACATTTCAAACACAAGATAACCGCACGGAAAAACAACTAATTAATTTGTAATAATTTTTCATCCACTAACCTTCCAATGTTTCAAGCACAACCTAATTCCTAGCGTAAACAACAAATACTACGACCAAAATATGAGGCTACGAAACTAGCGGTAACCATGTGTACTGTTGCAAAAGTGTGCTCAAAACGAAGCTACAACGGTTGCAACTGCGTGCGCACACGCACACACCCGAACGCTGCCTTGACGCTGGTGGCGCCACCTAGAAAGAAAAATTACTACTAATTTTATTATTTTTACAAAAGTGACGCTAATAGAATAATTTATAAGACCTTTGCAGATGACGAAGTGACAAGTAAGGTGTGATAAGAGTCCGTTACCTGTATTTCTTTCATTTCCCTTTGGTGTTCTTCTCTCCACTGAACATACGGGACCTGTCCTGCAGGCTTGGGAGAGGACGACAGTTCGGCGAGGCTCGAGTAAATCGCATGCTTCTTGCAAGGCGAGAGTCGGGAGCAGCCGCAGATACAGCGATTAACTGTGCTACTGTTGCGGCTGTTTCTGAATCAGAAGCTCATTGAAGTCAATGGTTACAGCGACTACGCGCTGCGATCTCAAAGCGTGTTCGTTGTTTTATCTCTTCTACCACGGCGGTTGGATAAAAATAGCTTTATTTACTTTCCGGACAGAGGGTGCGTCGCAGGAAATTCGAAGATCTCTCACGTGTATGTTTGCAGCGTGTGCGCCGCTTGCATCCTACGGTTCCCACAGCGCGTCGGATGCTCGAAGGCAGCGTCGTCGCGTGTCGGCGCCTGTCGTATCGCCGGCCGCGCTGCCGCCGTGTCTACTTTTGGGGAACTCCACATGCGCGTAGTCACCGTCTTTGCGAGTGAACTTCGCATTCTTCTGCTCCCCAAAACGTGCTCATTTTGGATCGTACCAATTGCTATGTCATCTAGTCTACGATGGCATTTGTACACTGGCGAAGAAATAAGTCGTTATGAATTCAGGCGGTCATGAAGCTAGTCTAACGCTGAAGTTTTTAGAGAGAGAAAACGGCTACGAAAGTGGGGCGGTCCCGGAGATAGGCGCTTGAAAGCTCCAGCTTTAGCGACAGCACGAGGAAGTGGCACGCTGCGCACGCGCCAAGCATTTCAGAAGTTACTGGCTGTCGAACGAGAGGAGCATGCGCGCGTTCGTGGCCTCAACTCGGGAAAATTTCATTGAGAGTGTCGTGTGTGTGAGAGATGGTTTCAAAACGCAGCCTGATCCACCGCAATGGATCTCTGTATTTGATGAATTAGCGATGTTGAAAAGATTTTAGTACCATGTTGACCAAAGTGTGGCTCACACGTTTTATTCTTTGTAAACCATGATTTAGAACGTCGAAGTCGGCAATAAAGAAAAAAAAAAGCGTTCGTGGCCTAATGGTTAGAGCACCGGGCTCGACGGCCGACGTTCAATGTCACCCCATCGGTCACACATTATTTTCTTTTTTATGAAAACGAGGCGAAAGAAGAACCTACCTGCCGCAAAGCGACAGCAACGAGGTTGGAACGCTTGGCATTAAATTTTTGGAATGTCTTCATATGCGAGTCCTAATTATTGATACTGGACTCAACTGCTACACAACAAAAAAAACAACTACATAATCAATACAAATTACTCAATAAATTGTTTATTGAGAACACTCAACGGTAATATTGTTGTGCAAGTGTTGAGCGAGCTTAATTGCTTTTGAAAATTTGTTGAAGTCCGTTGTTTCAACAATCCCCCAACAATATATCAATGGTTAATCAACAGTCATTTTTGTACGGGAAGACACAACTGCCCTAGAGGTACATATGAGCGCCAATATAAATAATTAATAAATGAAGAAAAAATAATCACGAACGCGCAACATATCGTTTCATGTGTACGACGTCAACGATGTCAGGGCTAGGTTGTTGTCTACGCCGTGTTTGAGCCGCGCTGTCCGGAACGACTTCGTAGCTCACGTCACTAGTGCGAATGCTAGTGCGGCACAGCACTTTTTACGGGCCAAAATAGCGGCTGAGCAATTTTTCACTAAGGCCATGGCGACGAACAGGGGTCAACACCCACACTTGGTCGCCGGGTTTGTAGCACACTTGTCTGTGGCGGATGTTATAACGCCGTGCATCTGCGTGCTGCTGCTGGCCGATGCGCAGTTGCGCAAGCTGGCCACAGGTTCCTCAGCGCGCTGAACAAGTTCTTCGGCGTCAGTAGTGACACGCTCATCGTCTTGACACGGCAGAATAGCGTCCAATATCGTCTCAACTTCGCGGCCGTAAAGGAGACGAAATGGCGTAAAGTGCGTCGTTTCTTGTACGGCGGTATGATAAGCGAAGGTCACGTAAGCCAAGATATGATCCCATGTTGGATCATATCTCAAGCTATCATATCGCGCTGGACGTCGATGTGCGTAGAGATCATGTCCGTAATGGTCTTGTTTAAGCTAAGTCCGTTTGACTGCGGATGGTAAGCAGTAGTCTTTCGATGCCTAGTGTTGCGCAATCGAAAAATGTCGTCCAAGAGCAGTGCTTTGAAAGCCGTCCCTAGGTTTGATTACAGTGGACTGGGCACCATGACGCACTACAATGTGGCACATGAAGAACTGCGCTACCTCAGAAGCCGTGACTCGTGGGAGCGCCTTTGTCTCGGCATAGCGAGTTAAAAAGTCAGTAGCGACAATCACCCACTTGACAGAAGAAACGGCCCAAGAATGTCCAAGCCGACTTGTTCGAGTGGCTTATGAGGTGGTTCGATGGGTTGCAATAACTCGGCGGGCTTCATGGGCGGTGGCTTTCGCCGCTGACATTCGCGGCAGCTTTTAGCGTACCGTTTGACGCTTGCCAAAAGCCTTGGCCAGTAATACATCTCGCGTACTCTGGCAAGCGTTCATGAGGAGCCTAAGTGGCCAGATGTGGGTTCGTCATGGCAAGCAAAAAGAATGTCGTCCCGCAATTCTTTTGGAACCACCAGGAGGTAGGCTCGATCGAACGGGCGTTTTTCTTGTAAAGTACGTTGTCTCGTAGACAGAAGGACGACAATAGACGAAATACATGGCGTGGAATGGTTATTCGCCGGCGCTCTAAGTGGTCGATAATAGGTCGAATTTCAGCGTCGTCACGCTGCCGTATCGAGTCCGATGCAGTAATGGCGCCCAGGAAGCCGTCATCGTCCTCTGACTCTGGACTGACAGATTCGGTAGGTGCACGCAACAGTGTGGCAGCGTCTTCGTGCTTGCGGCCAGACTCGTAAACGATCGCGACGTCAAATTCCTGTAGCCGCAAGCTCCACCTTGCCAGTCGTCCTCAAGGATCGCGTATGTTTGCCAACCAGCATAGGGCATGGTGGTTTGTCCCCACTTTGAAAGGACGGCCATAGAGATAAGGGCGAAACTTTGCGGTCGCCCACACAACCGCGAGACACCCTTTTTCTGTGGCAGAGCAGTTCACCTCGGCACGGGACAGCGAGCGGCTAGCATAAGCTATTACTCTTTCATTGCCGTCTTGACGTTGGACGAGTACTGCGCCAAGACCGATGTTACTGGCGTCTGTATGTACCTCGGTGTCAGCGTCGTCGTCAAAATGTGCCAGGACAGGTGCTGAGTGCATGCGTTGCCATAGTTCAGTGAAGGCCGGCTGTTGCTCATTCGTCCAGGCATATGGCGTGTCATCCCATGTAAGGTTTCGCTATCTGAGAGAATTAGGTTTTCAATGAAACGGCAATAATGCGCACACTAGCCTAGGAAACGCTGCACGGCTTTCTTGTCAGCCGGAAGAGGAAAACCTGTCACTGCGGCAAGCTTGTCGAGATCGGCTCGGACTCCTCTGGCGCTTACGACGTGTACGAGAAACTTGAGCTTTTTATAGTCAAAGTGGCACTTTTCTTGTTTAAGCGTGAGATCAGCCAATCAAATTGCTTCTAGCACATTCCTTAGGCGATGAAGATCTTGCTTAAATGTTTCAGAAATTACTACTACGTCATCAAGATACACGAGACAAGCCTGCCCCTTCAGTCCAGCGAGGACAGTACCCATATCCATCATTCGCTGGAACGTAGCTGGAGCTGAGCACAAGCCGAAAGGAAGCGCTCGAAATTCGTATATAGAGGCCATCGGGAGTCACAAAGGCAGTTTTCTCACGGTCTCTTTAGTCTACCTTGATCTGCCAGTACCCGCTTTCCATATCGAATGATGAAAAATACTGGGCGCGCCGCAGTCTGCCTATCGAATCATCGACACGTGGCAGTGGGTACACGTACTCTTAAGTTACGTTGTTGAGCTTCCGGTAGTCGACGCGGAAGCGTAGCGTTCCGTCTTTCTTTTTCACAGGAACGACCGCAGACGACCATGAGCTCTTGGAAGGTTTGATAACGCCGTCTTCAAGCATCTCTTTACTTGCGTACGTATCGCTTCGCGTCCTTTCGCCGACATGTGGTAGGGTTCTGGCGTATCGGGCCTGCGTCGTCCCATGTGATGGTCCTGTGCCTTGCGACTGAAGTCTGTTGCACCTTAGACGAACTTGCGAAACAGCCCCGAATTCAAGCGAGAGCTCGCGCAGTGCGGACTGATTGTGTGGCGATAGCTCTGCCTTAATGTCGATGTTACCCAGTGACTTGTCAACAAGCCCCACTGCTTCAGAGGCAAACCATTCATCCATGTTCTCTATTTTGTCGGCAAGCGCAATCGAAGTACCGCGCAAAAGATGTCGATGCTCGTTACTGAAGTTGGTGACAAGCGACTGAGAACAGCCATCACAAAGCTGGGCACACTCCTAGCCGCACAAGCACCTTGCGTCAGTAGATGTGCTAAGTTTCTTTCCGCGACCCCTTCGCCTTCGCGCATTCCACCGCACATAACTTCGACGAGGACACTGGCTCGTGGAGGAATCGTAACGCTTTCGGCGGAAACACGAAGGGCGTCTTCACGTCGGTCGTTCGGCTGAAAGGGTGACTACATCTCGCCGTAGGTCAATAACAGCGCTGTGTTCTTGCAGAAAGTCAACCCCGAGAATGACGTCACGGGAGCGTTCGCGTAGGACAAGGCAGCTGGCCACGAATGTCGGCCCTCGAATCCGAATTCTAGTCTTACAGGTTCCCTGCAGAGTAACGACGTGACCACCGGCCGACCGAATCTGCGAACCATGCCAAGGAGCAATTACTTTCTTCAGAAAAAACGCGATCTTCCCGCTTAAAATAGAAAATTCCGCACCGGTATATACTAAAGCGCTAACCCCGTAACCGTCGATCACCACCGGAATGTCGAGCGAAAGCCGGAAGGCGCCTTCCCGCCTTCCCACTCTCCCACTCTTGTCCCCTCGTCTTGGGAACGAAGCTCACAGACGTCGGACGACAGCGTTCATTACTTCTGGAGCCTCTCCCTTTATAACCAGCCGCCACCGACAATCTCCGCACGTGACGTCACTGCACTAACCCTTTAAAACTAACATGCCGAGGATGACGAGGCCGCTTTTGACGATGATAGGCCCTCCTATCGAAACATTGGCCAGCCTTTCTGAGGTACCTTATCCCTGCTTACAAACTCTTTACCGTGATGGTAATTTGGGCGGGGGAGGATGAGTCCGACAGCAGATTATGATGAGTCCGATGGCAGATTCTAGGCAGGAAAGGAAAGAAGACGTCACACATGCTTTTATATGCGCGCCGTGGGGCATGGAAAGTTCACTGTTCGGGCTAGGGTTGTGGAAGAGTGAAGAGGGAAGTTCGAGAGCTGGACCCAAAGGCCTGTCTCCAGGGCCCATTCCTGCCTAGTGGCTGCGCACCCTCACGCGCGCTCGAGGGAAAAAGTAGGTCAGACTGGCCGCCGAACTTTCCAGAAAGAAGTAGAAAAAGATGACTCAGAGGCGACGGAGGGCGCGTAACTTCGTCCGCGCTAGGAGTCGCCCTCTCCCCTTAGTTCTCGCGCTCGGCGTCGATGGGGCGAAAGAAAAATCGAGAACCTCCCATGACAGACGATTGCTCCTAGTCAATACGAAGACGAGACCGGAACGCGAGAAGGAGTGAGTCTGTACGGAGAAGGAGGAAATTTGTACAAGGAACTCTGTGCGTATGTAAACGCCTGCTTTGGCGCTAGTAACAGACAGACGCGGCGCGCGTCTATAAAAGGAAGTTGATCGCGGCCTGCGATTGAGCCCCGAGCCGCCGGTTAAGCTTGCAAAAGCCCACCGGCTGAGGAGCTCCCGGGGAACGCACCACTCTCGGCCAGCCACGAACCATCCAGGCAGCGTCCGCCAGTCATCGGGACGGCCACCGTTGGACACCTGCGGTCGCGTCGGACTGATGAAGTGCCCGGTGAACAATTAGTATCCATTCATGCGAAAATGCTCGGTCGGAAGCATCAAAGTGGTGCGTCTAAACGAAAGGCGAAGTTAGAAAGAGAAGAGCGTGAAAAGAGGCTACCAAAGATGACAAGAGCTTGTTTTGAAAAATCTCTCTGAGACCAGGTGGTCCAGACACGCTGAATCATGTAAGGTCATTCTGAATAATTTCAATGCAGTTTTGTGTTGCCTTGAAATTATACCAAAGAACGAGGAAGAAAACGGTGACACTAGTAACGAAGCGCACTCTCTCTTCAAGAAAATGACAAAACTAGAGATTGCATTCATGGCGATTTTCTGGAGTGAAATCTTGGAGCGCTTTCACAAAACGAGCGTAGCACTTCAGAAACCAGGCCTAGACATTTCAACTGCTGTAGGCCTGCTGAGATCTCTAAGACGGCTTTCTTAATTCTTTGCGACCTCCCTTTGATACCTTCGAAGAGAGAAAATTAAAATTAAATTATAGGGTTTTACGTGCCAAAACCACTTTCTGATTATGAGGCACGCCGTAGTGGAGGACTCCGGAAATTTCGACCACCTGAGGTTCTTTAACGTGCACCTAAATCTAAGCACACGGGTGTTTTCGCATTTCGCCTCCATCGAAATGCGGCCGCCGCGGGCGGGATTCGATCCTGCGACCTCGTGCTCAGCAGCCCAACACCATAGCCACTGAGCAACCACGGCGGGTCTTCGAAGAGAGAGCACGCACGCTAAGTACCAATCATTGTTATCAGGATGAGGGCAAACGCATCGTTTTGAGTAAGCACAAGGACGGAAAAAGCGATAGTGCACTACAAGTTTGAAAAAAGGTTATTGTAGAGACCTTCAATGTTGTACTTGACAGTCTAGGCTCTGCTTTGCGAGTGCGAAAGGAAAGGCTGCCTACACTGAACTCTGCGAAAGGCTCGGATTCTTAAAATTGCTGACAGAAGTTGGGAGCGAGGCCTCTCTGGCACAGCAGGCTAAGTTGGTGAAAACCTACAAAAATGATTTGGAGGCAGCATTTTCCGTTGAAATCGTTCAGTTTGCGAACTTTCTGCACAACTCTGTGTGCCAGGACACGAGTCCCCTGGGAATAATGAAGTTGCTGCACGAAAGAAAGCTTATTGATGTGTTTCCGAACCCTTCTATTGCTTTGCGAATGTGCTTAAGCATACCCGTGGCAAACTGTGAGACCGAACCAACGTTTCCCATGTTGTCGCTGATAAAAAATCGCCTTCGTTTAAGCCTCGATCCTTGACGACAAGGTGAACTCGCTTGCTATCATGTCCATTGAAAGTGACCTTCTCCGCGATCTATCCTTCGAACAGACTATATATAATTTCGCCAAAGCGAAGGGGCGAAAGATGCTATTTTAAAAGAGGACTGTTTGCGCAATACATGAATAGTTCCAATAAGTTGATTGTGTCGTCTCCCAGCCTCCACGTTGCCAATGAAACGCTGAGCAGTATAATTAAAGATAGGCAAATCTTCATTGTTCGTCTCGTGTTTGTTCTTCTTGTGATATTTAGCGTGTTTATAAAGAACTGTATTCTTGTTCTTTTGATAGTGCCACGTTTATTTGGTGTCATCCTTGCTTGTCTTACCTTTAACGAAAATATTGTCAAATAATGTTTTGTGATTACAATTGGTAATTTTCATATGTACTCTAGTGCATTTTTATGGTGTTTGTATTGCCTTAAGTATTGTATATATCTATTGCATATTTATGGAGTAACGTGTACAACGATTGCTGCAGTCTGATGCGAGAATTTTAATAAAGAATGTTTTGGATACAACAATGCGTCTCCTCATGGGATTAAACTTAGTGATGCAAACAAAGCCTAGCTTGAGAAGGATCGACATCTGAGGTGTGCTGTCTTTTCTACGTTCTTGTTCGTCTTGAGTGCACTAAACTTTTCCTTAAAGCCTAGCTTTTGCTGAAAACAGAATGCAGATTAATCACAAAGTGAACATATGTGTTGGTGTTTACAACAGCACGCGTTTCAAGCAAGTTTTTTCGTTTTCCTTATAATAATAACAACAATAATAATCCCGTTGATCGCACTTCGCTCTTCTTTAATTTGGTGGAATTAAAATGAAACATGGCTTATTTCCAGTAGCGTAGCAGGCGACATGGGGGGGGGGGGGTCAGTATAGGGAAAGGGGGCCTGCAGGCGCATTAGCCCAGGGCCCCCATTTTTCTTAATCCGGCCCTGACGCCAATATGGGCACTGGCGGTACAAATGATCTTCCTCACCGCAGTGGAAGCACAGAGGACGGTGGTCCGGTGTGCGCCAAACATACGACTTACGAGGGGTTATGCGTCGATCGTCGGCGTAATGCACTGGCTGTTCCGGCTGAAGCACAACAGGAGGAGCAGCAGGCGGAAACGCTGGAGGCGTGCGTCGTTCTGCGGTGTATTGTACCGGTTAGGCTGATGAAAGTGCAACCAGGTGAGCGGCGTGAACAAACAGCGGGGGTGACGAAGCAGGTAGTCTCAGGGCTTCTTCGCAGGTCGCACGGCGGTGTTCAATCGGTGCAGGCGCAGTGTTAGCAAGAGAAAAGCTGGACCGAAGCGATTGGTGTACTTCATCTTTTACAACATTTACAATGGAGCTCACCGTAGCTTGTGACGCGCCATAAATCTTACGCAATTCTTCCTGCACAACGGTACATATGAGTTCTGGGAGATTGTCGTTGTTCCTTGAGGTCGCGGTGAAAATATCAGAAGTGGATGTTACGTCCACTCGCCGCTCGTAGAAGTTCGATAGCGGCCTGAAGCATCTTCTCCATACTTACAACCTGCGACAAAAATTCGGCGACAGTCCTCGGAGGGCTCCGCACAAGACCAGCGAAGAGCTGCTCCTTCACTCCTCGCATCAGGTGATGCAACTTCTTGTCCGCGGTCATTCCAGGGTCTGCTCGTCTGAAGAGGCGCGTTATCTCTTCGACGAACGCGGTGACACCTTCGTTCGGAAGCTGGACGCGGGCCCTGATCACTCGTTCTGCTCGTTCGCGGCGATCAGCACTGGTGTAGGTGTCTAGTAGCGGACGGCGGAACTCAGGCCACGACGTCAGTTGTTCCTTATGGTTTTGAACCCACATACGCGTGACCTCCTCCAGGCAAAAACAGACATTTCTAAGTTTAGTGGCGCCGTCCCATTCATCGTACTCAGCCAGGAGCTCGAAGTCGGCCATCCAATCTTGGACGTCTTCGAACACGTCGCCATGGAACGACTTTGGAACCCATGGCTTCTTAAGTGTGTACCGAGTCGTTACCGCGCTATCCATGCCGGTAGAGGTAGTTGGAATCGCTGTGTTGTCCTCTGGAGGCAGTCCCCTGAACGTGTGGCTAGCCCGATGGACAGGAATGTCTGTTTCGACACTGGATTGGTGGTTCCGCTCCCAGGAGGGGCCCGCGGCATGAGTAAGATATACCCTGCGCCTCCACCAGTTGGTCACGTGTCTCCAAAGAGAACTGGGAGAGCAGCTTTTCCGATACGCCCACACGCCGTCAAGGCGTCCAAGGGAGGACGAGGTCGCCGGCAGAAAACTGGACATCACGATGACGGTTGTCATAAAGAGACTTCTGTCTTGCCTGCGACTCAGAAAGCCGACGGTGGGCATTCTGGCGTTCCTGGGCGGCTGTAGCTATAGCGTCGTGAGCGTACTCAGACGGGGACTCGAGAGCAGTTAGCAGGACCGGGTCGAAAGGCAATATCGGGTCACGACCAAAGAGCAGACAGAAGGGGGAGTAGAGAGCGCTCTCGTGATATGACGAGTTTTACCCGAACGTCACAAAAGGAAGCACGGCGTCCCAGTCATGATGACCTGAGGAGACATACATCGAGATCATATCTGTAAGTGCTCGGTTCAGGCGTTCAGTCAGGCCGTTCGTTTGAGGGTGGTATGCTGTCGTGAACTTGTGTGTCGTGGCACAAAAGCGAAGTAGATCATCAATAACCAGGGATAAAAAGTAGCGGCCACTGTCTGTGAGAACCTGGTGAGGAGCTCCGTGGTGTAAGATGACATCTTGGAGCAGGAAGTCTGCGACATCGGTCGCACAACTGGTCTGGATGGCTCGTGTGACGACATAGCGGGTTGAATAATCCGTTGTAACGGTGATGTACTTATTTCCAGCTCTAGAGGTAGAGAAAGGGCCCAACAAGTTGAGGCCAGCACGATAAAACGGTTAGGTGGGTATATCAATTTGCTGGAGGGCTCCAGTCGGAAGCAAAGCAGACTTCTTACGACGTCGGCATGGTTCGCAAGCAGCGACATAACGTTGCACGGTACTGTAGAGTCCAGGCCAGAAAAATTGTCGCCGGATGCGGTCGTAGGTTCAGGAAACACCCAGGTGCCAGTGGTGGGATAGTCATGAACTTGCGCGAATACAGTTGCCCGGAGATGAGAAGGAACGACTATCAGCAGTTCATGTCCTTCTGTGTACATATTTCGGCGGTATAAGATGCGATCCAAACGAGGAACAAGCTAAGCGAGGGGTCGGACCAGTCAGAACAGAGGCGGCTGATGCGGTAGCGCAAGCATGTATCACGTGATTGCTCCTCCCCGATGTGGTGGAAGGCGGAGAGCGTGAATATTCCAGCAGTTGCATCACTGAAGTCAGGGGCGTTGACGCGGCGCAGATACAAACAATCGGCATCCTGGTGTAGCCCACTGGACTTGTACACCACTGCGTAGGTGAATTATTGAAGACGTAGTGCCCAGCGACCTACACAACCCGTTGGATCCTTAAGTGTCGAGAGCCAACAGAGAGCGTGATGGCCCGTGGTAGCAGTGAAAGGTCGACCGTATAAGTACGGCCGGCATTTGCTCAGTGCCCATACGAGTGCGAGGCACTCGCGCTCTGTAATGGAGTAATTGCGTTCAGCGTGTGAAAGCAGGCGACTTGCGTACGCAATAACTTTGTCACACCCACGTTGACACTGAGCTAAAACCGCGCCAATTCCATAGCCGCTAGCACCTGTACTGATCTTTCTTGGGGCAGATGGGTCGAAGTGAGCAAGAATTGGCGGAGTAATGAGCAGGGTGGTAAGGCGTTGGAAGGCAGCAGCTTGGTCAGGACCCCATGGAGGCACCTTTCTTCAGAGGCCGAGCAATGTACGCGAAACTTCTGACAAATCGACGGAAATATGAGAATAAGCCTACAAAGCTGCGGAAATCTTTGGCACAGCTCGGCACAAGAAAATCGAGAACAGCACGAACTTTTCGGGAACGGGGCAGACGCCAGATGAGTCGAATTGTAGCCCAGCGGCACGGAAGACAGAAAAAAATAGATGTACGAAATGAGTTCAAGATGTGTCGGGAAGGTCGGCGAGAGCCCGATGACGTCGTCGAGATAACAAAAGGCATATAAACCCCTTAAAGCTGTGCAAGAGTTTGTCCATCATGCACTCGAAGGTGGCTGGAGCGTTGAACAAGTCGAATGGCATGACTCGAAACTGATAACGGCCATCTGGCGTAACAAATGCGGTCTTCTCACAATCTATGTCATCGACGGCAATGTGTTAGTAACCACAGCGCAGGTCTATCGATGAAAATTACGTGGTACCGTGAAGGCAATCCAATGCGTCGTCTATGCGTGGGAGTGGATAGACATCCTTCTTTGTTATCTTGTTTAGATGGCGGTAATCTATGCTAAATCACCAGGTGTTGCCCTTCTTTTTTACCAAGACAACAGGAGAAGCCCACGAGCTCGATGATGGTTCAGTAATGCCCTTTGTAAGCATCCTAGCAACCTCCCGATTTATTACTCGGTGCTCGGCGTGTGACACGCGAAAGGGCCGTCTGTGAATAGGCGGTACATCGCCGGTATGTATGCGATGCTGAACTAGGAAGGTTTGTCCGAAAGGCCGACCGTCAAGGTAAAAAATGTCGGAATAAGATGTGAGCAGATGACAACGATAGTCGGTTTGTGTGGGGGTAAATCCAGGGCTATCATCTTGGTAATGTTGGTGTGCGCTGGAGGCGACGTGGTCGAATGAGAATTGCAGGTGGCGGAAGAGTTGGAGGAAGACGGAAGAGGCGAGTGGGAAAAAAGGTCATAATCATGCGACTGAGACAGTGTGGCGAGAGAAGTCCCTTTGGGGAGTACCTGAGGACGCAATCCGAAATTCAGGAGCGGAAGGTAAGTTTTGTCAGCCGGTACGGTCACTACGGTGTAAGGAAACGACACGTCGTGGGAAAGTAAGGCACTCACACAGGGAGTAACGACATAGTCACCATCCGGTACGCAAGGGTTGGGCACAGCAGTGATACAGGTCAGTGCCTGCGGAGATAGACGAACAAAGTCGGCGCAACAGAGCTGGATCGGTACAATATCGGTAAGCTCGGTAAAATCAGGGAAATTAAGTGTGACAACAGCAGCCGAGCAGTCAATTATAGCTAAGTGGGCCGATAAAAACTCTAGGCCAAGGATCACGTCGTCAGGGCAGATGTGTGGCGGCCGGCGACACTGACACGAGCGGCCCACATTCCCAGCACAGCTGGAGTTCCCCCATAAGCAACTCGTACGACGCGGGACTCGGCAGGAGTGAGCATTTTCTCCGCTTCCGGAAATCAGCGCTCATGACCAAGATGTGCGCGCCAGTGTCGATTAAGGCAGTGACAGGTAGGGAATCAACTTGCACGGCGATTAGGTTCTGATCTGTCGGCAAGGTAAGGCGAGGATTTGCAGGTCGAGAGTCCAATGCAGCGTCAGCTCAGGGAGCTGCCTCCGTCAGTTTTCCGGGGATGAGCGTACAGAAGGGTGAGGCGATGAAAAACGATGGGGCAGGGGCGAGCGGGACTGACAATCGCGCGGCGACGGCGAGCGGCTCGAGCATCTGATAGACGCAGAAGGGCCGCGGTCATGGCATGTCGGTTCATTTGGAGAATGAAATGGCTGGCGCTGGTTGTCATTGTGGCGGTGGTAGAACGTGGAGCGTGAAAACGAGGGCTGACAATAACGGCAATAGCGACAAATGTGCCCCACGTCGCTACAATGGAAGCATACGTGCTTGTTGTCTGGTGTTCGCCATTGGGCCGGATCTCGATAGCGTCGAACCGTCGGTGGAGATCGATGAATAGGCGCAGGGCTAACCGGAAGGTGTGTTATGAAGCACACGGGTTGAATCCCTGCGTTGGCGAGTTCTTCGCGGACAACAGCGTGGATGAGTGAGATCGTCGATTGCGTATCTTCATAAGGGCACGCGAAAGAAATGTCGACGCAGCCTCGATTTCGAGCCGCACAATGTGGACAACGATATCTGGAGTGGACCATTAAAGGGCCGAATGAGCGGCTTTGCCCGACGACGTAGCGGCAGTGTTGGGAAGCCGCACGAACTGTCCGGCAAAACGACGGCTCTTTGCGTCTTCGAAACGTTTGCCCTCACGGATAATTTCGTCTACCGTCGAGCAGTCTTTAAAAACGAGCAAATTAAACGCATCATCGGCGATGCCTTTCAGAATGTGCCTCACTTATTCAGCCTCGGGCATACTGGCATGGACGCGGAGGCAAAGAGCTAGGACATCAAGGATGTACGCAACGTACGACTGCGTAGCTGTCTGAGCCCGACAGGATAGGTATTTCGCAGTGGCGCACTTGCGACCAGCGAGTTTGCCGAAGAAGTCGCGAAGTTTTTGCTTGCATACGTGCCAGATGGTCAACACTTCGTGTGTGTCATACCAGGTCCCTGGAGGTAGAAGAGAAGATTTGCGAGCATCACTGTCGGGTCCCATCGGTTGCGTGCAGCGACGCGTTCGTATATGCCAAGCCATTCTTCGATGTCGACTTTGTCGGTGCCGTTACCAGAGAAAGTGCCGGGGTCGCGCGGATGGGTCAAGACGACTGACGGTTGCGGTGTCGCGGATGCTGACGGCCCGGTTGTGCCGGGTGCTGACGCCGTGCTTAACCCAGCGGCCTGGTCATCTGTCAGCATGGCAGGTCCGCCGAGCACAAGCCGGTTGCGGAGTTCCGTCTTGTGCAATAGCCCGCACCTCCACTTAAAATGAAACGTGCACAGATATAAGGTGAAATGGGACCTTGTTTACTCTGCAGAAGATATGGCCGGTACACCCAGTATGGCCGAACGTTAGGTTAGCCCCTGTTACGTTTCGCCTACAACGCGCGGTAATGCCGGCGCGGATGCAACGGACGCCGGGGCTTCGTTCAAAGCGGCGGACATTTTGGCCCGTGCGACGCCGCCGCAACGCTTCCCCGCCAAGCGTGTCCAGGCGTGTTTCAGTGCCACGTGTCTTCGTGTGTGCGTGTGTGTGTGTGTGCCCTCGCTTGTCAAAGCGCGGCAGCCGGGGAGCGGAGTTCCCCGAATGAGGAGCCTGGAGGTCTCTCGGCTCAACCGTTCGCGCCGTCGTGTGGGCGGGTTGGCGATGCGTCACTGCACTCGGTTCAGCAGGTCTCTCGGCTCGACCGTGCGCGCCGTCGTGGGCTCATGCTCCGCCGTCCCGTGACCTTCATCCCGTGACCTTCATCCCGTGACCTTCCCTTTTGGACCGCGACGCCGAGAGTATAAGAGCAGCTGCCCCCGGACGCCAGGAGAGAGGCTCCGATTTGTACTGTTGAGTTACGTCTCTCCACTTCGGTCGACCTGACCGGCCGCTCTTTTGCTATGTTAGAATAAACAAGTTGTTCTGTTACCAGTCTTCTCTTGCTTTGCCGGGACCTTCGGATGCTTCCAGTGCCCCAGGCCGCCAGGCCAACGCTACCCTTGGGGCTTGCGACCCATTGGCAATAACGGGCGTCAGCACCGAGACCCCAACATCTGGTGGCAGCGGTGGGATCGCGACAACGGAGGCCAGCAGCGAAGAGATGCGGTTGACTGTATGCTGAGCAGCACAACGACCATCCGGGAGCAGTGCAACGAGCCCTGTGTGATGACTGGTTGCCTGCAGCGGAACGACTGCGCGGAATTCTTGGCTGCGAGGTTTGGTGAGTGCGGGACTTTCTTCTTCGGAGTTTTGCCAGGCTTTTGTTAGTGTTAGAAACAGAGCTGGTAATTGTGGTTGTCGTTGCTGCCGGGTTAGTTTGCGGCAAGACAATAGTAGGCAGTAGAGAAAGCAGCATTCAGAGCAGCCATGGATTTGAAGTCGTTGCGCAAACCGAAATTGCTGGAGCTTGCAAGAGAGTTGGGTCTGGATGTCTCAGACAAACTCAGAAAACCAGAACTGCTAAGGGCTATTCTTGAGTTAGAAGCTGAGGATGACGAGCTGTCGGAATGCCTTGAGACCATTGAGGAGAGGGAGGAGCAAAAAGAGAAACAGGAGCGCGAACTTAAAGAACAGAAAGAGAAAGATGAGCGCGAACGTAAAGAGCAACAAGAGAAAGAAAGAGAGCGCGACCGTCAACACGCTTTGGAAATGAAGCGTCTCGAGTTAGAGATGGAACGCGCTCGTAATGGAAGTCAGGCACACGGTGCAGGAGAACGAGTATTGTTCAAAATGACTGACCTGATGCGGCCGTTTAAGCTTGGAGAGGACATTGGTTTGTTCCTGGTTAACTTTGAGCGAACGTGCGAGAAGCAGGGGTTCTCTCGGGAAACGTGGCCACAGCGCTTGCTCACTTTGCTACCCGGCGAGGCGGCCGACGTAGTCGCTCGCTTGGAGAGAGAGGAGGCAGAGGATTTCGACAAAGTGAAATCGAGTCTGCTAAAAAAGTACCGGCTGTCAGCGGAGGCGTTCCGTCGGAAGTTTCGGGAAAATGAGAAAGGCAGAAGTGAGTCATATACAGAGTTTGCGTACAGGCTTATGTCAAACATGCAGGAGTGGCTCAAAGAAGAGAAAGCGTTTGGTGACCACGAGAAAGTTCTGCAGTGTTTCGGGCTAGAACAGTTTTATAGTCGGTTACCTGAGAACGTGCGGTACTGGGTCTTAGATAGGCCAGACGTTAGTACGGTGGCTAGAGCCGCTGAGCTAGCCGAGGAGTTTGTGACGCGTCGGGCTCGCGGAGCTAAGGACGGTCAAAAGGGTGAATTTGGCTCCAAGTTTGAGAGGCCAAAGTTCACGCCCATGAGAGCAAAGGGGGACACACGTAGTTCGGATGCGAGTGAAAGCAGTCCGACCGAACGTACGGAGACGGCGGCAACCGAAGCCGAACGCAGAAAGCGGTTCGAGACGAGGCAAGCGCGCGTTTGTTATACGTGCCAGAAGCCGGGTCACTTTTCGGCGCAGTGTCCAGAAACAAAAACAAAAGTCGTGTTTTTGTCTTTATGCAGCACTGACGAGAACATGAAGCTTCTCGAGCCTTACATGCGAGACCTCCTCGTGAACGGGAAAGAGTGCCGAGTGCTTCGCGATTCCGCAGCTACAATGGATGTAGTTCACCCCTCTTACGTAGAACCCGATATGTTCACGGGCGAGTGCGCATGGATCAAGCAAGCAGTGGAAGCTCATAGCGTGTGTCTGCCGGTAGCAAAAGTGCTTATTGAAGGACCTTTCGGAGCACTTGAGACGGAGGCCGCAGTGTCATCTATGCTGCCCCCCCAGTACCCGTAGCTATTTTCGAACAGGTCCGATCACCTCCTGCGCGAGAAGGGGCTTTTGTTTGGTGAGGCTAGCGTTCAGGCCTTAACCAGATCGAAGGTTCGGGAGCTCGCTGCAAAGGCGGTAGTTGCGGGGCCGACGTTGTTGAACGATGAGAAAGGGTCAGAGGCGCAGCAAGCTGGTATTCAGAGCACGCCCGAACGGGATAAAATTGAGCCTGTAGCGTTAAAGGCACCAGATACTGGAGAGGAAATTCCCGATGCGGGAAAGTTAGAAGAGCTTCCGGTCGAGCTTCCGGGACTAGGCTCAGTGACGAACAGGAAAGACACCGATCAAGTCATTAGTGACTTAATATGTAAAGCATCGCTGTCGCCTGAGCAGAAAACCGAACTACACCAGCTCTTACAAGAGTTTCAAGGTCTGTTCTCTGAGAGGCCTGGTAGGACTTCTGTCCTTACTCATGACATAGAACTTACCTCCCCAGAGCCAGTACGATCCAAGGCGTACCGGGTGTCACCCCGCCAGAGCGATATTATGGAGGCTGAGGTAAAGAAAATGCTACAGCTCGGTGTTATTGAAGCGGGTGAGAGTGATTATACCTCCCCTTTGATTTTAGTTGAGGTACCGGGCAAGGAACCTCGTCCTTGCGTCGACTACCGCAGGCTTAATTCCATCACTAAGGATCAAATTTATCCGATCCCTAACATCGAGGAGCGCCTTGAGAGAGTGAGTAGCGCTCAGTTTATTTCCACCCTAGATCTTGTCAGGGGTTATTGGCAGGTTCCACTTACAGAAGAGGCTAGTAGGTATGCGGCGTTCATTTCACCAATGGGGACATTCCGTCCTAAAGTTTTGAGTTTTGGTTTGAAGAACGCGCCATACTGCTTTTCAAGCCTCATGGATAAAGTGTTGCGGGGACAGCAAGAATTCGCTTTACCGTATCTAGACGACGTAGCGATATTCTCCGCATCCTGGCCTGAGCATATGGCGCACTTGCGGGCAGTGCTAACCCGCCTGCGCGATGCGGGCTTGACAGTCAAGGCTCCCAAGTGCCAGTTAGCACAGGCCGAGGTTGTCTACCTCGGACACGTGATTGGTCGGGGTCGTCGCCGCCCCTCTGAAATAAAGGTGGCCGCTGTGCGAGACTTCCCGCAACCGCGCACGAAGACCGATATTCGGTCGTTCTTAGGTGTCGCCGGCTACTATCAGAGGTACATCCCCAGGTACTCTGATATCGCGGCTCCCTTGACGGATGCTCTAAGAAAGACAGAGCCGCAAACAGTCGTCTGGGATGAGACAAAGGAAAGAGCTTTTAGCGCCCTAAAGAGCGCCCTAACAAGCCAGCCTGTGCTACGATCGCCCGACTACACAAAAGGGTTCGTTGTTCAGTGTGATGCTAGTGAGCGAGGCATGGGCGTTGTACTGTGCCAACGGGAAAATGGAGAAGTAGAACACCCCGTCCTGTATGCTAGTCGTAAGCTGACGAGTCGTGAGCAGGCGTATAGCGCCACCGAGAAAGAGTGTGCGTGTATCGTGTGGGCCGTTCAGAAATTGTCATGTTACCTAGCCGGCTCGAGGTTTATCATTGAAACGGATCACTGCCCTCTCCAATGGCTGCAGACCATCTCTCCCAAAAATGGCCGCCTCCTGCGCTGGAGCCTCGCTTTGCAACAATATTCCTTTGAGGTGCGTTACAAAAAGGGGAGTCTCAACGGTAACGCCGATGGCTTAAGTCGAAGCCCCTAACGTGGGAATCAGCCTCAAAATTGCTTGTTACTGATGTTTTTCTTCCTGAGGCAGGATTTTTAACCTATTGCTTTTGTGTAGTGTTTCAAAGTGATGATGTGCTTTTTAGTGCAATTTTTCCGATTTGTGGACGCGTTCTGAGTGCTGCTAAACTACTGTAAGGAACTAGGCAGCAGTATAAAAGGGGAAAGAGCCTGGCAGGGCTTAGTGAGGGTTGTGCCGTGCTTGCTGACTGAGCGGTTGACTTTCGGCGTAGTTCTAACGCTGGCCGGAAACGAGAACAAAAATGTCAACTCTCCCGAAGTCACTTTGCAGTGTCCTGTGTGCACCTGAACGTGAGAACGAGGCCTTCTCTGTGCGCTGCGCTCAAGAAACGCCAACGGACGCCCGACTTCGGTTATGAGCATCATCGAGCGACATCCCTCCGGACAGCGGATGCAGTCCCCTGACCATCGGGATCTCCTTCCCCCGGCGGGGCGGTCTGTTACGTTTCGCCTACAACGCGCGGTAATGCCGGCGCGGATGCAACGGACGCCGGGGCTTCGTTCAAAGCGGCGGACATTTTGGCCCGTGCGACGCCGCCGCAACGCTTCCCCGCCAAGCGTGTCCAGGCGTGTTTCAGTGCCACGTGTCTTCGTGTGTGCGTGTGTGTGTGTGTGCCCTCGCTTGTCAAAGCGCGGCAGCCGGGGAGCGGAGTTCCCCGAATGAGGAGCCTGGAGGTCTCTCGGCTCAACCGTTCGCGCCGTCGTGTGGGCGGGTTGGCGATGCGTCACTGCACTCGGTTCAGCAGGTCTCTCGGCTCGACCGTGCGCGCCGTCGTGGGCTCATGCTCCGCCGTCCCGTGACCTTCATCCCGTGACCTTCATCCCGTGACCTTCCCTTTTGGACCGCGACGCCGAGAGTATAAGAGCAGCTGCCCCCGGACGCCAGGAGAGAGGCTCCGATTTGTACTGTTGAGTTACGTCTCTCCACTTCGGTCGACCTGACCGGCCGCTCTTTTGCTATGTTAGAATAAACAAGTTGTTCTGTTACCAGTCTTCTCTTGCTTTGCCGGGACCTTCGGATGCTTCCAGTGCCCCAGGCCGCCAGGCCAACGCTACCCTTGGGGCTTGCGACCCATTGGCAATAACGGGCGTCAGCACCGAGACCCCAACACCCCATTACGTCGTCTCTTTCGTCTTCTTGGTGATCGTCGTCTTTGTCCCTGTCGTGGCACCGTGACAATATATATATACATACATATATATATATATATATATATATATATATATCTTCACTTCCACGCTAATTTTTTTACTTTATTGCAGCTGAAAAAGCCAACTACAAACAGTGATGCGAAGTAAACTTTCTCAAGCAATTAACAAATCTTCACGGGCTTTCCGCAAATATATTCTTCTGAGTGTATTTCGGACATTTATTTAATGTACTCATTCAGTCACGCACATAGAAAAAAATTGGCATTTTGAAGACGTGTATAAAAGATAACACGGAAGGTAACGGGTTAAAGATATGTGATGTCAAAGCAAATACGTTCAGCTGCAGCAAAGAACATTAGCTGTCTTGCGTAATCATGACAACCTCAGGCACTAGAACAACGCATTTTAGACACCTACTTGACAACAAAGTGTACAAAATAGATGCGTCTTTGCTATAACACCGCACTCATAGTGCACAACTAAACGAATGAAAATGAACTGGTAACGTAAAGAAAAGAAGGTGAACCTTCACCAATTCATGAGCCGCTAGTTGGAGGCAGCTTCATGCTCAGGTGGCTCCTGAAACAGCATGCTGTGTCAAAAATATTAGTCGAACAAGGGTGATGACTGTCATGCGCAGTGCCTCGGGGAAATACGTGCAGCCGCACGACAATACCTGCTTTCCTGTTTTTTCTCATGCCAGACCATCCGATTAATCGCGACTAAACAATTTAACAAAAGATTGGAATTAGAATCGCTTTGCACAAGGCACTACTGGTAAAACATCACCTACAGTGCTTGTCGAAGGGGTGCCACAGTGCTACAGTTGACCTGCCGAGGGGGGTCAACTGAACCCCTCCGTAAAAAATAAAGGGGGGCAGTGTCCCTCCCCCCGTGCCCCTTCCGACTTTAAGCGCTAAGCACTGCCCTAGGTGCGCTCCTGTTACAAACATACGTGATGCGTTCGTTCTAAGGATTTTGAGTCTTTTGTAAATGCATGCCTCCTTTATGGAGTGACTAATCTATGTGGTGATGTTACACAGTATCCTTATAGCGATGCCGCTTAGATTTGTTATGAGTACAAATACCAAAGCAACTCGCCGAGACATTCTGCATGATAGCGTCGCGCATTGTTGTGGTAGATGGTATAGCGTCCCCTTCCAGCCAGCTAGTGCCCCCTAAGAATGCAAAGAAGCGCCCCTGATCACCATGTCTTCTAGTTTATGCAGGCACATGACGGAGCTGCACACCCGTGAATGGTAGATGATGCCATTGAAGTTTTGGCCGCACAACATAAGGGCCCGAAGACCGCTTAAGTTGATACTAGGCCCACCGGAACAAAAACTTTACAACGCCTGCGTACACGTGTGCATATTTTTAAATGGTGGCTCTAAGAACACCAGTTGTTAGACCATAACTACAACATATCTTGCTCCACATTGCGACGTTTGCCCTACAAAAAAAAAAACAAGAAAAAAAAGAACAATATTAGAGCCAGCCCTGACAAAGTCCACTAGTCAAACGTACGCTGCAGCGACAGTGATCGACCAGTGGTAATCACATCATCTCTGTGTTCCAGTGAACGTCACTATTGTTTACACTAAAATATTTTTACAGCGAGATTTGTCGCACATAAAACAAACAGCTACTGTTATGCCGAAAGAAAAAAGAACGAGACAGGCAAATGCACACTCACGTGTGGCGTGAGTTCGGGCAAAAAGACCAGCTTTGACATTGTCTTGCACACTTCGTTCAGGCAGGCCTCTGCGGACAGGAAGGTGACCAGGCTCCATGCAGTGCTTGACGCCATGGCCAACACTGTCACCATGCCAGCAGCTACCGCGTGAACGGCGCTTCTTTCCGGGCTGCAAAAGGTGCGCCTAACTGAAAAGTGGATCATTACAGATGCCGACAAGTACAGGCGGGAACTGCGTCTGATACTTGAAGCAGCTATCAGTGCTGTTTTCCCGCAGCGCACAGATTAACTCAGCAATATTGAAAAAAATCTCAAACCGCACATCACAGGAGAAAAGCTGCAAAAGAATGGGTGCTTTCGTGAACTAGGTCATGGGGCTTCTGTACCAACAGTCTTGGTTCTGGAAACAAGCCTTGCACTAGAGCAAAGGGTTTGCATCAAATATTTCAAGGACCATCGCACTATGATATCCCTGTATATTCCAAAACACGTTCCCTTTCAAAGGCAACTCCATAATATTATTAGCTTACGAAACTAACATGTCTCGAGTTTTAACATACACCCCAGTATATTAGGGGTTGACCCACTGAGTAAAACATCACTTAACTTGAGAGTCTACAGAAAAAAAAAAGTCGCACTTTCGCCCGAAAGGCAAAGCATCGATTGCGGTAGCAAATTAGTAGACAGCTATAGGAAGTAAAGGTATAGTTTTACCGACCGTATAAACTATACCGACCGTAAACATAGGCATACTAACGGAATTAACAAGCATGGTGTCACGCTCGCCCAAGCAAAAATGAACAGATCTGACCAGGTGACCGCGGAAACCAGCTGTAAAAACGCTGGAGTGAGGAAGCGCGGCATCAGCAACGATCGAATTGACCTTCGCGCTGCCTCTCGCATTAACGCGACTAAGCCGCGAAAACACAACGCACGGGAGACTTTGTCTCCGTTGCAGATGGCTTTCAAGATACAGCGGTCCGGGCGGAGGCGCGCGGCCGCCCGGACCGCCCATAGTAGAAGGCGTCCCCCTCCCTCCCCTCGCCCCGGAGCCTTGCGCGCCACGAAAGACGGCGCGCTTTTCCCCCGCTTTCCTCTGTAGCCCCCTTCGCCTCAGGCCCGGGCCGCAGGCCACAACTCGCTCCGCGTGCAGCGCCCGTCGAGGAGGAAGTTAGCTCCCGACCGCGCATCGTGCGCAGTGCGATATAAAAAAATAAAAAGAACAGTTCAAAACTCAACGCTGCCGGAACTGGGTCTTCCTCGCATTAGCTCCGATAGATATCGTGACCCGGTAAAGAACACGCAGCTCCAACCCTCCGGCATGGATCCTGCCGGCTCTACTGGTTTTCCTGTCGGTGACGGCGCCCAGGAGGCCACCCAACCTGATGATGCTGCGGTGGCCACGTTCCAACACATGAACCGGCCGCCATTTTGGCCCATCAGCCCCAGCATCCTGCTCCTGCAGGTCGAGGCGTACTTCCGTCTCCGGCATATCATCAGTGAATAGACTAAGTTCTTACATCTGGTGTGCTCCCCACCTTTGGACGTCGCCGAGGACTCAGTAGATGTTACCACCTCGCCGGACCTGACCCGTCCCTTCGAATCGTTGATGGCGGCTATCATTTCCCGCAAGTCAGAGTCCGAGCACAGCATACACCAGCAGCTCCCCACAGCTACGGAGCTCGGTGACAGTCGCCCTTCACAGCTTCTTCCACGCATGCGCCAGCTTCTTGGCGAATGCTGCAGCACAAGCTGCTGCGTGAGTTGTTCCTCCAGCACCTCCCGCAGCACTTGTCCCAGTTCTCGCGGCTGAGGGTGATGTGCCATTGGACAAGCTCGCTGAACTGTCTGATCGAGTTGCGGACTACTCGCGGGCCCATAGCCTCAGCGTCGTTACGACACCGCCACCGGCTACTACCTCAACCCCTACGCTCACGAACATAGAGGGCCGTCTGGATGCCCTTGTCAGACGTCTGGATGACCTCGCGCCCTTCTCCCGCCTATCTTCGTCGTGGTACCTGTCCCGCAGTCAAGTTCACAGTGGATCTCCGTCATGTACATTAGACAGAAAATGCTGCCGCTGATGCACTCTCCCGCGTCGGTGCCCTGGCGGCCCAACTACCAGTAGATATGGAGGAGCTAGCAGCCGTCCAGCGCAACGGCCCTGAGCTGCCTCGCCTTCGTTCCTCATCTACGCCTCTGTTCTTCACTGAGTGCCCACTTCCGTTTTCTTCCTCGTTGATAAAGTGCGACACATCCACTGGTGTTCCTCGACCCTTCGTGCCTTCGACTTTTCGTCGCGCATTTTTGATCAACTATAGCATGAGCCACCCTGGTATTCGTGCGACCCAGAATCTAGTCACAACTCGCTTCCTTTTGCCTAGCATCAATGCAGACGTCTGTCGCAGGGCGCGACCCTGCCTTCAATGCCAGCGCGTTCAAGGTCACCGCCCTACCGTCACGTCTAATTCCCCATTTCGCCCTCCAGACGCAAGGTTTTCCTACGTCCACCTCGACATTGTCGGCCCTCTCCAGCCATTACGTGGGGTCTCTGATCTGCTCACATGTGTGAACCGCTTCACTCTATCGCCAGAGGCATTTTCCATTACCGACACTAAGGCAGACACACTCGTGCTTGGCGGCGCCGCCACTAAGCCTAATGGCTGCGCCGGCACCTGGCGACGAAGAAGCCGCTCTCCGCACCAACATGGCCTGGGCGACGATTCCTCAAGCCAAGGAACCCAATTCGGCAACATTGGACCAGCTCCGGAACGAAAATCTCCTGCGTCTCGTTGAAAGCCGCTCTCAGCGCCGGACCGCCAAAATGACGGCAACGCCACCAGCGTAGCCAGAAATTTCCTTCGGGGGGGGGCTCACATTGCAGTTCGGCCTCCTCCTAAGAGGAAACATTAGGTCGGATGCTCCTACCTAAATACATGTAGAAAGAGAATTCGTTTTTCTCGGCAACCACTCCACAAAATTTGATGAGCTTTGTAGCATTTAAAAGAAAAACTCCTATTCTTGCGACTGCTTGTTTCGAATTATCAATTTAGGCCGTCGATATTTTATTAAGAAGTGGCAAAAATCGAAAATTTTCAGAAAACGTTACAATGAAGGTTACAACTCTGGAAATCAGCAATGAAAATTGATATCACAATTCTGTGAATTGCACCTAATGGTACATCTACAGCGGTCAAATTTGATATGTTACACATGAGCCTAAAAAAATTAAGTATTATGGAAACGAGGCTCTTGCAGAACCCTTGTACATAAAATAACCAATTCACGTAAGATACAAAAAGACATATCGAATTTGTCCGCTTTGAATAGTGTAATGAATGCCATTTACAGAACCGCGATATCTGTTCTTGATGCAGAGCTATTAGTTTGTAAACTTCGTCCTTCTATTTGTTTTTTCAAGTTTTGAATTTTTCTAAATATCTTAAACAATGTGCCGGCCCTAAATCGAAGTTCCGCTTCCAACAGACACTAGAACTCAACTTACTCTCTCAAATGCAAAATATTCCTTAAGAGCGATTCAGGAGTTAAGCGCGAGACACACGGTACGACGCGGCGACGGATCCGGCGTGCGGCAATCCGATTTTCGGATGCTTCGGCTTGCCGCTCACGTCAATTCGAGACACACGGTGCGGAAAGTCATCGCGGCGCCGGTTAGTTGTAGCTCCGCCCAAAACAGTGTTGCCCGACCGACCATACAACAGCAACAAAAAAAAAAGTCGCCAAAAGTTCTTTTTCTCCATAATTAAATATATTAAAATGATGCGGAGAAATAAAATAAGTTAACATCGGCATGGATTTATGCAAATAAACAATGTAGTATATGTAGTGATACATTATTGGTTGTACGCGGAAGAAACTAGTACTGAGATGTTGGTAACAATGGCAGTACGAAGGCAGGGACTGCAAGTAAGTGTTAGTTTGTGTTCCGTGCTGCTGCTTCTTGCTTCGTGCTTTCCGCAAGTCAGGCGTGAGCGAAACTGAAATGGTCCTTACTCAGCGCCGCAAAAGACTGCTGTTACTGAAAAAGAAAGTTCTTCTTATTCAAAAAAGCCTGGAAGAAGAACGCCGGCGCAGATGGTGGGTCCGACCCTCGTGGAGAACGCGACACGCCGAGAGCGAGTTTTTCACCACGGTACGTATCGTGTGTTTTGTTATCGCTTGCACAATGCTACTAATTACACGCGCCAGAACCTTTCGACAGCTTAAAACCCAATTTGAGCGATTTCGCGCGACGATATCGCTTGTCGCTCGCAGCTCGATGTGATGTTTCGAGCGACTAGGTAATGAAAAGCCGGCGGGAATCTGTGGCAGTGTTTCGTGCGTTGTGCTCTTTTAAAATGTTAAACTCGAGATTTGAAAGCCAAAGAAACTCATTTCCTGTCGAGAATTGAATGCACGTTCCAGAAAGTTGGAAAACTGGTACGTGCTATTTTTGGTAAACTTCACGTGGAGTAGCAGTGGAAGTCGATGTAAGTGAAAACTGCGAGTCCGCCGTTCACTACGAAAATGTAGAGAAGCGCACCGCGCTACCTCTTCGTCGCCCGCATGTGGTTTCAGTGGCAAGCGACGAGGTGACGCTGCGCTAGTTTTGATCGAATGGGCATTCTACTCGCATATATCGCTGACCCAAGTGCAAGTTCACATTATTCGCCAAGTGCATTCCGCGATTTTTTTGTGTGTGCTTAAAAAGAAAATTACTAAAAGTCTGCTTCCTGCTGCAGATGGAAAAAATGCGGGATGGCGACATCGACTACTTCAAAAAATACTACCGCATGGTTCCCCAGCAGTTTGATTTCCTGCTAAGTCTTGTTGGAAGGGACCTGCAAAGGCTTTATTGCATTAGGGAGCCCATTTCATCAGCGGAACGACTGGCCATGACGCTCAGGTAACAATGCCATGAGTTGTAGTGCGGCCCCGTGTCCCAACACTGGCCATCTGCTGTAGAATACCATGCAGAATGATCTGTGGCTTCATTTTCAGCCTTTTCACGTACTTCTAATGGTCCATAAAGCAGTTATTATGAAATATGTATATTCCACAATATCAATGCAGGTATTTGTCTTCTGGAGACCTGATTCAAGACATTGCACTCTCCTTCCGAGTGGGCATATCCACTGCACGCCTGGCTGTCAGAGTCACATGCAAGGCGCTGTGGCACAGGCTTCAGCCAATATACATGCCCGTAAGTACATTCATGTGTAAAATTCTGGATGAAACAAGTCATGCTAAATGCAGAATTTTCAGTCACATGCCACCATTGCTATGCTTGTACATATTAATGCGCTAGATATGTGGTCACTTTATAAAGCTGGATTCACATTGTGCACTGATTTCTACAGACGAGTGTGGTGTCGCTGAGCAGCAAAGTGCAGTGAAGTGCATTGCTGTGCTGCAAAGAGGCGTGCCAGTAGCAGCTGGTTTGTAGTGTTTGGCAGCACTCAGTGATGTCATGCTAGCTAATAGAAATTCAACCGATCATCTCAATACAGGTTAAAAATGTTGTTCGAATGCTTTGCAGTTTGTCTTAATTTGTGTCCATGATGCATCATTTATTCTTATAGTCGTTTGTGTTTCCATTATGATTCTTTTTTAGAATTTGTTAAGTCAAAATTCCTTATTAGGAATGAAAACATAACAGGGAGAAATTGGAGTTTATTGCTGCCTGGCAGCTTAATGTTCAAGATTGTCCTTGTAACTATCACAAACAATTAACGCAGGCAATAGTCTTTTTTTGGGTGCAAACATGCAATATCACTTACAGGAGCATATTCTGACGGCTTACATGGTGAACTTATGTGTACTAATTCTCACTGGCAGGCATTTACATCTTTAATAGAAACTGCACAAGACCACATTTTTGGTTATTCTTCTTTTACTTTGTTCGGAGCACTTCATTTAAATAATGAAAAAAAAGCACATAGTGTGTGATGCATTTGCTTATCTTACAGGTCCTTGTCGAAACATATCTTTTGCATTTGCAGAGTATCTGTGTCCATCCTAGACTTGTCAGGCTTTTCAACCTTGTCTCTTGTTGTTCTGTTCAGCTGCATCACACTATGCTCTTGCAGCACAATTAATGGAATACTAATTATCTGCCACCCTTCTTTAGAAATAGGCTAGTTAAAAAAATGTCCAGTTAAAAGTCACCGTTACCATTCACAGTGCAGAGTAACATCAGCAGTGCATTTGTTTCCTAGCGTACACTGCTGTTTTTACAAGTGTTCAATGCGTGTAAATGCAATGTGATGTGCCATTTTACTCATTTAAATGTGGTTAAAAGGGCAACAAACTTTTATTAACTCAAAGCCTGAAAGAAATAATAACCGAAATATATAATATATCCTGGTTATTGCTTGAGTATTCAGCAAGAAGAACGCATACGTTAGTGTTCATACTTGATGAATGTTAGTAATATATCCCTGTGACTTGTTCACACAAATAGAGCAGTGTTTATTAGTATTGTAACACCTGGATTTATTCCTGCCATTAACAGAAGTGTGATTCTGGGAGAAAATGTGGTTTAACACAATTTTTATCGAAATAGTTTGGGGTAGAAACATTGGAAATTATCTGGTTTTTCCCAAAAACATAGGACCTTGAGAAATATGAAAGGCCCTATTTATACTACCGGTCAACATGATATTGAATTACTTTGTACGTGGGGATTACGAGGGAAGATTGCCTTCTTTTTGTTGAAAGCTTGTGATTTTGCTCTCAAACATCATACTGTAGCACACGACTTCCATCATTGAATCTGGTCCAATTAAGCAGTGTCTTATCATGATAGTACTGTAGATATGTTACCGCACTCATTTTCTAGAAAATTAAATTCATTAATTGTACAATTAGTTGTACTGTCCTTTACCACTGCACCTCATTTTCCATTTCTGTGCATGAACATTGCGTGGCCTCAGAGCAATTTTAGAGTACATATAATTGGTTTGCAGCCTCTTTCATAACTACAGCCTTTCTGCTTCAGTGCATAGTGAATGAGAGTGCAGGAATGCAAAACACATACCATGGATGGTAACAAACAATAGAGGATCCTCAGGTGTTAGTCGGCGCTCTTATTGTGTTCTTATAACGTCATCTGTAGTGTGTAGTCCAAAAGGAAATGCACACTTAGACATGCAGATAAGTTGTACACCTTTGCATACATTGTCAGTCCACCGTGGTAGGTCGTTACCTGTCTCATTGAGCGGTAAAAAGAATGCTTGCCGTGCGGATTGCCATGTCAAATGCAAAACTACTGGTTTGCTCTGGCACGGAGATGAACACATTGTATTGCTGCTCGTATGAGTGCTGGTGCACACAGTGCAGTGTAACCAAGGGCTTCATATTGTTTGCATTTTTGTATCATTTCTGCCAGGATGCATCTGCATTAACTTGCCAAAATGTAGGCTGTACACTAATGAGTTGTGCACTACGAAAACTGTGATATGAGAAAACTATTTTTATTTGCTTCTATTCAGAAGCCAGACGCTGCTGCGTGGCTGCACACTGCTGAGGGGTTCTCTCGCACATGGCAGTTCCCAAACTGCATTGGTGCAGTTGATGGAAAACACATCCACATCAAGCGGCCCAAGAACTCTGGCACCATGTATTTCAATTATAAGGTAGGTGTAGTATTTTATGATACTTTGGCAGCGTCCTACTGTTGCTGTTTGAATGTTTTGCACAACCATTATGTGCACCTGCAATGCTAGCAGTGTGCAGAATATTACAAGACTGTTTTTATGTAGCAAAGTGACATCCATGCTTTTCTCTTGCCATTCAGACTAGTACCTCATTAATACAGGCAGAGGGTAGGGCTTGTGTGGATGAGCACATGTATGCAGGGGGCACAGGTACCAAATAGGCATGCTATAGGGCATATGTGTACTCAACACACCACATATGAGGAGTACTGGTGTTCCCAGTTGCTGCCAAATTTCCAATTGTGATTTTATGTGTTTGTTTCGAAGATGCTTCCGATGTCAGATTTCCTGCATTCATTACAAGGTGCCCTAGTCTGCCTTGGATGCCCATTGGTGCATTGTTTGCTGATGATTCACTTAAGTGCAACAACTTATGCTGCTGTGTTGACTCGCAAGTCCTTGAGGTGCAGTGAGATGTTGGAATACTTCCACATGTTGACTTTGTGGCCATTAAGGACTCCCTTATGAATACAACAACTTTGTTAGTCATGAGCAACTTATATAATTGGAAGGCTGTCATTATCTCATGAGTGGTAAGGTGCAGCAGTCATACATCAAAGCCATCGCTGGTGTACGAGGACAAGCCGAAGGCTTGTCCTCGTACACATTTCATGGCTCATCACTCCTCTTCCTCGCACGGCACAGATACACTGCCCGTCACACTGCCCGCTTCTAGTCACCATCGTAGCACTGCACACGAACGAATGCTGTGTGCAACAGCATGCAACAATTATAACGAATGCAACACTTATAACAAGTTTGTCAGGTATCTCCAGTATCTGTCCAACATCCTGCGTGACTCTTGACCAGCAATATGGCATCGCAGCCCCAAATAATGCTGTTACCAGCTTGCAGATTGAGCTCAGCGTATACACCCTATATCTGTCCTGCATACCATGGTGAGATCAGGTAAATAATACCTAGCTTGCTAAGCTCCAGACAACAAATTCGTAGGCTGCCTAAAAAAGGTGACGCATTCTTATTTAAAGATTGGAAAATATTGAGAAGTTATGTGCGCTATGTCTTAGCTCAGAAACTGGTTTGTGGCCTTCTTGCAGGAAATGAATCTCCTGTGGAAAAATTAGTCACCACTTGACTCCAATAATGTAGACCTTAAATTTGAAGATAATGCACATATTCAGCCATTTCAAATTGTCAGGTTTTGTATGAATAGCAGACTATTCAAATAATTAGTGTTCATCATTTCAAATACTTGCACAGCCCTATCTACAAGCCATCTAGAAACAATGTGAAAGCTTTGTCACAAATTACGTAATGTACAATTTAAGAATGGTGTATGTTGTTCTTAAATGGACTATTTTTACAGGGCACATACTCCATCGTCCTCCTTGCCATAGTCGATAGTGACTACAAGTTTTTGGTCGTGGATATTGGCGCCTATGGCAAGCAGAGCGATGGAGGAGTCCTCCACCAGTCGCAGTTTGGGCAGCGCTTGGAGCAAGGCCAGTTGCAGCTGCCGAGAAGCTTGGCCTTGCCAAACACCATGCAGCAAGCTCCGTGTGTGTTTGTCGGGGACGAGGCTTTCCAGCTCCGGCCAGACTTCCTGAGGCCATACCCTGGACGAGAGCTCGAAGACAGGAAACGGATCTTCAACTACCGCCTGAGCAGAGCAAGGTGAAGCTCTCTCAAAGCCTCATCCTTGTATCCTTCTCACAAAAGGACCCACAAACCCTTTTGAGATAAGGGCGCACGAGGCTTCCTACTGGAGCTTGACCTTTAATGTTGTCACCATGTCTCACTGTCACTAAGAGACATATAACAGAAGCTGCCATGCACCTATAAGTGCCATTTTGTCTATGTATAGACAAAAATGAGCCCCTTAGTTATGCATTCCCTATCCTAAATACACACTAAGGGGAAGCATTCAATCAGTTTAAATTGATAAAGCACTTAGCGAGAGTGCTATCATGTGCCACTGAGTGCATCATCCTTGTGATGAAGATGGAGGAGTTAAAAGGTGTTCACAGAAGCTCGTGTGACAGGGCTATTACCTCTTTTACCCTAGACACAAACTTACTAGTACTTCTTGGAAAAGATAAAACTTCATGCAGTAAGACCCCCATCATGCAAATGAATATTTTCCTTAAATGTAGCGATAACAGTGCAGGTGTCTTACCATGCCTAACAGCACGAGAACTTTCTATCATAAATGAACTTTTTGTGCAGATGAAAGGATAAATGCGTGAACTGTTATGCGTTTCCCAACTATTAATTTCACTACTGGCTTCTCAGATTTCATACTTATTGAGACCTACAGTCATGAGACCAGCAGGTGTGACAAATTTTTGTGACTTCTGCTCGGTGTTAAACGTTGTTTCTTGCCTCTTCTGTACCACAAGAGCCTTGTCTAGCAGTATCACAAAGATGTCTAAGCAATAATTCTAAGGACTGAAAAGGCAATGTGTTTCTTTCATCACGCAGGAGGTGCGCAGAGAACGCCTTCGGTATCCTCGTGACACGCTGGAGGATTCTTGAAAGGGCAATGGGGGAAGATCCCAAGAATGCTGAAGAGGTCGTCAAAGCCCTTTGTGTGCTGCACAATTTCCTGATGCACAGACGCACAGAGGGTGATGATGCGTACTGTGGTCCTGCATATGCCGATTCTGTCAATGGATTCGGGCACCAACGGTCTGGCCAGTGGCGTGAGCAGCTCGCACAGCCACCGTTGCCAGTGGCTCGCACCCAGGCACGTAATTTTGCCCAAGCAGCTCGGCATGTGAGAGAAACATATGCCAACTACTTCAGCAGTACTGCAGGAAGTGTGTCCTGGCAGGATGCAGTACTGAGGTAGCACGTGGCTTTATTTGCATGTATTGAGAAGGCATACTGTAGGAGGCTTTAATGTTTTCATGTGTGTTATGCATTTTCATGCCTGGCAAGATCAAAAGTCAGGAGACTTTTCATTTGCGACAACGGGGGGGGGGGGGGGGGGCATTCAGAGTTTCCATGTCTGGGGGAGGGGGGTTCGTTGAAACTGTCAGGCAGTGTTCCACGAGTCCTTTTGCAGGGACCTTGCAGTAGCAGACTTTGCTTGCTTCAAAAATTTTTCGGAGTAGCCTGCTCAAAGCATGGTCCAGACTGATGGCCTTTCACTAGCAGCAGGTTTTGGAGGGTTGTGTTGCACATTGATGAGCGGAATTCCGTCCTAGTTTTTCGCACCGTACTAGAAACCCTCTCACTCTGCGTTGCTATGTGGTATCACGAGTAAATCCAGCATCATTCTTTTTTCCATAGTGTCTGTTGCAGCATGTCATTAGTTGACCACTTCTGCATATTCATCCCTGCTAGTGTTCAGGATTTCCTCATGCTGAAGTGCCAAATACCAAATCATCCGCATAGCTTTCCTTGGGCTGTGTAGCTGATAGGAGAGAAGGACTAGTCATCTTGAGCTCCTCGAGCCAAGAAAGGCTTTATTCTTGGTCAGTACTTCCTCAAACCACAAGCAAAGCACATCCCTGTCGTCTTCCTTGATGTATATCTGAAGGAATGCCTTTTGCATATTTGCTGTAAGGCCAAATACGTACAAACGAAGCCTGATGGCCACTTGATTTCAAATTGACGTTGAGTATGGACAACTCAGACTTCGTCGCCTTTAACTGGCAATGCAGGACACGGTGTGATTGAAAGGCCGAAGTGTCTGGATTGAATCGTCTCATTCACCTTGTTAATCATCCTTGTGCTTTATGCTCAGCGAAAAGTCCACTTGTTCTTGATGTGCTCCAGGACAATCTGTCTGCAAATGTCTCTGCCATACAAAGCCGCAGTTGCAAAGGCACCGGCTGGCTTTCTGGGTCGTTTAGCACCAGAAATACGAAGAGAGAAAAGACAGTTTGCGGGGTTTATTGGCACAGAGCGCCAAGCCATCCAAACATGGCAAAAGCATCATTACAAGACTTAAGTTCGCATCCTGCCGATCGCGCGCCCATCCCACTTTCGTCCTCTTCTATGCGCGAGCACAATTTTCAACAGAGGCTGCAGCATTTCTCTTACGGCATATGACTCATTTTGTGGCTGGAAATAAATGATTTTTACAGGCCAAACAGTTTCTTGCTATTTTTATCTTCACAAAATATTGTGAGTGCAGCGACTTGTTTTTTACATCTCGCTGGCTTTAAATGCAGAAGGAAAACACTGCAACAAAAACCTGGATTGGATATTCCTGAATTACATCTACAATGTAACACTCGTGATCCAAAAGTGAATGGCAATTTTTCACGGGGCATATTAAGTGGAATGTAACGGCAAGCAATATGCCTTTTCATATATCCAGCTGCGGATTGCCTTTTTAAAAATTCTTGGCTCAAGTTACGTGAAATACCAGGTATACTTTTGTTGCATTCAACATAATAGATGCCCTTGCTTTAATCTATTTACTTCCTATAGTTCTACATGTAACCTATATATGTGTTTCCCATGCTGCTAAAATTCCTAATGGGTATGGCAGGTGGAATGAATAAGTAATGCATACATTATGGCCTTCATACTGAGGTTGCAATGAAGCTCTACTGTTTTAATTACCTATATCGACCCAATGTGTCGAACACATGAAAGTTGCGGACAGATTCGGGCACACAAGAGTTTTTTTTACATGCATTTATTCACCTTGTGCACTAATTGGTTTCCGCATCACGCAAAGCTGCTCGCACTGCAGGACTGAGCGTTGTCGGGATGACTCCCGCTTGGTAGTGCAGGAGCACTTCCAGCAGGTGCACCTTGCACTGCCCCCTTAGGTGCACTGGCACACTGTCCATGTCATCTGCCAGTGAGAGAAGAAATTGCTCGCTTCTGCCCGGTTTTTCTTCCTGCAGCTGGGCATCCACTCTAGATAGCATAAAGTCTGTTTGTGATTTCATCTTGTGTCTTTTTGTTTGAAAAGTTGTGCGTGTAATAGTGGATGCAGCTTCGTGTGTTTGTGTTGGGGAGTGCGAAGAAAGGGAGGAAGGCTGTGTAGATTGAGTGGGGTCATGGGGCGAAATGTTTGAGAGAGGTGTTGATGATCGTGTTTGTGTCATGTCATCCTCATGTGGGAGTTCAATGTCTGTTGTGTCTTCACTGCCGGCACCTTGGTGGGGCAGCATTGAACCAAACAGTGCTGACGGGTCGTCGTCAGTATCCCTGAGGACCTCGTCCAGTGAATTGGGAACATCCAGGTTGCTTGTTGTTCTAAGTGGGGAAAGAGAAGTGGATTAAATTGTTGTTTCGGCATCACATAGAGCCAAGAAGGGGGAAAACGGGCATAAGAATATTCCGTAACGTCAACATGAGTAAGCTTTTGCTATCCGAGTAGAGAGTTCGGACTTTCAAACATGAAGTGCAGTACAATAACTACAGCTTGAACAATGCAAGCATCCATTCATACACACAATGTTTGCTTAATGGAAAGTTCAAGTACCTGTTTTCTGGCCAACTTGACGACCAGAAAGCTATTCCTACAGTGTCTGCTTTCCATTATTTTCTGCTGCCTGCTGGGGAAATTTCTGTTGATCACTTGTATATTTTTGTTGTGTTCTGATGCACAATGTCATTTAAAAGCAGAACAAAAAACATTTTTTGATTACCTGTGTGTACTGAAAGCATTCAAAGGCAGTCACTGCTTCTCGCAATGAAAACGACGCAACACACCAAGACAGGCGAAAGGAAAGAGCGTCACTTGCAGCTAACTTTACTCCATGAAAATATCGCCATGTATAGCCACGCCTTACATGCGCAGCAAGGATCCGAGCATCATACCACCATAAATCTGTCAATATCAGACATGTGCTAGGTTGAAAAGCATCTGAAGAATTCAAGCTCAGCACTGTGCAACACTTCTGACGTATCGCTAATACAGATCTTTGTTTTTATGTAGTATGCCTCCAACATTTCTCATGCCAGCGCCTCGTTGCTTCTGCCAATAATGGCGATCCTTTTAAATCTTGCCTTACAATGACAGGATTTACAGTGCACAGGTAAATGTCCCGAGTGGTTATTCTTAACAGAACGTTCATGTTGTGGGGTTTTTACTTTAACACATCGTCCCGTTTGGCCAATGTAAACCTTGCCGCAGCTGAGTGGAATTTCGTCAACCACACCCGCCGCACAGGTGACTTGGGGCCTTGCATGCCTCTTACCACATATAGATGGCTCGAGTGCTTTTGAAATCCGTGGGTACAGACCCAACAGATTCCTTTGAGCAGAGAAGACCAGAGATACCTTGTACCAATTAGCTACCTTCTCCAGGTCATGCTCAACTTTACGTACGTAAGGTACTATTGACCTTTTTTTCATTCAATGCCGTTCCTTCTCTTTTCCTTTCAATTATTGAAGGAAATGTTTCAGCTACTGCACCTATGATGGAGCAAAGATACCCGGCTGCGTAAAGCCAGTTGACCTGTCAAAGCTTTCTGCCATCCTGTGAGGGCAAGATCTCACTAGTGCGCCTTCCAAAACCACAGAGGCAATACCTCTCTTAATGACTGTTTAGCGGGCCACATCATAGGGTATGAACTCATTACATGATCGGGGAATAGTAGATGCTCTTTCCTTTCACCCGGCTTCCTTTGTTTGTTGCATCATTTTCGTTGCTAAGAAGCATGCACCAACTAGCCCAACGACAAGTGTTATTAACAACGACTGCTGTGGCTTCACAAATTTTAACAGTGTACCTTTTGCTCACTCGCATGCTGCACAACAGTATACATTGGTATTAATAAAGGAAAAATCAGAAATCCACCCTTTCGTAGCAATTGCTACAAAGGAAACCCATACGGGTTCCTCAAAAGAAAAGCTTCAGAGTTGAAGAAAAATTCGTCCTGGTCTGGGACGAATTTTTCACGGGACGAATTCCTCCTGGTCCCGGACCAGGAGGAATTTTTCTTCAACTCTGAAGGTTTTCTTTCGAGGAACCCGTATGGGTTTCCTTTGTAGCAATTGCTACGAAAGGGTGGATGTCTGATTTTTCCTTTATTAATTACTTCTCTCCACCTTGCAGGTTTCCGCAGAACTACTACGTCATACATTGGTATTCTGCATTCAAAACCCCTTGCAAGATAGTGTTTCATGCAGAACAGGAATTTAAAACATACGGGCGTGGTTCTACAATGTCCCTCAGGAAGAGCATGAGGTCGAAGTACTTCCACTTTGAAACAGGTTCTCCTGCTCCTGCTCCGCTCTTCTTGGCCAACTCCTTTATCTTCTTGGCGAATGTGTCGCGCAGATTCCGCCAGCGGTGCACAATCAGGTCGATGTTCTCTGAAAAAGTTCACAACCGCATATGATTTGAGTGCTGCAACTATCAATAAATTTCGCATTAATTGTGCACACGGAATAAATCAAGTTAGAAGATTTTGAGTACAAAATTTGGTGCAACTTAACAATGCGGAAAGTGCGGCCACATGAAGCATGCTCTTTTGTCAGGTGTACACATAGGTAACACTATCGCATACTAGCGCACTTACGAATGAGCGCGGCCGAAAACTTCGCGAACGGAGCCTTCTGAAAGACTGTGCCCGGCTGAACACATGCATGCCATTCACGCTAGAATCCCAGATATTGCTTATCCTGTTTCCTTCCGTTTTTCACAGTCGCGTCGCATGCAGCTGGCTTCTTGTCAAAAACGTTACGCGCGCGCAGCATTCAGCCGTCCCCAAGCAAAGGAGGCCGATAAATGCGTTCATCTCCAAACAAGCAGCCCGGACGCATGCAACCGTGTCACGCGCAACATACTTGCATGCTCACTGATCGAAATGTATATCTTTTTCTCGCTCTTTCGTATACCGGGTGTGGTATACGAAAGAGGTGGTTCGACGTACACCACGCAACGAAAAAACTGCTCCCGCGACTTCAACAACACCAGTCGGAACCTTGCCGCATGAGGAAGCTAACGATTTGAATTAAGCAAACGCGTGTTTTGCTTGCACTAGACAACATGGTACACTAATACAGTGAAAACAAACAAATGCGCCATGTAACGCAGTGCGCGAGGACACTGCGCTCGAAAATCACTCGGCTACATACCTTGCGACACGATGAGGCCTAGCGCTTGCGCTATCCTTTTCCAGGCGTTGAGCCGGGCGCCGTTCTTTCGATACACTTCCGTTCTCTGGTCCCACACAGCTGGTTCGCATTGAACCAGCGATATGAGTAACTCGTTCGATATTGTTGAGGTCATCTCAGCTGGGTGCGCGCTGAACACAAAGTTCATTCACTCGTTAACCCTGCTATGGCCGTCTTCCCGATCCCAGGTGGCTACGTCACGCCATCCGCGCTGTCATTGGCTGTCGCCTTCCGACGTTCCGGCTGTCGGACGATGAAAAACTGGCCCGGCAGTCGCATGCGAAACGTCGGATAGAGCTTTCCGACGCGGCGAAAGCAGCCGGATATGACGTCGTTCCGGCGCGCCGCACGTCGGATCGGACGCGAAATCGGACCGTGTGTCTCCTGCTTTATCTCAGAAAAGCGTTTCTGCGTTTTACATGTATCTGAATAGGCCGCGTCGAAGTGGGGCCAAGCTAAATCTTCCTCTTAAACAATTTGCCTAGGGATCAAATAAATGAATAATAATTGCATTGCCATTGCAAAAGATGCTGCAAACGAATTCTTGAATGCTACGCATTGTCAATACAAGCAAAATATGTATGTTTTCATAAAATATTGCTACGGGATAGTATTTCCAATGACGAAGAGCCGAGCAGTAAGAAGACGACGACGACGATTAGAAGCTAGCGCGGGCCTCTTGGCCAAGCGCAGCGTATTTTCTTGTAAATATACTTGTACATAGCTTTTCGTCTGCGTCTTCCTACGTAACATATCTGGTGGAGGTGGACGTTCCCTGTACCTCGTCACAGAGCTTCGCAGTGGACGGTACGTCGAACCTTCCTTCATGGCTCCCGGCGACGACAACCCGACTCCGCCGGCTCCGACACCTGCTGCCACCTCGACGAGCTACATCACTCTCCCCGCTCCCCGTGATCCTGGCGTATTCTCGGGCAAAGATGGGGAAGATGTCGATGACTGGATCAGCCTGTATGAACACGTCAGCCGCAATAACCGGTGGGACCCTACTATTATGCTCGCCAACGTAGTCTTTTACCTCGGTGGCACACCTAGAGTTTGGTATCGCACGCACGAAGATGAGCTCACCAGTTGGAATTCACTTAAGGCACACCTTCGAGACTTGTTCGATGAGTAAAGGCAGCACCGAACTTATCCGTATTCTGGCTGTGGTTCAAAAGCTTGGGCATCCATTGTTCACACAAGAGCCGATAACAGAGATGTTCATGAAATATGGCGTGAACGGTGACGGTGAACCAAACCGTGACTGATGTTCACACGCTCTGCCAGTTCATCGATGCTTATCCTCCGTTCTTGTGTCATCTGCTCATAAACCTTTGCAATTTCGTTAGGGGTGATTGCACGATGGCTTTGGCCCAGTCTTGGATCGTCTTTGCAACTTTCACGTCCTTCTTTGAACCGTTTCTTCAAACGCTTCACAGTAGCCAATGAAATGAAATGTTCAATGTACACGGCATTCATAGGGTGACTAATTTCTTTTTGGGAAACACCTTCAGCTGACAAAAACCTCACGGCACCACGCTGCTCAACTTCTGGAGCGTCCATTACGTCACGCAACCATGTTCGACCCAGTGTACGAGCGCATTAAAGAACATTTATCCTCACACCTGCGTGCCACTTTTGTAAATGAGAGATGCCTGCGTGCTGCGCGCAGGCCTTGCAGATAATGAACAGAACCATAATTGCGCGGGGTGGGTAGGCTCACTGTCATTTGACTCGCCCTCGCACATTATAAATGCGAAGATACGATGGAATAAACAAATGCGAAGATACAGCTTGATAAATGGCAAAAAATCGCCACCTGAGACAAAGTTCACTGCACGTATACACAAAACCTCGCAACAAGATATCCAAACATACGTATAAGTCTCCAATAAATCTACGTATCTAAGAAAAAGTCATGGTATATAATGGGTCAAAGAAGGCAAATAAACCATGTTGGGCAATCACAGATTCACAGAATACTAGATTCCGCCCCAATTCCATCCACTCCCCCCGATGCATTGCGCGCGACGGAAGGCGGCGCGCTTGCTCCCCGCTTTTCTCCTTTGCGCACAAAAGACTAAGCCACCATCGTCGGCTCACCCATTCTCTCCCCCCCCACCCCCCACACGCTTTCACTCGCACATACAGCATGCGGTGCGCGGTCACGATGTTATCGCCCTTGGACTTTATGTGGAACATGAGGGCGACGGCGACGGCAGGAATGCGCCTAGAGTCTCCATATAATTGCTATCGCAATAATATAATAAGTGTGTCCGGCAGCTGAAGCGTCCCATGGCCTATTACTTTCCGCAAAAGATGTAACAAAAGAGAACTTACACCATGCGACAATTCGCTGCGCCGCAACGTTCTTTTTTGTCATTTTTGGGGCGGGGGAACCATAATGAAAAAAGAAAAGGCAAAGTATGTTGGTCACAATCGAATGCCTATTTTGGGCAACTAATGTGGCTATTAAAGGAATATCGAAGACAACACGAGACGCTTGGTCCACCAAGAACAATGCGCATAATGCTCGGTATCCTACACCGGCGAAACAAGACTTTCTGGAGAGGTTGTGCTCAAGCGACCGCGGTGCAATCTGTCGAGTCCCCAGAGTGATGGCAGCGAGCGACCATTGTTTCTATTTCTCGTCTGCTAGCTAGAAAGCGTCCAAAACTCTGCCAGGCAAAAATGCACTCGGCCAGAGAACGCGCACCGAAGTGCGCCGCGCGGTCGTCGGGGCAACAAGAAAAAAACGCATGCGCTCTGGCTGGCTCTGGCAGCCCCCGGGTAGGTGAGCGAGAACAAAAAAAAAAAAAAAAAAAATTGAAGAGGCTCAATGTGCCCTCCCGATTAAAAGTCGAAGTAGAAAAAATAAATAAGAACATAGTTACCTTGGCTGGCTTTAGTGTCTTCACTGGATGCTTTGGCGCAGGTGAAAAAGAATGTTGATATTTTTTTATGTGACATGACGGCACGAATGAACCACCACAACGCTTCGTCCAATCGGGCCTCACTGCGGGCTTTGTCAACTTGTCTGATAGTGTGCTGATGTAGCTTGTCTCATTGTATGGCCCGTTGTAGAACTTCGGAAAAGTTAATGCACCTTTGGCATCAAATATTTATGGAAACATTAAACTTACAAAGTTCCGCAATTGAAAATCTAAAGCACACATTTGGAAATGTCAATGCACCTTTCACATCAAAAGTTTATGAGAACTTTATACCCACAATGTTTCGGAATTGACATCCACGCGCTTCGTAGATTCCATAATAGAGTGTAGATTCCGCGGCCTCCGCGAGAGGCCACGGCGAGCCCGTTTGTCATCAAAACGCCATTGAAACTTTGTGCTCGGATGGGGCTGCTTGCGTCATGTGACTCCCGGTGCATGGGCGTTGCCGCGAAATCCAACCCGAGTTCGCAATTTTCGCGGTGAAATGGCTTTTCGAGCGTGAAAAAGACGTTCTAGACCAAATCCAGAATGATTTCCTGCGCCTGGGGTTGCTTTGGTCGGCGGTGCATGGACAGCAAGAAAAAATTTCGGGGGGGGGGGGAGGGGGGGCTTAAGCCCCATAAGCCCCCGCCCCCCCTGGCTGCGCCCCTGGACGTCACATCGACAACTGGCAAGTCTACCTCGCCTCAGCACGGTCCCAACTCGCGTGTGGCCAAGGACCGCCAACTTAAATCAACATGGAGGCCCAAAGCTCTCCCCAAGTTCCAATCCGATGATTTCGTCGTGATCATCAAGCCCCGAGCCGCTGTGGCCATCGGGAGTGCCTTCCAATATGGTGAACTGGGTCTAGCCTTGCGTGCCTACCTCGGCGCGCAAATGGCGGTCGAACTCGGCTTCGTCTTTTCCCGCGAGCAAAATCTACGCTTTGCGAGCATCAAGAACGCCTACGTGGCGGACCACCTGCTTGGTGATTTCGTGATCAAATCAGCTCAGGGAGACGTGCCACTGCGGGGCCATCTCAAGCAAAATGGCGAAGAAATTTGCTACGGTGTCATCACTGGGGCAAATCAAGAAACAGTGGAAACTCTGAAAGATGGTATCCAGTGGAGGCATGGCACCATCTTAGAAATTCGCAAATTTGGAACCTCCAATAAGGCTCGCCTGACTTTTGCCGGAAAAGTGAGGCCGCGGACAGTGAACTACAACTCGGCGATTGTCCAAGTGCAGCCCTACCTACGCACTATCCCTGCCTGTGGTGTGTGTGGTACCGTGGGCCATAGAGCACACTCACGCCCAAATCCAACGCAAGACAAGTGCGGCCTGTGTGGACTACAAGCTCCTTTCGTGGAACGGTTGCGAGCCCCTCATGAGTGCAAGCCGAAATGTGCTGTTTGTGGTGGCGGCCATGCCACAAACTCCAGAGACTGTACCGCCAAATACCGCGTCGACACCAAGATGGCCGCCCAAAAGGGCGGAAAACCTGGCGCGACGAGGAAGAAGCCACGTCAGCAGCATCGCGCCACCGGCGGTGACTCAGCTCCCCGCGGTGATGTCAACAACTCCAAGAAGCAAGCGCCCCCAAGCGGGCGTGACGTTAAGGGCGACCAAGCGCCACCACCGCCCCCACACAGCGGATCGGGGAAGCAAGCCCACTACCAAGGCGAGACCGGTGCCTGGGTAACTGCGGTCAAAAAGGGAAAACAGGTGAGCCGCTCGGGTTGGGTTGCCTCCTCCTCCCAACCACGTTCTCCTTCCCCTAGCTCGGCGACCGACGCCGAGCTTCACAACTTGGTAGCATCTCTCCGGGTCCAAAACGACATGCTACTTGCCAAAATTGAAGCCTTAGAAGCTAAAACCGCTGCTCCCCCCCAATCTGCACCTCTAGCAGAAGCCAAGGAGAGCGACGCGGCGGCGCCGGTGACGCCGGACGCCTTTGTGGCCAATCTTGAAGTCCGTCTTAACACCAAATTCGAGACCCTTATCGGGTCGGCAATGGAACGCATCATTGCCAAGGCCATGGAGGCCCTTCCTACCATGACTGCCCAACATGTCGCGAATGTCCCCCGCACGTCTCGCCGGGCCGGTCCTCTTAAAGATGTATCCGGCCGGCCCTCCAAATCGTCGCGTCGAACAATTGATCTGGAAGATGATGAGGACAGCTGTCCTCTATCAGGAGCTGAATTTCAGCCCCTGGTTGCTGGCTCCGGGACACCTACCTTCCCTCCTCTAACCCCTAAATCCGAACATTGCCGGACAACCTAGGTGTAGGTATTCCCCCTTATCTAAATTGGCCTATCCTGTCACTGTAACTCAATGGAACTGCCGAGGACTACTGTCTCGTATTAAGCGGGCCAACCTTCGGCTTTTCCTTTGAACTTTCGAGCATATGCCCGCCGTGGTGGCCCTTCAAGAGCCAGGAAGGGTTGCCACCTTAACAAACTATACGACCTTTCAGCAGGACCCCTCGTCTTGTCTATGCGTTCTTAAAAAATTACACTGCAAATATGGTCGACTTAGACCTCCACCTTGACTTTTTCCATGTAATGGTGACTCTCCTCCCCCTCCGCGAGAAGGACTCACCATTGCACATTCTAAATGTCTACTGCACACCCAAATTGCCGAATGTATAATTCTCCGACCTCTTTAGCCCTGCGCTAAGAGTTGCGGTTTGGGACCCCCTCTTGATTGTTGGCGATTTCAACGCCCCCAGTCGAGTTTGGGGGTACCGGCGTGAAGAGAAACGGGGATGCAAGTTGGCGGAGCTTGCGTCAACGTTGGGCCTCACTCTTCACACAGACCCCGTCCACCCAACCCGTATAGGCAATTCCGTGACTCGGGATACGTGTACGGATTTGACCTTTACCCGCAACATTCAGTACGCAGACTGGGTCAACACCGAGAAAACCCTCGGTAGCGACCACTGCATCCTAAACACTACAATTCGGACCAAGCCATTAGCAAAACCCACCACACAGGCCCGACTCCCAGATTGGTCCAAGTTTAGGCAAAATTACAACACAGCGACGTCTATACCCGAGCAAGGCTACCAGTCATTGTCCCAACAATTGGTTTCTAGCATTCGCTCCACCGAAACCAAAATTCAGCTTTCGGAGGCGGTATCGGACGTGGATAACCACCTCCTCCACCTCTGGGAAGCGCGGCACTGCCTCGTCAGCCGGTGGCGCCGAAAAAGCATAACCGCAAACTTAAGGCTCGAATTGCCGAGCTCACCCAGCAGGCGGCCGAGTATGCGGCCCAGCTCGCAGACGCCAACTGGGTGGATCGTTGCAACACGGCGGCGCGGCAGGTGTCCAGCAGGAATACCTGGAGGCTCTTCCGCGCTCTTATCGACCCAACGCAGACACGCACAGAAACTCATAAACATCTACAACATGCCATACACACTTTTCACGGCAACACAACTCAGCTAGCGCACAAGTTACGGGACCAATACTTGTGCACTACCCAGGACCCCTGCGGATTGGCGTACTTTTATGCAGGTTCGCAGAACGCTGAGTTGTATCAGCCGTTCCAGCTCCACGATCTGCGGGCAGCCCTGGCGAAAACTAAACGTGGCACAGCCTTGGGTCGGGACAACATTACAGTCAAATTACTCGCTAACTTACCCGACCCGGCCTACCAGTCTTTATTGGATTACATTAATTCAAAATTCAACTTGGCTCGGGGACGCGCCACTCTACAGCGATTCGAAAACCGCTCTGGTCACTTTCATTCCCAAAGCTGGGAAGGCCATTGTTGGCCAAAGCCAAAGCTGGGAAGGCCATTAGTTGCAAACACGGACAACCTTCGCCCCATCTCTCTCACCTCGTGTGTGGGCAAACTAATGGAGACGATGGTGCGTGACAAGTTGTCCGAGTTCATGAAAAATCAACACATCTTCGCAGACTCCATCATCGGATGTCGCCCGCACAGGTCCGCACAGGATGTTCTGCTACAAGTCAATCGGGACATCCTTGACCCGGTCGAATGCCCCCACAACGATAAGGTCGTACTCGCCTTAGACTTGAAGGGGGCCTTCGGCAACGTTACTCACGAAGTAATACTCGCCCATCTTTCACAAACCGGCTGCAGACGCAACGCGTTCAGATACATTCGGCAATTTTTGACAGATCGTGACTCCTACATTAAAATCCAGGACACTGGACAAGGTCCCTTCCGACTTGGAACCAGAGAACACCACAGGGTGCAGTGCTGTCTCCTCTCCTATTCAATCTGCCTATGATGCACCTGCCGGCCCAATTGGGTGCTGTCGCTGGTGTGCAGCATGCGCTGTATGCCGACGACATCACCCTGTGAGCCACGCAGGGCTCACTCGGAGACATTGAGGCCAACCTGCATTAAGCGGCGACCATAGTGGACCGTTATGCTCGCCACTATGGCCTGCAATACTCCCCTAAAAAGTCTGAATTTGTACACATACGCCCCTCACCAAAGTGTACCGCGAAAATTGAGCTCTTTCTGGAGACAGGACCAATTCCTGAACACACAGAAGTCCGGGTACTGGGGCTTTTCATTGATCAACATAGACGGTCAAACACTACCCTGGCCAAGCTCCGTAAGGTGGGGTACCAGGTGGGCCGCATGGTCCGCCGGGTTTCCAACAAACGCAGGGTGTTCAAACCGGGGTGTTCCCCCACATTAAATTCCAAAATGCCATGTTCCCCACTCGCTACAGGCCCGACTGCCCGTGGTGCGGTGGTATACCAACACTACAACACATTACTTGGGATTGTGAATCACACCCGTTTGATAAAACACACCACACAATGGAGCAATGGGAGGCACAGCTAAACAGCTCAGACCTGGCGGGCCAACAGTCCTTCATAAGATAGGTCAAGCGGGCGGCCGAGGCCAACGCTGCCTTGAATTATAGGTGATCCGACCACTGCATGTAAATCGTTTAAGAAAATAAAAGTTTCTCTATCTCCTCGCGGAAGTGCTTGCTGCACACCCGAGTTGTAGCCAAACGCTGCTTGCGGGCTATAAGTTTCGCGATCTAGAGTTTCACGTAGCTGATACCAGGCTGACACCGGGATCCGTTGCGCACGTCCAGCACTGCTGCACTGAGCAGTGGCCTATCATGTTGGACCCCTCCAAAGGCATCTAAAACCTGCTAGAGCGCTTTCAAGTGTTGGCGAGTAGACACCCGTAGCGGGAAAACCTCCCCAATTAATCAGCGCCGCAGCGCAGGTGGGACTTGAAACTTTTATCTTCAGCTTGCTTCGGTGCCTTCGAAGCAGCCGACGCGGCCACTGCGTCCACGTGATCCCTCATACATCGTCACGCCGACGGCAGCGCCAGCCTTTCCAGTGGTGGAGCTCGCCCCCGATATTGAGGCATCGGACCGATCACCGGACCGACTGGCAGAGCCGCGTGGCGTGGCGCTGTATATAGACCCACCACAGAGTTGCCGCTTCCCAGCAATTGCAGCTTATGAAACCGTAATCTTCAGCGAGAAAGGCTTGCAGCGAACGCTATGTGCGAAAACGAGCTTTGTTTTTCTTTTTTTTTCCCGCACGACCGGAGGGGCCGCTGCCATGGATGGATGGATGGATGTTATGAGCGTCCCCTTTGGAACGGGGCGGTGGGTTGCGCCACCAAGCTCTAGTTATTACCGTATTTTCGCGATTCTAAGCACCCCCCGATTCTAAGCACCCCCCCCCCCCCCCTCTATTTTTGCAAAGAAGTTTGGAAAAAAGTTTGCATGCGAATCTAAGCACCCCCCTATTTGTTAGGAAGGGCGCGTATCCGAGGCCGCCACACGCGCTTGCTCACTATGGAATCATTGCTCAGCAGACCTGCAGGCACGCGATTGATACTTCTGTTGGACGCGTTTCGCGGCCATCTGACCCTGGAGGTAAAGACAAAGCTGCGGAACATCAATAGCGACGTGGTTGTGATGCCGGGTGGCATAACGCCAGTGCTGCAACCACTCGACGTTCCAGTCAACAAGCCCTTCAAAGCCAATCTCCGACAGGAGTACCAAGAGTGGGTGCGAAACCCTGACCGTAAGAAGACGCCAACGGGAAAGATGCAGAAAGCGTCCCCATCAACCATCGCAAAGTGGATTTCGGACGCGTGGAAGAGGGTCCAAGTGGACGTTGTGGTCAAATCATTTAAAAAGTGCTCGATCCCAAACAACTTCGACGGAACGGAAAACGACCTGCTGTGGGATACCGAGAGCAGCGGTTCAAGCGGCGCGACGAACTCGAGCGGCCGTGATGGTGACTGAGCATTCACTGTCTGCACCGATTTTTCTTTTGAATGTTTGCAAAATAAAATGTTACTTCTCGCACCCATCTCGTCGTGATGTCGCAAGGAAAAGAGGGAGGGGGGTCATTCTAGATTTTTCGAATCTAAGCACCCCCCCTCACTTTGGGCATCGCGATCGTGAAAGAAAGGGGGTGCTTAGAATCGAGTAAATACGGTATACTGCCCGATGTCCTACCTAGAATAAACATTAAAAAGAGGGAAAAAAAACACCATGAACTACCACGTCCTAATTTTCTGATCCCCTATAGCGAACCGTGCTTTTGTACGTCTCCGTTTTTTGTCGTTTTCCTACTTTTCTTCCACCAATCCTCCAATCACCACTTACTAATGTCTATTGCGGACATGTTTGCTTTACCACAGCTCCCGCTGAACCCAAGGGCTTCAAGGAGGCCTGTGGTGCCTAAATCGACCGCTGGGTTGCTGTCTTCACATTCTAATAAAACATGCTCCGTCGTTTCCCTAGCTTTACTGCAGCATGCACATGCTTCTTCTTCCTTCTTATATCTCGCTTTATAGGTGCGTGTTCTAAGGCATCCCGATCTCGCTTCGAAAAGTAATGAGCTTCCCTTTGACTTGTCATAAATAGTTTCTTTCCTGATTTCTTTTTTTCCTCTTAAGTAGTTACTCATGGCAGGTTTCTTTTCCATTGCCGCCATCCATGAGATTATTTCAGCCTCTCTGACTTTCCGCTTGACCTTCTTTGTTGCTGTGTTGCCCACTCTACAGGCCGCATACTTGCTGGCAAGCTTCCTAGTTCTTTTCCTCCACTGTGAATCAATGTTTTTCCTGTACAGATATCTGAACACTCTCCCAGCCCATTTACTTTCTCCCATATTCCTCAGCCGTTCTTCATACTCAATTTTACTGCGAGCTTCCCTCACTTCAAAACTAGTCCAGCCCATATCACCCTGCACTGCTTCATTTGTAGTCTTCCCGTGAGCGCCCAATGCGAGGCGACCCACTGACCTTTAGTTCCCGTCGAGTCCTGATTGTGCCCCTGATTCAAAGCAACAACCGCATTTCCAAAAGGAAGTCCTGGAACCATTACACCTTTCCACATACCTCGGAGGGCCTCGTACATATTGTAACCCCATGGCGCTCTGCGCTTCATTATGGCTGCATTTCTCTTCCCCTTTACTGTTATGGTTTTTTCCTGTGTTTCCATATATCTGTTGCCTTCGTTTATCCATATACCAAGGTATTTATATTCTGTTACCCGAGGTATTTCTTGGCCCTGTATCTCCACTGTCTGTTCCCTCTTTTCATTGAATACCATAACACCTGATTTTCTAACACTAAATTTCAAGCCTAGATTGTTGCCTTCCTGTGCACAGATACTAGCCAGACGTTGCAAATCACTTTGCTTGTTAGCTATCAACACAATGTCGTCCGCATAGAATAAACCTGGGAGTTGCTGCTCTACTACTGTACCCGCCTGTTTGTGGGAGAGATTAAACCCGATATTACTTCCTTCTAGCGCCCTCTCCATCCTCACCATGTACATCATAAACAGCAGCGGGGATAAAGGGCACCTCTGCCTCAGTCCCTTGTTGATATGAACTTTCTCCACGCTCCTCATTCCTTGCCATTCAACGCAAACGGTATTTTCTAGGTAAATCTCTTTCAAAAGCCGTAGACAATCGTCACCTAAGCCTTCCCCTTCCAGAATATCCCATAAAATGTAGCGGTCTACGTTTTCGTAGGCTCCTGTAATATCTAAAACGGCCACATACAACGGTCTGCTTTCTGCTTTTGATATTTCAATACACTGAGTAAGAACAAACAAGTTATCATCCAAGCGCCTACCTATTCTGAAGCCATTCTGAAGCTCTCCCAAAATGCCATTATTCTCTGCCCATGCTTGCAGCTTTAATTTGATTGCCTGCATTGCTAGCCTGTATATTACCGATGTAATGGTCAACGGTCTATACGAGTGAATTATGTCTTTCTCTCCCTTACCTTTATAAATTAAATTCATTCTACTTTGTCGCCAACTGTCGTCGTGGATGCGAGGACGTTAGCGCCATCTGATGGTGATTCAAGGTGGCTTCCTCCCCTTTTCACCTCACGCTTCCTCCGCACGCTCCTCCTCAGCTTCCGACCTCGCGCTCTCTTCCCTCTTGCCGTCTTTCATCCGCCGCTCCGCTCCGCGTTTGCTCTATAATCCTTCCCTGTGCTCGTTCGGTCGGTTACGCCGAGGTTCGACGCCAAGGAACGCCGAGGCACGCCTACGCTCAAAGCAAGAACGGGCGCCTAAGAGCTGCGCTCTAATAACGCCGATGGTGGGATGATGCATTGAGTGCTCCTTGCCAGCTCACAGCCTCAGTATAGTCGTCGTATTAAGTTCTACGAAGGCAGCTCAAAATTGCTATAGCCGACTGTCCTGCTTACAGAAACTGCTCTCTTGCGCACGCATGTGTGCCTCGCCTTGCATTTTTAGAGTGCAGCTGTAAGGGCACTTTACAGCTTTGCAGTGCACACTCCTGCACATTACAGTGAAGGAAAGCAACGACCGAGGAAACACAGCCCTGCATATGCCGATGTCTGTCTGCGGCGGCTAAGAGGTGGCGGCACAGTAGCGCGCCATCGTCCGTTCGCCGGTTACTTCACCGGCAAGGTGTGCGGTGAGCGCATCCGCCGATGCCGTAATTAGAAACAAAGCGGTGCATGCGCGGAGGTCGGTCTGTCTCCGGTGACAGCTGTGAAACGCGCCGGTGCATCAATGCAATGTGCCGCACAACACATTGTTCGCGCCACCCACGCTCCTCACAGGGTTCTCTTAACAATGAGCGACGCAACCGCTGGAATTCGTGCTTCGCCTGCTGCCCCAGCTAAACGAGCTTCCAGAGCAGAGGCTCGGAGACGCCAGAATCCACAGGTTCGCGCCGCCGCGAAGAGGACCCTGCCGTTCGCGCCGCCGACACAGAAGTCTATAGGAGAGGAGTGTTTCTTTAAGAAAGAGAATACGTGGAAAATAAAGAGAGCTCTGTAATTGTGCATACATGTGTCTCTCAAATTATTTGCCTCGTATACGGCAAAATCAAAACACGTAAAGAGCTGCCCTCAAATTTCGCATTGCGGAGTATCGCAATCGTTGGCGAATTTTTTTTTTTTTAGTCGTTTGGTACCTTGCCAGTATCTATTCAGGCGCGTATATGAATCAAGTTTGAATAGTTAAACACCCCTATCCATTAGCGCTGATATAGCATCATGGCAAACCATTTGGCCTGATCCCAAGTGCCAGCAGCTTTACCAGGTGTCTGTTTTACTGTTCGTACAGCGCTTGCAGATGTACCTCTCGTAGTGGTCGATGTTGTAGTGGGCCGTGATTGAGAGCTGGGTCTCCGGGCACAGCAGCTTCGATGACACGATCCCCGCCACTTTTGACAGCAACGAGGCGGTTATGAGTTCATCCCGGCTAAGCTGCGGGTAAATTGTAATTCATTAGGTTACTTATAAGTTGACTGATTACGAACGTTCAGAATAATCCCACTGCTTACGAACTGTGCGTCTCAAAGGGTCCGCCAATCGATTTTTTAAAGACTTCCTTGACTGTGCAAGATGCTACCGTGACAATGAGGCGAGCCTCGAACGTATGTAAAGCGTGACCCGTACCCCGAGGTTGGTGTACACGGGCAGCACGGTGGACGAGACGGTGGTGAGGGAGATGGTCATGATGCAGTGCAGTTCCGACCGGGTCAGCCTCTCTACGTACGGAAGAACCAGCAGGGGTGCCTCGGCCTGCAAAGGCAGACAACGTAGCGAATGTTACACCGGCACAAAAAGAAAACATACGGAGTTCCTGTAGTTTACGGAGCATCAATGTCCTTGTGGTCTCAGAAGGGCATAAGACAGTTCATCTTCAGAACCCAACCAGCTCCATGCCGTTCGTTAACACCAAGAAAAACATCTGCTGTCCTGTGTCGAGAATCGCGCACTCACACTTTCCAGTTTTCTGCGTCAGTCAGTGATATCGGTTGCTGCCGGAAAGATCATAACGATGACTGGGCATGGGAAAGCAGCGATGGCGCCGTTTTTGCCGAGACCGCCCTTCCGTTCCACCCAGAGGCTTCCGCTTATCGGTCTGTTCCTTGTTCGCTTACTCAACCGAAGTTATGGAGTGCGTGCCGCCCTCTACCTTGCTGAAAATCCTGCCTTTGCATCAAGCGGCGTCTTGCTATTCCTATCTTCGTCGGCGAGTGCTAGAAGTGTCAGTGAAATCATCGTGCCGGGCCTTTCTTTATTTAAACCAATGGCATCGACGCATGGGACACCCTCTGGTGCGCATATAAATAGGCCGACAATGACGACACTCATATCAGCGGGCATGGAAGAGCAGCGATGGCACTGCTGCTGCTGCTGCTCTTGCACGCCGCGTCAGAGGGGGGTTCAGAGCGTGTGTATACATGGCACGAGCGTGGCAGGTAAAGAAATCGACGTGAGAAACTCGTTTGGACCTTTATATCACGTCGTATGTGCACAGTGGAGCTTTTTGGGCGTGGCCACATTAGCCTCTTGATAGCTGCAATTATCCTTGACCTCACTCAAAAGCATTTCAGAAACTCCAGCGCTTACTTTTCTACCCATGTGCAAGTCCAGAGGGGACGTGCATAGAACAGTAGAGAGGAGGGGCAGAGGAGACAGCTAATGGGTAGAACCGAAGCAGTGGCGAGACGAGTGAATAAAAGCTCTGCCACTTTTGCAGTTCGCATACAGGGAGAGCTGGTGGGAGGGGGCAAATATTACGTAAGAAGGCAAGGAAACAGTGATTGCAGGCAAACAGAAAGTATGGTGCGCTTCTGCTGTTTCTGAAAAATAAACACCACGCAAATTTGTCAAACGGACAACTGGCGCAGGCCGTGCAGACGCAAAGCCACATTAAAACACCGCAGAGTCTATGCGACATTACGGAAGCGGTCGCACGTCAAATGAGCGATTCTGTTCGCGCCGCGGTAGCTTGACGGCTATCATATTGCTCTAGATCGCGGGTTCAATCTCGACCGTGGCAGCCGCATTTCGACTGGGGAGAAATACAAAAACGCTAGTGCACTTCTTTTTAGGTGAACGTTAAAGAACAGAGGGTGTCAAAATTAATCCTGAGTCCGCCACTATGGCGTGCCTCATAATCTGATAGGGGTTTTGGCACGGGCAGCCCCATAATTCAATTAAAGTTTAACGTTTCTGCCACGATGCGATGTCTCACGTGAGGCATTCATATTGCCCTTTCAGAGATTATAGACAATGGCGCACAAATAACGCCTCAAGCAAACACGTCTCGCTGTGTGTTATGGGTACTATACATACAAATAGCAGCCGTGCGTTCAAAGTAACGCGTAACATAAACTCCCCATTCTCGTATTGAACTAAACGCTGAAGAAATCACACTTTCACAGTCAACATCACCGCTAATTCTCGTCAATCAAAGCAAACAGCATATAAAGGTTCGCTTACATCGATCCTCACAGCGCGTCGGATCCGTATATTTTACACCCATGTTGGTAACTCGACTTCACTTCACTGTAAGTGCTCTAGCAATTGATATTTGCTGCTCGTCCCATGCCGGAGCATTTTGTGGTGCTTATTTAGCGACTGTGTACGTGTTACAAAGTTGCTTCTTATGTCCGGAGACAGTGAGGTTCTCCCTGGCCCTTCTAAGCCTGATGCCGGTTGTAGCACTAACCATGTCCCGCGATGTCTTAAAGGGGCCCTGAACCTCTCATTATCGAAGTGGAGAAATGCATTTGAAGTTAAAGTAAGCTATTTCTGAAATACATTGCCGCAAAAGTACTTCAATGCGCTGAGCAGAAACGGAGTCGTTGGCAATCAAACACGCCCTTCGCGGTGCTTCCGCTCCTTCGATGTCTTGCACTGCCAAGGCTACAGCGGAGCGGGGCGTGCCCACAGCGCTCTGCCTATTGAACGTCACCATGGCGCTCAGTGGAGGTTTGATTTACGATGTCAAGGTAGAGGCCACTACTTCAGATTTTCACGCCTACGACGCGCCAAACCTAAGCCAAATGTGGTTGTCTTCAGCGAGCGGCTGTGCGCGTAGCCATTGTACTCATCGAGGCATCCCGCGGCGGCCGTGGTATATACGCTACCTAGCACACCACAGCTACATGCAACTGTATAGTGCAAATGCGCAGCGTTTTCTTTGTGTGCGACAGGCATAGAGTTTCATATTAGTATAACTAGAGGAAAATCTGGCGCTGCGATCGTTCAACTATCATGGGAATGATGGGAAGTACAGGCTTCGGATTGGCATTCTGTTGACTGGCGAACTAGTCTACAAGTATTTTTGGCAGTTTTGGTTTCGCTCCAAGCACAATTGCTATAACCTGCAGTGGGACAGTGCAACGCAAACTCTCTGCTTTTGTTATGTTGCTCGAAGTAGCGATAGCGCGCTGGGCCAGCGGCTGGGACGATGTTTGTGTCGCGGTGTGGTGTGGAAACCCTGACGAGAAACCGACGGCATCGTAAACGTTGAAAGAACATGTTTTGACCGTTTGGACCTCGGTTTTTTAAGTGAGTTAGGTTTGCGCTGTAGCGTTACGTGCTTTATGAAACTTCAGAATAGGAAAAACAAGGCACTACTGATACAAGGCATATACAGTTATACTTCTAGTGGCTTGACAATCAAATTTTATTGAGGGCTTTATTATGCATTGCTCGTTTATGTGCTAATTGAAATGCGTGTTTTAGGACTTTGAGAACACAAACTTACTTGTGGTAGGAAAGGTTTCTGCCTGCTGGCTGTAGTCTAGTGTCGCAAAATGTGTATGTGCAAAGCCGCACCATAACGCTTCGGAAGCGGTACGCCAATATAACATATGATGAAGCATACTCGTAGCAGGCCACTAGCGTCCTAGCTAGCATTGCAGCAGATCTGCTTAAAAGTACTTGAAGACGTTCAGCAATCGTCCGACGCAGCCTTTCGACAGAGCTAGATAGTTCGCAAGTGCCTGTCGTCTGCGAGAAAAATGTCGCGTTTGCAGCGAGCAGGCGTCGTAGCAGACGACGCTTGTAGCATTACTCTCAAGGACGCAACACTTTCTCACAATACAAAATCTTTATTTCCATAAATACTTGATGAGTATCCTTATATAAGTACATGCACGGTTGTTATTGCTGTTGCAAAAATAAATAAATAATTATTCTCTGGCGTTAAATCGGGAACAGAATCGTACAAGAATGCATACTCTGGTGTGCCCTTGTGATAAACCATAGTAAACCGTGCTTCCATCTCAAAGTCATACAAAGTTTATATAAAGTATTGTACATTATATAACATACTGCAGAAATAAAATTATATTTTACGCGATAATATTTGAGTATAGCTTCGTTTACTGCGCCGCAAGCAAACGCCACCAGTCTAAAGATCGAAGTCAATCCGAAGCCTGTACTTCCAATCATTCCCATGTAGGTTAAGGCAATGATCATGATAGCCCCCGTAGACACTAGCGTCACATTTCCCTCTAGGGTGTTTATTTAGAAACTCTATGGCGACAGGGCTTTAGTCGGTGGCCGCAATCATTTGCTGCAATCTGACCGTGCTACGCGATGCGGACCGGCGTTGTTCTTCACCAGCTTCAACGTCGGATCCACATCCAACTTGTGCTTTTTGAAGCACTATCAAAGTCCGCGAAAGTGTCTAACTAGGAGCGACCAGGAGTCAGCGCGCACTGGCAAGCGTGTGTGGTCTGACCTTAAGTTTCATGCGGTTCGAGGCTAGTTGAACGTCCACAACTGGCAGAAATTAGCGAGAACCGACCCCTATGACACCGATAAGCAGGGTGGTCAAAGCTTAATTCCTACGCAGGCGGCCGCAGAGCGTGAGCAGGCGATAGTAGCCTTTTTCCGGAAGTAGGTCATTATTATCGAAATTCGAAAGCAGATGTTCGCTTACTTCAGCCTTTTTACTAAACTTCTTCAATAAATACACAGAGTAACAGTGGGAAGAAGCACACAGATCCAAACGCCATTCTTGATTGACGTCGGCTATTGGCCAATAGCTATTGGCCAATAGTCTGGCATCTCCGTCCTTCAATTTGAAATTATTGTAATTTACTTTTGGTGTGACACGTGGCTTAGGAAACTAAACCTTAACAAATGTAAGGCAATACGGGTGTCTCGAAAAATTGACCAGTTCACATCTCAAGGATGTGACCTTAACGGTTGCCCTCTTCAGTTCATCGACAGCTGTGAGTATCTAAGCGTCCATATCACTAATAACCTGTCGTGGCAGACGCACGTCCCCCATGCTATTAAGAAAGCTAACAGTACTCTTAGTTTCCTTCGCCGGAATTTCCGTCTCGCTCCAGTTCCATGGAAACTTCTATATAAAGCACTCGTGTGCTCTATGAATGAATGAATGAACTTTATTCCCCTTTTAAGAAAGGGGAATAAAGAAGTCCGTCTACCAGTCTTGGTAGGCCTCCGCTACCTCCTCAGCCCACCTCAGGACTCGGTCCTGTAGGGTGGTATCGGAGCTGCGCAGGGCAGTCTCCCACAGCTCTTCGCTACTAATTAATGGTTTGAGCGTGCGGGGGGGGGGGGGGGGGGGGGGCGTGTTTTGATGGGGCACTGCCGCATGATATGGGAGAGATCTGCTATGGGGACAGGGCAAAAGCGACACTTGGGTGTCGCATATGTGGCGGGAAAGAATAAGTGCAAAGTGCGCGGGGTAAGAAAAGTGAGAGTTTGTAGTTGTCGCCACAGTATTTCTGTCTGGCGCGTTCTAGACACAGAGAGAGGTGGATACAATAGGTGTTGGTTTCGGTAACGTGTGCAAATTTCATGGAATGTGACGAGTGTGTCTTTATTGGTGTGTTGTTGGGAGTCATTGGGTTCTAGAGTTAGGCCCATATTTGCGGCCACTCGGTCAGTGAATCCTCGAGCAGCGGCATGAGCCATTTCGTTGCCATGGCGTCCTTGATGTGCTGGAGTCCATACGAGAGCGATGTCTTTTTCTGGTGGGTGAGCTACAAGTAGAGAGTGCGCGAGGTTGTTAATGTAGCCATTACTGAAGTTCTGGATAGCAGGCTTGGAGTCAATAATAATGACATCGCAATCGGGTGGCCCTGATGCAAGTGCAATGGCGGCCCCTTCCGCGTCACCCGCCGAGCTGGTCTTGACTGATGCTGAACAAACAGTGTTGCCCTGGTTGTCTGCGACCGCTATAGCATAACGATGTTTAGGGGTGTAGGCTTCAGCGTCCACATAGTACACTCCTTCGGCCTGTCCATAGCTGCGTTGTAGCGCCTTGGCTCGAAGTTTGCGGCGTTTGACGTGAAATTCGGGGTGCATGTTTCTGGGTAGGGGCTGGATGTGGTATTGGCCGTGTATGTTCGGAGGAAGTTGATGCCGCTTGCTCTCGTTGAATGGTGGAGCATGATGAAGTTGTCTCAGGATCTCACGCCCAGCTTCAGTGGTGGTGAGTCTATGGTATTGCGATGATAGATGGGCTTCGGTTAATTCTTGAAGGGTATTTAGTGTGGCGGTGGCCATCACTCTTTGTGTGAATGCTCTAATTGGAACACCAAGAGCGACATTTGTGTATCTTGCGAATCAAGCAATTCACGGTATCTTCTTCCTGCCTAGAAAGTGAGAGATACGGTAGTGCGAAGGTGATTTTGTCGTGTGCTCTAAACTCAAGTACGTTTCAGCCATATGGGTCCCGTACACTGCCTTACCTACACAACCCTTACAATCAGTTTAAAACCGCTCCATTGGATCTATCCTCTCTAACTGCTATCATTTAGGCAGCGTTTATCACATGAAGCAAAAGCTTGACTACCGCACCTTTGTTTCAGAGCTCGTACTTCCCGCCTATGTCTGTTTCATAAAACATATTACACTAGTAATTACCTGAAAATGACACTTTTTTCGCCTCCAAGCTGTTTCTCATCCCACGTTGATCATCCTATGAAAGTTAGGGTACCTTAGTGCAAGAGCAACGCCCCCCCCCCCACCATATTTAGAAGCCTTCATTCCAAAAACAAGCCAAAACTGGAATCGCCTTCCTGCTTCCATCGTCACCATCACGGATCATGACGTGTTCAACTCTGCTGCCTGAGACAATGTGCTGCCTCCTTTGTCTTTATTTTTATTTCCAGTCCCCTATGTAATGCCTGTGGGGCCCTCAGAGCAAATCATCATCATCATCATCATCATCATCATCAGCCTGTTTACGCCCACTGCAGGGCAAAGGCCTCTCCCATACTTCTCCAACTGCCCCGGTCATGTACTAATTGTGGCCATGTTGACCCTCCAAACTTCCTAATCTCATCTGCCCACCTAACTTTCTGTCGCCCCCTGCTACGCTTCCCTTCCCTCGGAATCCAGTCAGTAACCCTTAATGACCATCGGTTATCTTCCCTCCTCATTACATGTCCTGCCCATGCCCAATTCTTTTTCTTGATTTCAACTAAGATGTAATTAACGCGCGCTTGTTCCCTCACCCAATCTGCTCTTTTCTTATCCCTTAACGTTACACCTATCATTCTTCTTTCCATAGCTCGTTGCGTCGTCCTCAATTTAAGTAGAACCCTTTTCGTAAGCCTCCAGGTTTCTGCCCCGTACGTGAGCACTGGTAAGAGACAGCTGTTTTACACTTTTCTCTTGGGGGATAATGGCAACCTGCTGTTCATGATCTGCGAATGCCTGCCAAGCGCACCCCAGCCCATTCTTATTCTTCTGATTATTTCACTCTCATGATCCGGATCAGCAGTCACTACCTGTCCTAAGTAGATGTATTCCCTTACCACTTCCAGTGCCTCGCTACCTATCGTAAACTGCTGTTCCCTTCCGAGACTGTTAAACATTACTTTAGTTTTCTGCAGATTAATTTTTAGTCCCACCCTTCTGCTCTGCCTCTCCAGGTCAGTGAGCATGCATTGCAGTTGGTCCGCTGAGTTACTAAGCAAGGCAATATCATCAGCGAAGCGCAAGTTACTAAGGTATTCTCCATTTACTCTTATCCCCAATTCTTCCCTATCCAGGTCTCTGAATACCTCCTGTAAACACGCTGTGAATAGCATTGGAGAGATCGTATCTCCCTGCCTGACGCCTTTCTTTATTGGGATTTTGTTGCTTTCTTTATGGAGGACTACAGTGGCTGTAGAGCCGCTATATATATCTTTCAATATTTTTACATACGGCTCGTCTACACCCTGAATACGCAATGCCTCCATGACTGCTAACGTTTCGACTGAATCAAACGCTTTCTCATAATCAATGAAAGCTATATATAATGGTTGGTTATATTCCGCACATTTCTCTATCACCCGATTGATAGTGTGAATATGATCTATTGTTGAGGCGCCTTTACGGAATCCTGCCTGGTCCTTTGGTTGACGGAAGTCTAAGGTGTTCCAGATTCTACTTGCAATTACCATAGTAGATACTTTGTAGGCAACGGACAGTAAGCTGATCGGTCTATAATTTTTCAAGTCATTGGCGTCCCCTTTTTTATGGATTAGGATTATGTTAGCGTTCTTGCAAGATTCCGGTACGCTCGAGGTCATCAGGCATTGTGTATACAGGGTGGCCAGTGTATACAGGGTGGTCAGAGCAAATAAATTAAATTAAATTAGGTGAAACCATCGGGCTGCCTAGCGGATTTGTTCAATTTATTTCACTTCTTACATAATGTTTTGAATGCTTCTTTTAAGATACGTACATGAAGAAGGAAATTTCTCTATTAGTATTCCAGGCTGCACCAATTCCAAAGAACTCATTCCGCTTTTGAAATGAAAGAATTGTCAGTGACAAGTGTAATACAGACCAAGGCCCACAATTATTTGAAGAACATTAGAGATAATCATAGCACGTACAGATATCATGTTTGCAACCTTACTGCTGCAGTAAACTATGCAGCAGTATACAACAATATCCATATTCTAGAGCGTATGAAACGAACGAAACAGTTGACCTTGCCTGTATTAATATTTCACAAATAACACCTCTTGAATCTCGAATTCTCAGCGTGAAAGTTCCACTTTGCGTGAATAAAGAGGCCGGAAATCGCATGCAAGTTATGTAATGTATCTCAGTCCTTTGAGAGACTGGATGCTTCTAAGACGGGCATCTGTCCACTGAAAGGCATCTACACCAGCATGCTGCTATGTCTTCTCAGGTGTAGTACAATACATACAATGCAGGCGCACCACTCGAAGCTCTTTAGAAGCAACCTTTCTAGCTTTTTTTCGTAATAAACGTCTGTCTGTGCTTATAAGATATTGTGTTTGTCCGTGCTAAATATAAGTCCGTGAGCTTACTCATGATATTCGAATTGTATAGCGCAGAAGGCTAAGACGACACACAGGGCGTCCTGTGTGTCGCCGATCTTTTTGAGGTCGTTCTTTCTGCGCTGTACAAACCGAAGATCATGAATCAACAAGCCCAAATTTCAACTGTCTTACTCAAGAGTCCTCTTACTTAAACTCACACAGGCTCAGAACCATCCGACCAACAGAGTCCGAGCGTGTGTCAGCCCTGGTCGGATTGAACGCAAGTGAGTTTTCACTGAGTTAGTTTGGGTCAGAGTGACACGACATGAGCCTGCTGTATGTTAGCGTAAGCCTTAGTAAGACTGCGCCTCACTAAAGTGGAGTTTGAGCGAGTTTTAAATTGAAATCGCATATAATTACAGTTGTTTTTTACTCATCACGACTACATGCGAGTATGAGAACTCATGATCCCGAGTGAACAAGAATATGCCTGAGCTGCGTACGTTGAAAGCGCTAAGTTTCAGTCACATGCACTTTGTAAATACGTAAGGTCACCAAATAAAAATTTGATGAAGTAAGCAGCCTCCCTGTGCTGTAGACTGTTTCGGTCGACCACATTCAAGTGCAGGTTTTGTACGTGCCTGCATACAATTTATATATTGGTTAACAAAGCGTAAAGATTGCTCTCTACATCTGGAGTATCGGAGTTTCTCTGGCATAGATATGGGGGCAAACGTCCTTACACGTATTAATTTACATAGATTAAGAAGTACATCGTGCTACTGAAATGCTAACGTATTGACCAGCCCGGCTGTATTTCGTCACTGAGTCTCTGTGATCCCCTGAATCTGAGCGAGCCCGAATGGGTGCGAGTCTGTAAGCCAGTAAGTATGAGTATATCTGCCTGTATATAGTGATAGTCAGTCTCAGTCAGCGAAAGTCGGGCTGATTCTGCTTTTATCAGTATGATCTTAAGTGATCTTGACTGTACCTGATTTGTGCTAGGTCGTAGTTTGAGTAAGCGTGGTGACGCAGATTTTAGGGCGATTGAGTCGGAGTGAGTCCCAAGCAACGGAATAATTAGCAGATCGCCACAATTATTCTGATTTGCTGTGGCGGCAGCACAAGCTCACAGCGGACACCGCCCTTTTCTGACAATCGTTTGCACACATATGCACTTGCCGAGTAAATGAATGCACTCAGCACAAGTGGATCGTTATTAGCGTGCTTCAGATGGGGACAAAATAAACGTTCTAGATTTTTTTACAGCGCAGCTGTTTATGGCTGTGCCTCCGTGAAATTGTCATATGTGTGAGTAAATATATCACCGCCCCTTCCGTTTCGTGAAGAGGGTCGGAGAGCGAAGCTGTGTTAGTTACACCAAGTGTTACACCTTACAAGTCAAACTTCGCGAGCAGTCTATATTGTAAATCTTTTGTTTCGCCATTATTTCACCCCACTTTCGCTTTTGCGTGCTTCTCGTGGTGAGCATGCTTTAGGAGTGCTTTTTTTGCGGTTAGCTCAGTATTTGTTTTTTCTTGCGCGGGAGATTTTTGTTTGTGTCTGTGTTTGACGATCCCGTTCACGAGCCAACTCTCACTGACGCTCGCGGTAGGCAGCTTCTTCGTCAGGTGCACCCACTACTCGTGGTCTTTCCATAGTTGAAGGTGGGATGTAATGTGCTGAACTACTAATCCAAAGCTTCGTATACTGGGCGCAAGGCCCACCATTGGAGATCGGGGGCCGCAATTGTTTTGACGATTGCTTGGATTGGTTTGACAACTCACGTGGCTGCCGGCACTTCTTGCTGGCGCAAGTGCGGCAGCCACGCGCTCATACCAGCGTTCCCACACTGCACCTCGCGCTCGTGCCACTGGTCATGCCTTCGTCGTCTTCTTCCACATCTGGCTCCGATGGCGATCATCATGACAACGTTCCCGTGCTGCTCCACCCTCTGCGAAGGCGCTGATGGCACTGGCCCGCTGCCCGTCGGTACGGCGATTTGGGTCTCAAATTCTTTGCATCAGTAAATCAGAAATATAAACGACGAATCTATGTAACGAATGTGTATAACGAATGTATAACACGAATGAGCGCGAATCTATCAAAATAAATGTGTGCGCGTACTTTTCGCCACGACCACCGACCAAGAACAAAGTCGCAGTTTCGCCCGAAAGGCGAACCATTGATTGCGATAGCAAATTAATAGACGACTATACGAAGTAAGAATAGCATATTTATCGGTTGTATAAACATGTAAGGATAGACACACTAACCAAGTTAACAAGAATCGTGTCAAGCGCGCACAAGTAGACATGAACACATCTCAATAGATGACCGCGGAAACTCACTGCCTCACGCTGCAGTGAGGAAATGTGGTAGCAGTAGCGAGCGAATTGACCAGCGTTCTGCGCACGCATCAACGCGAACTAAGCCGCGAAAACATAGCGCTACGCGAACTCTGTACCTGTCGCCGATGGCTTTCAAGATATAGCGTACCAGCCTGGCGCGCGCGCCCACCTGGGTGCCTGCAATAGAACGCGCCCCCCTCTCTACCCTCCCCCCGAAGCCTTGCGCGATTCGGAAAACGGCGCGCTTCTTCGCTTTTCTCTATCGCATGCGCGAAATTGAGCAGCGATCGCCGACTCACCATCGCACGCTTTCACTCGCACATACAGCGTACGCGCACGGCGACGATTTTATCTCCTTTGGAATTTATGCAGAACCTCACGGCGACGGCGACGGCGACGGCAGAAATACGCTTGGGGTGTCTATATAATTGCTATCGCAATAATAAATGTGTTCGTACCTTTGTTCAAAATTCTGCGTCACCTTTTTCTCGTGTGCTACACAGCTTCGCTGGTCATCCACCTTCATAGAGTGGAAGGGATCATGATTTTTTTTCGCACATTTTTGAGGACGGTTGCTTCTCTTGCATTGAACGCGCGTATAGCTCTACCTCGATGTAGCAGGAAATCTTGTGGACGTGTGAAGCGCTTGACATTTGCAGTAGTACCGTATGTTCACATTTATTTCGACGCTGTAAGTGAGAGGTGCGGCAGAAGCTTGGCTTTCTTACGTTCCCGCTGCGAAAAAGCTCCTTTATGCCAGACAGATTCGCCAAAGGGAACTGCACTTTACACATTGTCGTTTACCGACCAGTTAGCGCGCCACCGCTCACCAGCGCGAGCGTGAAAAGCTTGCCGATAGAGGGAGAGAGCGCGCAGCAGTTGTGTAAACACGCCGCATGCATGGTGCACTCCACGGCGGAGCCCGAGCGCCGCTGCAACTGCTGAGCCGAATTTTTCCACCATGGGGAAACATTTATGATGATGATAATGATTATGTTTATTGGCATGCCCTTTGAAAGAAGGTGAAGGCAAGTAGGCAACTAGCCTACCTGATTTATTCGGGTTTTGCTATATCTGTCGCCATCTAGCCTTTTGCCTATCTGATCTGGATCTACACTTTCTTATATAAAACCTCTATCGCTATATTGTACCGTCACCTATGCTTGCAATGACTCCAGTTCTATCAACCTCTGCCCGTATGTTTTTTGCCACCAATACTCTAATCTTTTTACTCATGCCCGACTGATGACCCGTTCTTTCATCTTATTTGAATCCCAACGCTTCTGGAAGGTGGCCATTTCCTAGGGGTCTCGCTGGATGAATATCTTGGCATTCTAATTCGTTATGCTGAGTCACTTCTACGCTCACTTTGTAGCATACACGTGCTTCATCCTGTGGCGCATATTTGCCCCGGTATGTTTTTGTCCTCAGGCAGCCATCTCGCGCGAAGAATAGGAAGGTACTGCTCTTTGAGTTTTCGTACAGATTTTCCATTCTGATATCGTTATTGTCGTTTTTGTAAATTTCCATTTTGTCCGCCTTGTCCATTCAATTTACACTCTGTTTCTCAAATTATGACTGCTGCTTGTCTATTTGCGGTTTCGGTTACCCTGCACTTTGTTGCCAACTTTCTTTTGACCTCTTCCTCCATTCCGTGCCCACTCTTTCAATGAATAGATATTTGCGTACTTTAGCCGGCCATTTCTTTTCATCCAAGTTCACTAGTACTTCTTGAAAACTAATTTTGCTTTGCGCTTTTTCGGTTTCAGAAAAAACCCACCCCGTTTGTCACCTTCCACTGCCTCATTTGTGGTTTTACAGTGGGCCTCCAAAGCCAGTTAGCCCACCAACCTCTGGCTAGTCTCCAACCCCTATAAGATTCTATTGCGATAACAATTGTTCGGATAATACGAGTGAATTGGAGCCGTCAGCGTTGGTTCGACGTTGCCGCAAGGTTTCATATAAAGCCTAAGTGTGATAAGACATTGGCAGTACGTCGTGTACTGTCGGTGCGAGCAAAACAAAAAATGCGAAGGTGAGCCGAGAAAAATGGTCGCTTGGTGCGGTGGCGTCTTCTCGCACGCGTAAGACGTCTTCTTGCGCACTGACGTTTTGCGCGAGCAAGAAAGAGCAACGGTGAGATGTGCGGGTGCTAGGAGGTGGAAGGGGGGTAGGGAATAAGGCAGGGTTGCGGACGTCTTCGCCTCTATTCCGACAGCAGATGATCATGGTGCGGCTGAGTGTGGCCGCGCGCATTCTATCTTGCAGGAAATCTACGGTGGGTTCGAAAGCTAGCCAACCCGAGATAGCTGATGGCTTCGTGTACGCTCTGTTCTCACGCACCTGGTCCGTATTGAAGCTTTAGGCAGCAGGAAGGGGAATTCGCTCGCCGCTGTTCCAGCTCTTCATCATGCCAGCGTTCTGACAGCGAGTGTCGGCGCTCATCGAGTGAAATGTTTTCATGTTTGCCTGTGAGCGCGTGACACGTACTTGTTGCTTTTGTCAATAAGTTAATGTTAGCAAATTTACCCGGCCGATAAAACTACTATTCTTACTTCGTATAGTTGTCTACTAATATTCTACCGCTATTGATACTTCGCCTTTAGGGGGAAACGACGACAATTTAATGGGAAAGCGTTATACACCCCACGAGGCGGAAAATCCGGTGTTGGCATGACCAGCCCAAGGTCTGAAAAGGCTACGTACCCATGACCATTGCTGGCAGTCGAACGCACTACCTTTGGTATTAATGAAGGCTAAGTTAATTAAGGCCGGCGTTGGCGTGTCCACGCCATGTTTCGAAAACGCTATGAACCCACGACCACTGGCGAAATTAATCAAGGCCGGCGTTGGCGTGACCACGCCAAAGGTGGCACTTCACCTTTGGTGGGAGTGGAGCCCACCACCTTGCGTTGTGTGCACCTTGTGACAAACACCGTTGGTCACTTCGCGGCGGTTCCGCTGACGTGACCACTCGAGTCACGTGACTCCGCCAGTGACGCCATCATACGTCGCCGCGCTACTGCTGACGTGGCCGCAATGCTTTCACATTCATCTACGTAGGGATAGCTAAGCTCTCCTCTAATTTTTTTAAAACTTTTGTGAGGAGAGTTCGAAATTTGTGCAAACCAATGAGCACGCAGATAAGTAAAGTGGAAAGTTGGGCTAGTTGGTGAGTAATCATCATACCTTGCTGGTGAAGCAGCGCACTGACACGGACACAGTGAAGACACACAAGAAAAGACGACACTGGCTGCACTCGCAACTATTTTATTTCAGAACACATACTTCATATTTATATACCTGCGCACCCTCAGGCGTCAAAGATGATCAAGGCAAGATTAAAAGCATTTTTTTAAATATCATTTGCCCGCGCATACTCGGGCGTCAAAGATATGGCACCTATCTATTATGGTGTGCAATCCTATCGTAATTTGTTGCAACCCTAACAACCATTTTTATTACACCATTTTTTTTCCTTCTTTTTAGTGTCCTTCCAAAAAGGCAACCTCACCGTGGCTTAGATGTACAGATGGCTGACTGATACAACCCTCTCCCCTCTTGTGAATATGAAAGGCTTCGATTATTTCTCTGGTTAGCTGATCCTTATGGTGCGATAAAACTGTGCTATCATTGTAAATCGGCCAGCACCCATGTTGTGTGCAGTGCCCCTTAATGTGGGAATGAATGTTTTCCCCCAGTGACCTTTTGTGCTCCAAAAGTCTAGTGTTTACACACCGACCCGTTTGGCCGATGTATACTTTTCCACACGATATGGGCGAACAGTAGACTACAGATGACGCCCGAGTATGCGCGGGCAAATGATTTTTTAAAAATGCCTTTATTCTTGCCTTGATCATCTTTGACGCCTAAGGGTGCGCAGGTATATAGATATGAAGTATGTGTTCTGAAATAAAATAGTTGCGAGTGCAGCGGTGTCGCCTTTTCTTGTGTGGCTTCACTGTGTCCGTGTCAGTGCGCTGCTTCACCAGCAAGGTATGATGAGCACGCAGAGCGCATTCCTTAGCTCATAACTGCTGCTGGCGTAAAGGCTAGCATAAGTTCTACGAGACACACATGCTTTAGAGGAGGCAGCCGCAAGTGCGGCACTGTGCAATGTCTCACTCACCACTCCAAGGAAAATGCTGGCCATGGCGACAACAGCCTCGCAGCAGGTGAGACCCAGAAGGTGGTGTGCCAGCCATCCCACCTTGACGACAACCTGCTGTAGGACGCCGTAGTAGAAGAGCACAATGACCACGAAACCCAAGAAAAGCACGTCCGGTAGAACCTGCATTGTGGCCAGTGGACAAGGAATCATAGATAAGCACTTATTAGCGCCCTGGTGTTTCACGTGCTCACCTGCGCCAGCATGCATGTTCGAGAGCACCTTTTGGTGTTCGTACGCTCAAAGAGCAAGGTTCGAATTGAAATGAACAATTCGACATGTACATATGACGCATCAACCAAAAGTAAAGGTGAAATTCCAAGCCGTTGTACAAGACTGCATGGTAGTTCCTTCGCGCCCAAGGTTGCGTCCAACTCGGGTCACTGTGTCGCTCCGCCATCGCTACCGTGACAACAAAATCACGTACTTATTTGGAACGTCACTAATATTTACTAAATGTTTCAATTGCTCTCGTTAACGTTCGGGGTGGCATATAGGATACAGAACCTAACCACTCCATAAATAAATTTTGTGAGAATAACTGGAGTGTTGCTGACGCATAAAGATAAATCAAAGTTATCTACAGAGGGAATAATATCGTGCAGTTCCGGCAGGAAGTGGTTCACGTGATCACCAATTGAACAGGCCCTCGATTTTGAATATTTTTGTCGCTTGTACAACTGTTGCAAGTTTGAGGAAATTCGTCATTACAGTGTCTACAGCAAATTCTTCTCATAGAGACACTTCATTTTTCTGCGGGACATTGTGTATTAAAGAAAAACAGGTTAAGCGTTGTTACGAATTGTTATCGAAGTATACAATAACTACCAACCTTTGGGTGTGGAAAAATTTGCGGCCATATGAACGTCGAGAAAACCACTGACGCGACATGAAACGTTCAACAAATTATTACTTTTCTTTTCGAATGCAATGTGTACGTTGCATGTCGGTCATCGTATCATTTCGTGGTGGCTATTTTTGTCTTGTTTTATGTTAGCATAAAGGCTTTGGTTATCAATATTTCTTTTGTTTGCAGAAACGTCTCTCAGGCAGACAAGTACACAGAAATGACACAGCACACTGCACCTCAGGCAATACTGTTCACCGGATTCAATGTTTTTAAAGATGTGCAATGTTATTTCTTACAGAAGAGACAAAAGAAAAGTGTTAACCTTTGATTAAAAAGGTTTAGAAGTGACACTATCCTAATTATTTTTTTCCGTCATATCCAAGCAACAAAAGCGCTATCAGACGAAGAGCCAGAACACAAAAAGCGATCCGACTGTTATACGGAGTAGTGATGCTAAGGCACCTGTGATGTTTCGGGGACTCCCTGGTGTTCTATTCTAAGCAGCAGACAGACGCTTCGGTGGCAGCAACGCAAAAAGCCCTTTATTCAAGGCAGCAGCGTACTTTTATAGATAACGCTGCATGCCGGTCAGGCACACGTCATTCTCGGTACAATCTTATCAGACCGCCTGGCCGATACAGAACACCTGGTAAAGTTGGCAGAGGCACTAAAAAGAACATTTATACACAGCGAGTTAACTAAGACCAGGAACGGGGCGTTACAAGAACAGCTAGTTCTTTTCATGTAGTCTAAGCACATGTGGGGTATTTTGATGCGTCCTTTCCAATGGTAGTCTCTGGAGGTGTGTCTGCGACAGTGGTCACACAAAGTGCTTGGCGATTTCGATGCCCGGTCCCCTTGGTGCTTGCAGCAATGCGGCGCTGTTCGGACGCTCAAGTCGTCCAGGTCGGGCAGCGCACGAACGAACCATAAACCGCTCGCGCATCAGCCGGAACATCCCGTATAGCATTAGCAGGAAGAGCAACGCCACGACCACGCCCTCAGCAGCCTGGTTGCGCCAGATCCATTCGCCTAGCTCATCCAGGAGCCCTGCGTCTCGTCCTGGCTGATCTGGTAATACCAGCGTGGTCCGCTGGCTTGCCTCAGGAACACTGTGTTCTCGTTACCTCTGGTAGGAGTAACTCGGTCCGTGTGGTTTCCCAGGTTCGTCACGTGTCCACCCTGACAAACCTGGCAGCGCTAGCTCAGGCCATGCTGCGTTCCGCAACTCACGAGCTTCGCGTTGCCCGCCACGCTTCAGCCTCATCGTTCTTCCTCACGCGCAAGCACTTCATTCGTTGAGGTTCACAATGCCCACCGAATTCAAACGGGTATAACGTACATTCATCACAGCACCCCAAACCTCAACACTACTGCATGAACTTGAGCGTAAGCCTGTTCCACATCAGTCGACCTTCAGACATCATCGGACTACTTTTAGCCTTTATCACTTTGCTGTAACCCCCTTAGCGTTCGTCCCCATCTATTGCTTGTGCCTGTGTCCAAAATTTAGCGCTTAATCAGTTTTCCAGTTAACTGTAACCCCCTAGCTGCGCCCTCCCTTTCCAGCCTTTGTCGTGATATAATCTGAAATAGTTACCGAGAAGGCGAAGCCGAGCGGGACTACGACTTCGGGAATGTTCATCTCTCCGCTGACCAGGTAGCCCAGCACGACCTTGGCGCCTTCCTGAGGGAAACCCTTTGCCCTGAAGGAAAAGAAGCAATCTGCTTTTACTTGGCAATGTTTAGATGAACGTGGTATACAGCAATCCGCTCCTCTCCTTTCAAGAGAGGATACAGAAACCAAGACATTTGTTCACAAAATCGAAGACATTTTCAATGAGAGCTCACTTAGTGTCGCTACGTGCTCTGCACTCGTATTGTGAGCCCATGTGACCAGATGTCTAAAAGGTGACTCCGGCGACACTTTGATTTACATCCACACGCAACATTCTGTAGAAGGAGACGCGTGTGGTAGTTATCCATGAAACTAAAGACAACATTTGCAGGTCCCGTGCGTACAGCGACTTCTGCTTCCTCCTGTTACCATGATGGCGCTGAAATACTCCGACCACGAGCTTTCCGAGCTCGTTTCGCTCAAAAAACGAGCGGCTGATGACGAAGGCGGCTGCGCTAAATTTTGTGACGGAGCCCCGCCGCGTCAAAGGCTCGCCAATCGGCAAACTACTGAGGGCTGCAGATAAATGCACCTGCGCCCTCACCGAGCTCTCGGCCGAGGATATTACCAGTCATAAATGCACCTGCGCCAGATATTGTCACGTGGTGGTGACGTTGAATAACACAGTAGCAATACTGTGAACGACAAAACTAACTTTTATTGGGCGAACCTGTGCCCACAAAACAGGCTAGACTTATAGCACAACGACGGCGACAACGACCCTTGAGGTTCAAATAAATAAATAAAATCTGATCAGCGGGTCAAGCGCGTCGGTTTTTATACAGCAGTCGTCGAATGTTCCAGACTAATCGTTCGGACCCACGTGCCTTCTACAAAGTTCTACACCATTCGCGTCACGCGATGAAATCAGATAACACAAGGTTCGGCGACAACAGACAGCCGGGTAGAAGCATCGATAACTTTCCAGAAACTTCGGATACATGCAGGCGCGTCCCGCGCTGTGCGATTACATTTGTTACGCGGCGAAACGTGGTCGCCCGATAAAGATAAGTACACGTGTCAATACCCCCCTCTTAAAAAGCATCGACCCGATGCTGCAAACAAACGAAAGTAATAAGCACTCGTAGCAAAGAAAAAAAAACTAAGTAAGGAAAGTTCGTTAGCGTCCGTAAAACGGTTTAAGACGCACCACGTGGACCACATCAGGTCGTGCGCGACGTCGCTGTGAGTGCGAAATGCCGTCTGGCACGACCTCATAGTCCAGTGCGCCAATATGTCGGATGACCTTGTAGGGTCCGAAATTGCGTCGCAATAGTTTCTCACTCAGTCCTCGTCGGCGTATCGGGGTCCATACCTAAACACGGTCGCCGGGCTGGTACTCGACGAAGCGTCGTCGGAGGTTGTAGTGTCGGCTGTCGGTACGCTGCTGGTTTTTGATCCGTAGGCGGGCGAGCTGTCGGGCTTCGGCGCGCTGGAGATAGGTAGCGACGTCAAGATTCTCTTCGTCAGTTACGTGCGGCAGCATGGCGTCGAGCGTCGTCGTCGGCTTGAACGGCGTGATCTGTGTTGTTTCTTGCACCGCCGTGTTGTAAGCGAATGTTACGTACGGCAGGACGGCATCCCAGGTCTTGTGTTCGACATCGACGTACATTGATAGCATGTCGGCGAGGGTCTTATTCAGCCGCTCCGTAAGACCATTCGTCTGTGGGTGGTAGGCAGTTGTCCTCCTGTGCCTTGTCTGACTGTATTGCAGAATGGCCTGGGTGAGCTCTGCTGCAAAGGCCGTTCCTCTGTCGGTGATGAGGACTTCTGGGGCGCCATGTCGCAGCAGGATGTTTTCGACAAAGAATTTCGCTACTTCGGCGGCGCTACCTTTCGGCAGTGCTTTACTTTCAGCGAAGTGGGTGAGGTAGTCCATCGCCACGACGATCCACTTATTTCCGTTTGTTGACGTCGGAAAGGGTCCCAACAAGTCCATCCCGATCTGCTGGAATGGTCGGCAAGGAGGCTCGATTGGCTGTAGTAATCCGGCTGGTCTTGTCGGTGGTGTCTTCCGTCGCTGACAGTCTCGGCATGTCTCGACAGTCTCGACATAACGGGCGACGTTGGCGGTCAGGCGCGGCCAATAATACTCTTTCTGTACCCTCGACAGCGTCCGGGAGAATCCAAGGTGCCCAGCGGTTGGATCGTCGTGTAGGGCGTGCGATACGTCTGGACGCAGTCCTGACGGGACAACAAGAAGGTAGTTGGCGCGCACTGGTGAGAAGTTCCTCTTTACGAGTAGGTTGTTTTGAAGCTAGAACGAAGATAACCCTCGCTTAAATGCCGTAGGGACAACGTCGGTGTGCCTTTCCAAATACTCGATGAGGTTTTTCAACTCCGGGTCTGCTCGCTGCTGTTCAGCGAAGTCTCCTGCGCTTAAAATGCCGAGGAAGGCGTCGTCATCTTTGTCATCTTGCGGCGGCGAGTCAATGGGGGCGCGTGATAGGCAATCGGCATCAGAGTGTTTTCGTCTGGACTTATAGGTTACAGTGATATCATATTCTTGCAGTCATAGGCTCCACCGCGCCAGCCGTCCTGAAGGATCCTCTAAGTTCGCTAGCCAACACAAAGCGTGATGGTCGCTGACGACTTTGAATGGTCTGCCATATAGGTACGGCCGAAATTTCGCTGTAGCCCAAACGATAGTAAGGCATTCCTTTTCGGTTGTAGAATAATTGCCTTCCGCTTTTGACAACGACCGGCTAGCGTAAGCTATGACGTGTTCATGACCATCTTTTCTCTGGACTAGCACGACACCGAGGCCTAAGCTGCTGGCGTCAGTGTGGATTTCGGTATCGGCGTCCTCGTCGAAGTGCGCAAGTACGGGCGGCGACTGCATGCGTCGTTTGAGTTCTTGAAATGCGTCGGCCAGCGGCGTTTCCCACGTGAACTCGACGTCACATTTAGTTAGCTGTGTCAGCGGCTCAGCGATACGTGAAAAGTCCTTGACAAATCACCTGTAGTAGGCACACATGCCAAGAAATCTACGCACTGCCTTCTTGTCGATGGGCTGCGGGAACTTTGCAATGGCAGCTGTCTTCTGCGGGTCGGGGCGGACTCCAGACTTGCTGATGACGTGGCCTAGGAACAGAAGCTCATCGTAAGCGAAGCGGCACTTTTCTGGCTTCAGAGTGAGCCCTGATGATTTGATGGCCTCTAGTACTGTCGCAAGCCGCCTAAGGTGATCGTCGAAATTTTCGGCGAAGACGACGATGTCATCCAAGTAAAAAAGACAGGTCTGCCACTTCAATCCTGCTAACACCGCGTCCATGACGCGCTGGAATGTTGCAGGCGCCGAGCATAGTCCGAATGGCATGACCTTGAATTCGTAGAGGCCGTCTGGCGTGATGAAGGCGGTCTTTTCGCGATCTCTCTCGTCGACTTCTATTTGCCAGTAGCCAGACTTGAGATCCATCGACGAGTAGTATTTTGCGTTACAGAGCCGATCTAATGCGTCGTCTATCCGTGGTAGGGGGTATACATCCTTCTTTGTGATTTTGTTCAGTCGACGATAATCGACGCAGAAACGTAAGGTGCCGTCCTTTTTCTTCACCAAGACAACAGGGGATGCCCACGGGCTTTTCGACGGCTGGATGATGTCGTCGCGCAGCATTTCGTCGACTTGGTGTCTTATAGTTTCACGTTCTCGCGGCGAAACTCGGTATGGGCTCTGGCGGAGTCGAGCGCTCTCCTCGGTTATTATGCGATGCTTGGCGACTGGTGTTTGTCGAATCCTCGATGATGTCAAAAAGCAGCCTTTGTATCGTTGCAGCAGACTTCTGAGCTGCTGTTGCTTAATCACGGGGAGACATGGATTAATGTCGTAGTCTGGTTCGGGAACCATGGTCGTCGGGGTAGATGCGGCGGAATCCGAGAGGACAAACGCATTACTGGTTTCCAGAATTTTCTCGATGTACGCGATCGTCGTGCCCTTGTTGATGTGCTTGAACTCCTGGCTGAAGTTTGTCAGCAACACTTCAGTTTTCCCTCCATGAAGTCGAGCGATCCCTCTTGCCACGCAAATTTCACGGTCTAGCAGTAGACGTTGATCACCCTCGATGACGCCTTCTACGTCGGCAGGCGTTTTGGTGCCTACGGATATGACAATGCTGGAGCGAGGCGGGATGCTGACTTGACTTTCGAGCACACTTAAGGCATGGTGACTACTAGAGTTCTCCAGCGGTATCGCTCGATCTTCCGACAGCGTTATGGACTTCGACTTCAGGTCAATGATTGCGCCGTGTTGGTTCAGGAAGTCCATGCAGAGAATGACGTCTCGCGAACACTGTTGGAGGATAACGAATGTGGCAGGGTAAATCCGGTCATGAACGGTTATTCTTGCCGCGCAGATTCCAGTCGGCGTAATGAGGTGTCCTCCAGCGGTCCGAATTTGGGGACCCTCCCATGCAGTATTGACCTTCTTCAACTGGGTGGCGATGTGTCCACTCATTACGGAGTAATCGGCCCCTGTGTCGACTAAGGCAGTGACTGCGTGGCCGTCAAGAAGCACGTCGAGGTCGGTGGTTCTTTGTCTGGCGTTGCAGTTGGGTCTTGGCGTCGGATCACGGCTGCATCGTGTTGAACTGAAGCTGGAACGTCGCGTCGTCAAGTCGTCTTTCGTCGGTGTAGTCTTGGCTTCCCGACTTCTTCGGGACGGCGGCGTGTCGTCATTAGGTCGTCGAGATGGTTTCTTCGTCGTCTTCGTCTGCGGCGGAGGATCTTCGTCAGTTCGACGAACAGCAACCGCACCTCCATCGGTTGCTGCTTTTAGTTTTCCGGATATGGGCTCGCAGAGCGGCCCCGGGCTGGGCCGGTGTATGGTCGGCGCTGCGGCGACAGGTAGCGGCCTGGTGATCGGTGAACGGCATGGTCGTCGAGGGCTCCATTGAGTAGCGGCGAGGTAGTCGGCGATGCCACGTGGGCGCTCTCCAAGCTGTGGACGCGGCGCGTTGACGGCGAACCCTCTCAGTCCCAAGTCGCGGTATGGGCATCGGCGATACACATGGCCGGCTTCTCCGCAGTGATAGCAGAGCGGGCGGTGGTCGGGGGCTCGCCAAATGTCTGTCTTCCTCGTGTAGCTGCGCTGGGCGACGGGTGCGCGTGCTGGCGGCGGCGGCGGTGGTCGACGGAATTGCGGCGTTGCAGGGCCCTAGCGCGGTCGTGGAGGGGGACCTTGACGGCGGGCGACGGCGGCGTAGGTCATCACTTCTGGCTGGGGCTGCGATGATGGTGGTTGTAACTCGGGAACTCCGAGCGATCGCTGAACTTCTTCTTTGACAATTTCGGCGACTGGCCGCTTGAGGTTGCGATGAAGGGAAGATCCTTTGAAGCTCCTCTCGTACGACTGCCCTGATGGTCTCGCGCAGGTCGTCGGTGGCCAGTGACTGAAGTCGGGCGTAGTTTGTCGAGCTCGTGCGGCGGTTGAATTGCTGGTTCCGCATTTCGAGTGTCTTCTCAATGCTGGCCTCACGTAGGAACTCTTCTAAGGTCGTGGGTGGGCTTCGTATCATTGCGCCGAAAAGTTCCTCCTTTACACTAGGCATCAGCAGGCGGAGTTTCTTCTCCTCGGACATTTCCGGGTCGGCGTGGCGGAACAGACGGTTCATTTCCTCAGTGAAGATCACGATCGTCTCATTCGGCAGCTGTGCTCTGGTCTCCAGTAGAGCTTGGGCTCGCTCTTTTCGCACGACGCTTGTAATGTTTGCAGAAAGCCGCTTCGGAACAGGTCCCACGTCGTCAAGGTGGCTTCTCGATTCTCGAACCACGTCCTGGCGGCGTCCTCCAATGCGAACTAAACATGTCGCAGCTTGTCGTCGCTTGCCCCGCTGTTAAACGTAGCGACCCTCTCATACGTTTCCAGCCAGCTTCCCGGGTCCTCAAATGTGGAACCGCGGAACGTCGGTGGTTCCCTGGGCTGCTGCAGCACGATGGGGGACGCTGGGGCTGCCATTGCAGTTGCCTTGGACACAATCTTCTTGGTCTCAGGTAGAAGTCCGTGCTCCGGGGGCAGCTGTTGAAGACGGCGGCTTGCTCGATGTTCCAGGACGGCACTGGTGTTGTCTTTGCGGTCCGGGCTTGAATTACGGCTTGTCGGGGGCGTCCGGTACATGAACGTAAAGCGCCTCCACCAGATGTCACGTGGTGGTGACGTTGAATAACACAGTAGCAATACTGTGAACGACAAAACTAACTTTTATTGGGCGAACCTGTGCCCACAAAACAGGCTACACTTACAGCACAACGATAGCGGCGAACTTGCTCGGCGATCGTCGAAAATCTAATCAGCGGGTCAAGCGCGTCCGTTTTTATACAGCAGTCGTCGAATGTTCCAGTCTAATCGTTCGGACCCGCGTGCCTTCTACAAAGTTCTACACCATTCGCGTCACGCGATGAAATCAGATAACACAAGGTTCGGCGACAACAGACAGCCAGGTAGAAGCATCGATAACTTTCCAGAAACTTCGGATACATGCAGGCGCGTCCCGCGTTGTGCGATTACATTTGTTAAGCGGCGAAACGTGGTCGCCCGATAAAGATAAGCACACGTGTCAATATAGTTACAAAATTAGAATAAATAGAGCACAGCGTCGGCAGGACAGTGTTGTGCCTGGCGTTTCTACTGGACAAAAGATGCTTCACCGGCGTGCACTATGGAATGCCATCCTCGCTTCATCGTCTCTTCGACACCAAAGAGCTGGCGACGAAATCACAGCGTCACCTAAAGATAAATAACAGCGACTGTGTGTCGTGTCTTCGTCTATTTGACGACCCTGAGCGGACGAGTGGGACAAGTTTTGGAACTCCAATTTGCAATTGGTTATCCGCCATGTGGGTTTCTAAACGGCAACGTCATTCTTTGTGTCCTTCAGGCGAAGAACCAGCGCACATCGGGACAATGATGGGGCCCGGCGCCGAATATTGACGGGCATACAAAGAACCATGCTTCAAGGTGACTACAACAGCTGCATTCTTTAGAACAAGTAGTGACAGTCAAGACGAGAATCGCTTCAAAGTGGCCGTTCGGAAGAGCCTACTAATTACTGTGAAGAGCCAACCCTGGCAACTTCCGTGGGAATAGCGTCGACCCAGGTTGCAGGTGCAATTGCAACTGCATTGAGGGCGGGTTGAATATTGGACACCAGAGGCGGAGTCCGGCGGTGTGGTGCGACACCATGGGTGGGATTTTCTGGACTGTGCGACAATTCCGATCGGCCGAGAGAAGGACATTGAATTCGGTCGTAGAGCGAGAGAAGGAAAGTAATTGCTTAAGTAGGGACGCTTGAGTGTTGCGGAGGGTGCTCGGACATGTAGAGACTTTGACATGTAGTGTGCTCCGAGAATCATGCAACGGTTCTTCTAAACCGTCATCAAGCAAATTTGTACATAAGACTTAATTTTCTCATCGCTCGGGCGTTCTTCTGGACTTCTCTTTTTCCCGGCACCAGGCACTGCACCAGCCACAGAACTTTCGCGGCCGCTCGGACTCCCGACGTCTCAACTAAAGCTAATTAGATAAGATGATGCGGATCTTCTCAAAACGCACTTCGTTCTTCTTATTGTTCTTCTGCACCAGAGGCGCACGTCCTCTCTCCCAGCTTCTTCTTTCCCAGCGCCGACATCTTGCAGAGCGCAGCCATAACTTCTTATTTCTTTGTGAAATGGCGCAGTCCACTGTGGGGAATCGGTTATTATTATTATTATTAAAGACCGTTATTATCGTTCTTTTGGAGATGAAGGTGAAACAAAATGAGTATTTTGTAAATGCGAAATTCAATGTCTTTTGTTGCAGATATGAAGGATCAAATCTCTAAATATTATTCACAAGAATTATGCTAACATAAGAAATAAGCAGAAAAATTTGAGCATGCGGTTATTTTTCTCTCGTGCAGAAAACTGCATAGGTCTTCATAAACGTTCATAAATTATACTGGCTATAAGCCAGTATGGTAGCTCTAGGGCGAAGCGTTACTGGAAGAGTTAAATTCAAGACAAAGCTTTGGAAAGGTTCTAAAAAATTCTTTCCTTTGAATAATGAACCGGTAACATGCTAAAAAAATGTTGCAGAGGTCTACTCTCACTGCATAAAGGTCTCAAGGGGTGGTACAGCCAGACCAGACCTGTGAAGGCAAAATTTCAGCGGGTGGAGCCGGTGACGTGGTCTCGCAATCGTTACCTCAAGTTTTCCAGTGGATCATCATTTGTTCTTACAACAAAAATTGAGATGCACGAAATCAGGTGCTGACAACGATGGTTTCGAGAAGTTGTTTGTAGTAGCGCATTTTCTTAATTGCGCCGCAGAGATGAAAACCGACATTCGTAAGATGGGAATTACAGGGCCACAGTGAGGTGCTACTGCGAGTACAGCTGCATATGCATTTAAGGCTAAATCTTTGTAGCGTGGCACCTACACTAAATGAACGAGACATAAATTCGTGTGCCGAGAGAATAGACTGCTTCTAAGAAATTTGACAAGTTGGGCGTGGTTTGTCCATTGCCGACTTAGTCATAACTTCTTTCTGAACACCAGCTCACGACAGCCAGTGGCAATATACTTCCTGCTTATAAGAACGGAAGTTTTCACACGAGCTCAGCCGGCTAAGACGGCCACGCGGCCGAATCCCTGTAGTGGAGCGGAGAGTCGCAACTCACGTAATTTAAGAAAAACGCATTTCAGCTATATTTAATGATGAATATGTAGCTGCATGTGAAGTACATGAAATCTTTAGCATTGATAACTTGATTTTCATTATTTAATCTCCTTTCCCTTGCACCACTCGGGTTATTATTCTTGCATCGTGCCTAATTACATAATTAGTCGTAATTATTTAATCAACTGTTCAAACATTATAAATAGATGAAATGTGTCAACGATAAAATTGTAGAGCAACAACAAAAACTCCCGATACACCTTTCTGCTCAATAAGTGCTACATAAAAGTGTTTTCCAGAGGGTGAAAATACTCTGCGAATACGCGCAAAGTGCCTCAAGCGGCTAGTCTTGCGGCAATGTTGTGTGTATTCATTCGCGTTTTGTTAGTTCCAGCCATATGAGGCCAACAAATATTGACGCCACTGAAAGCACAGGCGAAAATATTGTTTTTTTTGCGTCTGTTGAAGTGTTCGATCGTTAAGCTAAAGGGAAATGAATGTGGACCAAAAGTACGGCAGCAGTTTCGCCCGAAAGGCGCAGCATCGATTTCCATAGCAAACTTGTAGATAGCTATACGAAGTAAAGATAGTAACTTTATCGGCCGCATAAATTCGTAAACATTCGCTTACTAACTGAATTAACAACCATGGCGTCCCACGCGCACAGGCAAAAAGAAAGCAACTCACTCCATGAGCGCGGACGCTTGCTGTTAAAAAACGGTGGCGTGAGGAAGAGCGCAGCAGCTGCAAGCGAATTGACTTTCATGCTGCCTCTCGCTTCAATGCGCACTAAGGGGCGACAACAAAGCGCACACGAAGCTATCATCCCTCTGTGCACCAAGACCCTGTACTGATCGCAGGTCGCTTTCAAGACTGGCCTCGCGCGGCCGCGTCATACGCAGCTGGGAAATATGGGAAGGTAGATATGATTCCCGTAGTGATTACCCCTGCCTGCTAGTGCTGCATTGCCTACGCGTCCTTGCTTGCTGCGCAGGTGAGTGCCTTTTAGTGATAGGCCTGTTTCTGAGACTATCTGGTGTTATCGAGAAACACCCAGCACCTCATACTGACATGAAATGATTAAAGAGCTCCTAGGGCCTCTGAAGGGAGTGCTAGCGAAAGAATTGGAAATTAGAGAGAATCAGACATCCTCAGAGGCATTCTTCTCGCAGGTTGACGGTAGACTTCAGGCTATTGAGAAAAAAATCCTTGAATGTTTGAACGATGTTTATAACCGAATTTCTACGCTTGATAGTACTGTGAGCAAATTCAGTGGTGAAATGGGTATGCTACCTAAATGAATTTATGAACTGGAAAACCGCTCAAAATGTAATATCCTTATAATCAGGCCAGTAGGGGAAGGGTATAAAGAACAGATGAAAGTTTCATTCGTGAAGCGAATGTTGATATCTTCAAAAAAATTTGAATTTAAAGTTTAACTGATTAAACGCATCCACAGGCTTCGTGTGAAGATGGATGGGAGTAATATGCCCATCATTTTAAGCCTTGTTGACTTGAGGGAAGAAATGATGAGTGATAAATAATTGCTAAACGCTCAAAGGAAACCAATTAGCCCTCTATGACGACTTCTCTTGAAGAGTAAATAGTGCGCGAAGAAACCTGTGTAATCCAGCAACTGAAGAAAAAAAGAAGGGTACTAAAGTCAGACTCATCTTTGACAAGATACGTATCAATAGCATCCTCTACGCCTGGAATGATGGTAATTGTCGCTACGTTTCTTCGAATTATTCAACGAGTAGTGAGCGAGCGAGTGAGTGAAATAACTTTATTCCGGTCCAGAGAAGACGCAGGCGAGACCCCGTGCCATACGGCTAGTCCCACGTAGGTACCTTCAAACCGAGCTTGACGGGCCGATCACGGGCACTCTGGTCGGCCAGGGTTTGGTCGTTGAGTTTGGGGCGGGCCAAGAGCGCAGACCACCTATCCTCGCTGAAGGAGGAGCCGATGGCTTCACACTTCCACAACACATGGTCCAATGTTGCAGTTAGTCCACAGGCAGGGCAGTCCGCACTGGAATACCTTTCAGGGTATATTGCATGAAGAACCGCAAGGTTAGGATACCCGCGGGCTTGTAAAAGTCGAACGGTCACCGCCACTGCCCTGCATAAGGCAGGGTGTGGGAGGGGGAATACCAGTCTTGACAGATAGTAGTGTGTGGTAATCTCATTTAGCGTGAGTAAGGGTTGCCCGCGGGGCAGGGGGACTGCGGAGGCGGCGCGGTCAGTGAGTCCTCGCGCGGCCTCGTGTGCGCCCTCGTTGGGGTTAGAGGGAGGGCCCTCAGTCGACCCCAAATAAGCAGGAAACCAAGTGAGAGAATGCGGAGAGATACCTTTGGCGCTTCGGAGAATGCTGAAGGCTTGAGGGGAGACAATCCCGCTTTTGTAGGCCTTAATGGATGCCTTGGTATCGCTATATATTGCCTCTCTGCTCCCATCGAGCCCAGCCAGCGTGATTGCAACCTGTTCGGCTACCACGGGCTCCGAAGTGCGTAACGTAGCGCAGCAAGTGAGCCTGGAATTGGAGTCAACGATGGAGATGGCGAATGCCTCTTGTTTGACATATGCCGCGGCATCCACGAAGCTTGCCTCAATGTGGTTGTTACGGTCATGCTCGAGTAGAGCTGTACCCTTAGCCCGACGTCTTTCCACGTTGTTTGCGGGTGCATATTGCGGGGAATGGGCGCGATGTGCAGTTGAGATCTGATGTCGCTGGGAATCCGCACGGCGTCGGGGCACTAGTCGACAGGGTTGAGGCCCATCTCGTCGAGTATCTTGTGGCCCGCCAGGGAGTCGGATAGCCTGAGCAGGTGTGAGCGCTCTTGCGCCTCGATTATTTCTTCGAGCGCGCTGTGGACTCCGAGATTCAAGAGGCTTTCGGTGTGAGTGCTTACAGGTAAGCTGAGGGCAATCTTAAAGGCCTTTCTGATGAGGGAATTGAGCTTGTTTCTCTTTGCAACATGCCAATTTGCATGGCCACTGAGTATGAAAGGTGGCAGAACACTTATGCATGTATTCTGCGGATGATATTGTCTTCCTTGATTCCCCGGTGCCTGTTGGCGATTCTCCTGATGAGGCCGTTAGCACTCTCCATCTTGGTGGTGATCTGTCTGAGTGTAGTTCGATTGGCACCGTCCGACTTGATATACATCCCCAATATTCGGAGTGAGTCCACCCTCGGCATCGGGGACCCGTCACCAGGGAAAAGCCGTATTTCGGTTTCGAACGCTGGTTTCCAATCACTATGGCCACCGCCTCTGCGTCTTTTCTTGTAGAGAATTCAGACTTGGATGGAGAACATCTGAGCCCAGTGGGGCGGAGGAAGCGCTCGGTCGTATCGATGACGCTCTACATGGCGGCCTCAACTTGGCCGTCACTCCCACCGACGCAACATATGGTGGTGTCGTCTGCGTAGATGATGTCGTTGATCACTTGAATCTTCGCGAGCTCCTTGGAAAGCCCGATCATTGCAATGTTGAATAATATTGGCAATATGCCTGAGCCCTGAGGCGTCCCGCATGAACGGAGGGTGATGTGTGACTTCAGCCATCTTACTCTGCATATTTTAAGATGATAAATCTTAACGCACGTAGCCTACCTAAAACACCAGATGTCTTGGAAACCATTCTACTTGAGCACGAACCAGGCGTCATTTGGAATTACTAAAATGTGGCTCCATAATGACATATCTGACGCTAAGGTTACTCGTAACGGTTGCACTGCTCTGAGGAAAGACCGAAGCAGTACAGGAGGGGATGTGGAATTTATTACTTTCACAACCCTGCACGATTCGTGCGACACTGAAGCTATATGGATGAGAGCAGAATTTAGACGCCGTTCTTTGTGTATGGGTCTCACATACAGACCTCCTAAATTTCATAGTAGCCTTCTCGAAACTCAAAACTTGTATGAAAGCTAGTTTTTGCCACAAAGATAATATATACTTACTGGGTGACTTCAATTTACCTGGAATTAATTAGGTGATGGCTGATCCCGACGCGGCTGACACTAGGTCCTGTGAAGAACTCCTCAATTTAGAATTCTGGTTTAATCTATCACAGATAATTCGGAATATACCGTGGTATGTGCTTCTGCGTCCACAAGCCTAGCCTTTGTATTCATTTACGAACAATTATGAACAACTACACCCCATCCTTACCAGTTGCCTTTTAGAGGGTGGTATGTCCGATCATAAATAGGCAGTCACGGCTCTGAGACTGTTCTCAAGAGTGTTTGAGGTTCGTTTGCGAAAAGTAATCCTCTACCTTGCGGCAGCTGAAGATGTGTGAATACTGAACTACCTAACTCCTCCATATGAAGACTTTCCCAGACCCTACCGTTCTGGTGAGAGCGTTGACAAAATTGGGAGCACTTTTCGAATATGGTTCATCACTGCATAGATCGTTACGTGCCAAACCATCATAAAACAGAAAGAAGGAATTTGTGGAGATGTGATTCATGTTAAAAGAAGACTTAAACGAAAGCGTACTGCATTTTAACATTCCGATAATGCTGATAATAGGAGTTGTATTTCCCATTCAAGCAAAGAGCAGACGCGACTTCTCAAAGACTCGAAAGACAAGTTCAACAACAGCACGTCGGCCTCTGTTTTGACAAATACTACCAGTAAATTCTGAAGGTATGTAAACCCTCGCACTCTGCTAGTACGACCCATAGGGTTAATGACACTGCAAAAAAAATGGTCTTTTGGCGCATTTTCCTCTACCGTTTATACCCGGGACGTCTACGTACCGGGATATCAAACCGACCCCCCGTGAAAGACGTCAAAATTGATGAACAGGGCGTGTTAAACCTCTTGTTGAACAGTGACACCGAAAACAGCCCTGGAATCAACAAGATCCCTAACGAGTTTTTGCTGAGGTATGCGGAGTGGAGCCCAAAATACCTTACACGTATTTTTAAGTCATCAAGTTCCACAGGTTGTCGTCCATCAGCTTGAAAGTGTGCAAAAACTCGCTATTTATAAACGTGAGAGTAAGTCCAACGCTCGTCACTTTAGACCCACCTCATCAGCACTACCGCCAAATTTCTAGAGCACATTATTTACAAAAATTTTACCGTCTACCTTAATGATTATAAAGTTTTAAACCAGCATGGTTTTAGGTATATTGTCAGTATGGTTTCCGTAAGTGGCACTCAACACTAACTCAGCTAACTATCCCATGATATCGTAAGTGCTTTAAATAAACGCAGTTAGGTAGACATAATATTTTTAATTTCACAAAGGTGTTCAATAAAGCTTCCCATTTTAAACCACCGTTGAAAGTTGATTAAATATGCAAAAATCAATTAATTGCATAGTGGTTCTTGCCCTACTTGTCTAATGGATAGCAATATACTGCGGTGGAAAGCAGCCAGTCCAAGCGCTCAGTTGTAATCTCTGGTGTGATGCTAGGCACAGTATTTGTTTTACTGCTTATAGTAATGTTTATTAATGATATGTCTAATGATATTACAGTAGCCATTCGGTTATTCGCAGATGACTGCGTCTTGTAGAACAAATAAAAAAATCCGAATTAGATGGCTTTTCTATACTTTAACTTGAAAAAAAAATGATACCCTCCTGCAATAAAGGGCAAACGGTTTTAAATAAAGAAAAACAAGGTTATCATCTCGGTGAAGATAAAAAGGAAAGTACTCTCTCACACGTAGCACATCAATGGCACTTCAGTAAGCAGGGTTTCACTTCTGCTCATAAGCATTTAAGCATAACGATTACATCGGATTTGCGCTGGAATGCTCACATTGACGATGTTTGTACCAGGTGTCGCAAAACATTATGGCCACTTAGAAGACACCTCTGCCGTGCAAAACCGGAAGTAATAATTCTTGCCTATAAGCTTTAATAAGCTCCATCAATGAGTAGAAGAAAACAATATGGCATTATTACAAAATAATTAAATAAATCACTAATTCCTAAACATATCAATTTATGTATGTATGTATGTATGTATGTATGTATGTATGTATGTATGTATGTATGTATGTATGTATGTATGTATGTATGTATGCATGCAAAGAGATAATGAAGCCAAGGAAAGCACACGAAAAATTATTTGGAGTTTTTAGTTGAAGAGAAGAAAAGATAAGCTAAACGGAAACGAAAGTGAGGAAAAAGAAAGTTGCCATCAATCTCGAGCAGTACCCATAGCCTGTGCATAACCTGTGCGTGCATTGCACTACCAGTTATTCTACGGCGGCAGTTAGGGGTCCAAATTCTTGGCTGCATGAGTGTTGTCCAAGACACACCGTTTCGCGTTCCTAGACATAATGGATTGGCTCTATTTACAGTTCTGGTTATCTTACAGAGCGGGCCAACTTCAACGGGTCTGTGGAAAAGCGCTTAACTTGACAGGGTTGTGAAGCGGAGTTCGCAATGACAGACTTATCATGTGGCTGGCAACCGCACTGCGGAGGAAGATGTCGAAGTAGACTTTAAGTTCTACATGTGACATTTAGGGATAGGAGCGGGTCCCTGTGTACTGTGTTTCAGCGAACGCGTTACGAGTGAAGCCATCTAGACTATGCCAGAGCGACTCTACTGCTTCGAGCATTTCCCGGCCACGTTAACCGTTCCTCCGAGGACACGGTGTAAAGGGCGTGCCTGGCGGACAGCTCGGCGAGGCAGGCCAGCGCGCCGCAACCGGCATCCAGGCGAATCAGGACGAGCCCCAGCAGGTGCAGCGCCAGCAGCGCCGCCAGCACGGTGCTCCAGTCGACGCGTGTCGGGTGCCGCGAGAAGGCGCAGCAGGCGGCCACCAGCGTGAGCTGCCCGGCGATGCACGCGGGGCCCTCCAAGGAGGCGCTGCTGTTCATTGCCGCCAGCACCGCCAGCGAGCTGAAGGAGGCTGTCCAGAAGAGCCTGGTCAGAGGGGGCCGAGAGCTACGATTAGCCACATAGATAGATAGATAGATAGATAGATAGATAGATAGATAGATAGATAGATAGATAGATAGCTAGATAGATAGATAGATAGATAGATAGATAGATAGATAGATAGATAGATAGATAGATAGATAGATAGATAGATAGATAGATAGATAGATAGATAGATAGATAGATAGATAGATCTTCGTCGGAACGCATGGCGTAAATGGAGATGGGTGTGGTGCACATTTATTTCTCTATAACGGGTCGCTTTTATCAAGCCTGGTGTTCTTCGCCCTAACGCAGGGGTGGCGCCCCTTACCTTGTGGCTGCGCCCTGTCTAAATCCGCGCAATGCGCTCAATCTGAAAAAATGTTTTGCCAGTATGAGCCAAAATTGCCGCAGTGCGTTTTCCTATTTAAACATGTTTGGCAAAGCAGATGCAGTCTTGTGCTAGGTGTTTGGTAGGCCAAGTTAAAGAAGTTCCTGAATATTGGCTTGCACGACTCGATTTAGTAATGTAATGAAAGATCGTTCCATGTCGGCTACGGTTGATGTAATTCTTTTGAAATACCCTCTTAAGCTGTTGTTCTTGTTCTATAAATGGCATCATTCGGGTTCGCATGCTTTTCTCAGGAAAAAAAAGACATTTTTGCTAGGCCTTGGTTATTCATTTTGCAGAAAACCTACTAGTGCAATTAGAAGCGCACAAATATTTGCAATGGCAAATATGTATGCGAAGTTAATTCGTGTGGTTCAAATAAAGTCCCTGCAAAAAAAAAGTAAATTTACTCAAGTGTTCAAAAGTGCCACACAGCCCCTATCAGCAATGCTCCCCTAGGCCACGAGATAACTCTATGTTGCTCTATATTTATATTTGGCGATAATGGGAGTCATGTTATGTGCAAGGGTTGCGAAAGTTTAATCTTCTGGGCCTAATTAGAAGCGTTGCAAATATTTACTGAACCCTGCTTTTTTATTTTTATTTTTTGCGTTATACGCAGTTTGTAGAAGGTTTTTCCGGGATGCTCGATGAACTAGAGATACCATCTAATTTATATTTATTGAAAATTAGGCGCAGGTCATGTTCTACTTACCTGCCAATTTGTGAACTTCAACATTTGTAAAGTGACTTATCTGACGGGAAGTGGGGGAGGGGTAGAACGGCACGCATTTTATTTCTTAGCATTGTCTTCGTGATATACATACGCACTCTATTAAAGATTACCTACTTTTAGACGCGAAACGCAAATAGCAGTAAACTATAGAACAGCATAAGCTGAAAAGCAAACCGTTGTTTTCGAATCACAGTGAAGTCACTGTAAAGTCAGTGAAGTAACACTCAGCGTCTCCGCTGTTGTCGACTTTGCCTGCTTAAGGGAGCCACCTGAATAAGCTTGCTCGAAGCAGCAACTTATCAGATATATGTCATCTTGCGTTGCCACAAAATGGCTGATAGGTACCAGCACGATTTCCTTCGCATATGCATATTTTTCAATCTTATCGCGGGGTCACTTGAAATATTTTGAACTTTTTCTTGAACGGAACCTATGTTCCGAAATACTGGAAGCAGCATTCGTAAAATCGCAGAAAGAGACCATATTCTCGAAGGATACAAAAAGTTTTGGAGAGTTGGTGGCAGCTATATTTGAGTAGTATGTAGGTGATTACGAAGTCATTACAACCTTAGCGGTAAATTACGTATACAAGCAATCTGGAGCGCTGAACTTGTGTTTTACGAAAAACGCTGAACTTATACTGCGGCCCTTGCAGAAATATGAACGCAAACGCGATCAAATTTAGCAAAAAAATATCGGAGGTGGAGAGGGTGATGACATTATAGATATTTTCCTGGCGAAGTGAAATGTCTGCGGAATAATAACTTTACAAGTGCTTGAAAGCGTTACATGCGGGCAAGAATGAAAACGGTATGGTCATTTTCGAGCACCGTTCTAAAGTATGTCACTTCGTTACAAGCAATTGAAATTCCTCATTGCAACATAAATAAAAGCAGATACGCTGGCAGTTGGTTTGTGATTCTGCAAGGTCGCACAAGTCTGCTGTCTTTCTTTTCTTTTTTGATGATTTGGGAATTTGTTGTCAGATTCTATTAGGATTGAGAGTTCTATGGCGCTGGAAGCCATCTCGTGTTCTATAATGACAAACCGCCTTCTACGCTGTAAACTTATTCTGCACTCTTGGGCCAGTATGACACTGAGCTGGCACTTCGAGATCGCTGGCGACAGTTTGTTGTATCGCACGTGTCCAGACTCCTCGCTCATCTCTAAGAATGCAGCATCGCTTTATTTATTTATGTATACCTTAACAGGAATGCACTGGACAAGGGCATTACTACGGTTAAAATAACTCAAACCAAGCATTATAAAAAGATGACTGTAACGAAAGTAATATTTGCACAACGTAATAGCACGCAGCATAAAAGCAGTTAGTGCTGAAAAGTATAATTAAAGATGGAAACTGAAAACAGAAGCACGCGAAGCTTTCTGGGAGCTACAAATGGCTATTCACACCATTAGGACGATTGCCGCTAAGGGGCCTGGCAGCCCGGCATCACTTCGCTTCCGCTCGCCACCATAACAATGAAAATTACCAATAACTTGTATATCGAGTCCCCAGGACAACACCAATGCCTTCATAAAGGTGAACGCTCCTTACTAACCCCTCTTGAAGTTTGCGCGCGCCTCGGGATGGGGAGGGGCTACCAGGCCCAAAAACTCCGCCCCATCGCGCTGCCGCCGCGCTTGGCCGCGCGCAACAACCTCCTCTGCTGGGACTAGCATAGAGGTCCAGGTGCACGCTACTAAAGGGACATGCCAGTAGCTCCCGGCTCCTGGACCAGGAGCTCCTGGCTCTGCGTGCAAAGGTAAGCCGCCTCACGACCTTTTTAGCACACCTCTGAACCCCCTCTTCCCCTCCCGAGCACCTCTTCCCAGAACCAACCCTCCTACCCACTGAGGAGTTGCCCAACAACGCCGCCCCCCCCCCCCCCCCAAAGAAACAACGCACTTCGGACACAATCAACGTTTACCAGGCTCATCTGAATAACTTCGAAGCCAAATTTCACACTAAATTGATAGCCTAGCCAAAGCTTTAAAACATAGGTTTATACAATTTGAAACCCGCCTTCAGAGGCTAAAGACTATCAGCTTGTCACAGGAGGGGTCCTCTCCCTCAATCCCCCACCGCCATTACCCCTCTTCCACTTCTACTGTCACCACAACCAGCCGTACTCGCCTCCCCCCTCCCTCTGTAATATGGCGGGTCTGGATAATTATTCTACTCACCTATCGCTAATCTAATGGAACTACCGCGGCTTTCAGAGCAAGAAGGCGTCGCTGCAACTCCTAATACCTACCCTCCCAGCCATACATAAGCATAGAGTTTCTCACTATAACACCTAGAGGGTAATCTGGCGCCACCGTCTATGGGAGTTTCTTAAGGGGGCACCGTGCCGTCATGGGCATGACGGGATATGTGTCTGCGAGGCTCGTGTTCGCTGGTGTTGTAAGAGACTTCGTCTAAAACGTGGATATGGCTACGCAAATAACGCGTTCTCAAAGTAAAATCTTCATAAAATGTTTCCATTCACGCATATTACATCTTTACTCACCCACGATGCATGACCAAGCGAAGAAAAGCAAGAACAGACGACCAACTGTTTCAAAGCGAACGCGAACTTTGTCGTCTGCCCTCCAACTTTAGCGGCCCTCTGATACTTTTTACGTAACATGTAGTCGTACACACAATAACAAGTTCTCATAGTTAAACAAAACATGTTTTCGCGTAATAATAAAGCTAAAACAGCTTTTCACGTGCTGTTCTAGTAGAAAATGAATTATTGTGACAGACGGAACGGTACTTGCCAAGCGCGTCTTCAAGGTGTCCTGTCTCTACGAGAACGATGCCAATCTGAATCCACAATATACCGGCATTCCCATGCATACCACAGCGCAGCAGCGCCAGATTTTCCTCTAGGTAATGTAGTGGGAAACTCTATGTACATAAGCACCTTTTATTGCAGGACACATAACACTAAGTCAAACTGCCTAGCTACCATGCGGTACACTCTGACAGCACCAACACCCCCTGCGTGTCTAGATTCATACGTCGCACCATTACCTACCAAGAACTATGGCTTCCACGGCTTCGGAGAGGAAGAAAAGTTTGCAACCGTTCTTTATTTCTTTATTCAGACATATCCCCGCTTAGCCCGAAATCGTTACAGCAGGGGGGTTACAAGCATGAAAAGAATACATCTTGATTCTCACTGTACGCCTGTTCACATGACAGTCGATTCCACTGAGCGATAGTTTTTACAAAAAAAGAATTGGCATACAGGCCCGTCCTAGCCCGGTATTCTCTAATTTTGCACTGGTGGTCAGTGCGTGCCGATATATAGCTTGGTGGTTTCATGTACAATTCCAGTTTTGTTGTGATAGATTTCATACAGAAGCTTTAGCCGCAGCTTCTTTCGGCGAGACGACAGGGATTCCCAGTTGAGCTCTGTTTTCATTGCTGTGCAACTGTACTTCCTCCCGTACCTACCCGAGACGAACCTGGCTGCTCTGTTTTATATTTTTTCTAGTTTACTTATAAGACATATCTGTGACGGGTCCCAAAGGGTACAACCATATTCCAAAACAGGTCGTATACAAGTTAGGTACGCCGTGCTTCTAAGGTTAGAATTTGCGCATTTTAAATTTCTTTGAATGTAATTCAAAGCAAGTGCCGCTCACTAGCTTACGAGGCGCACCGTGCCGAAGAAGGTTACGGAGCATGAACAATGCGACTTCACGTGATGTGGCAGACAGAAGCGCTGAAGTTTCGGTATAGCGCGTGAGGTGGTCGACAGCGACGATTTCCCTGTGTTCGCCATTAAGATTATTCGACGCGGCCGTACAAATCGATTCCGATGCGGTCGAAAGGGTGGTTGGGACAGGGCAGGTGTTGGAGCGGCCCAGTGGTCTCGTAAGGCGGACTCTTGCGGCGTTGGCACTAGGGACACGAGCGGACGTACTGTCCGACCAAATGGTACATTCCACACCAGTAGTACAAAAGTCGCAGGCATGCGTAGGTCTTGATTACTCCGGCATGGGTGCATTGCGGGTCCACATGAAAGAAGGAGCAGATTTTTGAACCTAGACGACGAGGAATCACCAGCAACCATTTACAGCCGTCAGATAAGTAATTGGGGAGCCCATCGCGAATGTTAAAGTGACAAGCAGTGCATCGAAACATGTGGTTGGTCGCATGTGGCGACGGCTCAGACAGGACCTCTAGGAGGGATGCTATCCAAGTATCTTGTCGCTACTTGGATGGCATGTAGGCATATGTGAGAGACGAAGAATCGTAGCTGGAGACAGGCGCAGCTCCAGGCTCACGGTGAAGTGGAGAGCGGGAAAGGGCATCGGCATCTGCATGTTTACGGCCCGAGCTGCAGACGACAATTATAGTGTAGGAGTCGTAGTGCCTAACGAGCTAGGCGACCAGATGAATCTTTGAGGGAAGATCCATCTGGCCGCAGGGCATGGCGATCAGTCACGACGTCGAATGGTCGGCCATAGACATAAAGTCGAAATTTTGTGATCGCCGAAGTGATCGCCGAAATGATCGCTAGACATTCTTTCTCCGTAAACGAATAGTTTTCTTCCACTTTGGTGAGTGCGCGGCTGGCGTAAGAGATGATGTATACGTGAAAGGCAGACCTGCCTTGGGCAAGGTTACCGTGGAGGCCAACACCGCTCGCTTCCGTGTGGATTTCTGTAGGAGCGTCCGCATCAAACTGGCCCAGAATATGAGAGGATGGTATGAGGGGATGTTAAGAGATGGCGTAAAGTGGCGACTACGTCGTCGCAAGCTGGAGACCAAGACGAAATGTCCTTGTTGTCGGTGAGAAGCTGTCTCAAAGGGGCAACGATAGACGCAAGGTTCAGGACGAATCGGCAGAAAATATTTGGAGCACGCTTAAGCTTCGCTTTTAAAGTGGAACGCGATATCTTTCGAAGATCCCTAACTACTTGTCACGATTCCCGGCAACCACAGCTTTCTTGCGGATGTGCGGAGGCGAGCACGATGGTGTTGTTGCATGCAAGGAACCTAGCGGGCCGGGCCGCTCGGAAAAGGGGTTTGTGTTTGAATATTCATGGAAGGAAATTATGTTTTCTGGTATATTCAAATTAAACTCCGGCGCCATCACGTCTGTAGGTTGTATTAAGGTCGTACTTCAGAATTTTTTGGCGTACTTTAGATTGAGGAATTTAATTAGTTCAGTAACGCCTCTGCGCCACGCGGAGAGCCTGCCTGGTTGTGGTTCGGAATGATGTTTAGCCAAGCGACGTCCACTGCCTACATAGGATTCTTTCCAACATTGGCCTTTAACGTTATAGTGTTAATACGAACAAAGGCCGATAAAACTGCGTCGTTCGATCATTGTAGTCGGCCTGGGAAACTCGGCGACGGCTCCAAACTTTGCAGGGACGGGAAGAGCACCATCCTTGCAAACAACACGGTCTAAGATGACGAGCCAGTGTGCAGCGAAATAGCACTTCTTTAAGTTGAGCTGCTGTCCAGCTTCTGTAAGGCAACTGAGGGCACTTGCGAGGCGGGTCAGATAGGAACCCTAGCAAAGACTAGGACGTCATTCAGATAACAATGGCACGTATGTCTTTTGAGGCCTCGTGGTGTGTGGTCCATGAGGCGTTCGAAAGTGGCAGGCGCATTGCAAAAGCAAAATGGCATCACGCTAAGCTAATATAGCCCAGCGGGAGTGGCAAATGCAGTCTTGGGGTGGTCAGCTTAATCCATCAGTACTTACCAGTACTCCGATGGAATATCCAAAGAAGAAAAATAAATCTGGCCCTTTTACGCAGTCTAGGGCGTCGTCGATTTGGGTTAGGAGACAAACATCTTTGCGTGTGGTTTTATTAAGGCTCCGATAGTCCACACAGAAACTGATGTTACGGTCATTTTTTTTTCACCAATACAACGGGGGAAGCCCAAGGGCTGTGTGAGGGCTGTATCGCGCCATGGTGAAGCATATCCTTAACCCGGTTGTCAATGATACGGAGTCCTGCGTGCGCGACTCGATACGGGTGCTGGCGCAGAGGTGCATGAGTGCCGGTGTCGATGTGGTGAACGATTGCGGATGTGTAGCCCAAAGAAGATTATTGATGGCGAAAGAATGGCCTAAAACGGTTGAGCAGATTCAAAAGCTGGGTTCACTGGTTTTCGGAGAGTTGGTAATCAATCAATTGACGGTTTGAATACATCTCAGGATGACAATGCAGCTGAGATAGCAGAAGTAATGGTGGTGGCCGGAAGGTCGGCTATATCATCGGACACTTACGAGGATAAGCGGAGTCGATGTCCTCAAGTGGACCATGATATTCACCACGGAATAAAGTGGCTGATGAAGATAAAAGAATCGTAACGTAAATGGCTCCGCAAAAGTTTTCAATATTGAGAACTGCAAAAGGAAGGAAGTCGTTGCGAGAGGCGAAAGCTCTGGAGTTTGAAAACAGCGGCAGAGTAGGGTGCAGAGCCCCAAGAGAAAGGCACGAGAGCGGAAGAGAAAGGAGGTATATCAGTGTCCGCGGCGATGACCACTTGGAGACAAGGAGACAAACACTGCTGAGATGGGTCATCACATATCGGTGATAATGTAAGCTTGGAACACACGCAGTCAATAACGGCATGATGTGTGGAAAGAAAATCCCAGCCCATAAAGACGTCGTGTGAGCATGTTGAAAAGACGACAAATTCAAATACCTACAAAACATCCTGAATAACAAGCAGAACCGTGCACAACAAACAAGGCTGGACATGTGTGCGGTTGCCATACGCAGGGAAACATCAGAAAGCGGAATCGTAATCTTTCTTAACTTGTGACATAGTTCACCAGTGAGGACAGAGAGAGCAGCTCCGGTATCAACAAGCGCTTGCACAGCGACACCCTTAATATACAGGTTTATCTCGTTCGCAGGGAAAGAACAAGGCCTTGCAGTCCTCGACACGAGCACAGCCCTTGCTTCATGAACTGCGACGGTCAGTTTTCCGATTGGACGGGCTGGGAGCGACAGAGCATATGGAAAGGTGAACAGAGGCGGGGTGATGGCGACCGGCGTTTGCCGAAGGCGCATTGACCGGACGAGAAAGATTCAGGCGCTGGGCCAGACGAAAACAGGTGTGGTGGTGGGTCAGGACAAGCGTAACCTGGACTTCGGTCGCCATCACGTACGCGGAAGTCGCGGCGATAGCAAAAGCGTCCTACATGGTCAGGAAAGTGGCATAAACAGCCCATTGGCCGGTTTTGCGCAGTGCGCCAAGGGTTTCCAGACTGTGTGGTGGGACGCAAAAAAGGAAATGGGGCCAGACTTACAGGTGGCCCGGCCACGTAGAATGCGCTTGATGATTGCCCAGAATCGATGTTTATTGATTGATTGGTTGATTGAAAACTTTATTATTCCACCGAGCTGGGGTGCCTGCCCCTTAACCTACACGTAGGTAGGGGGGATCGAGGACGAAGCAGTCCCCGCGCGTTGAGGACGGTGAGTCTTCACGGCCTCAACGGCCAGGCGGATTGCTCGACGCTGGTCGCCTTCAGACTCGCTCTGGAGCAAGGCCTCCCAGGCTTCTCTGCTCTCAATGTTTTCATTGGCCCCTGGGGAACCAGCACATTCCCATATTATATTGAATGAAGTTAAAGGGCTGCATGTGACGTCAGCATAGGTCAGAAGTGCGGAAACAGGTAGTTGCTCTTGGCCCTTAGGCATTGGGCATCTGGTAGCACTTCGGAAACTTGCTGTTGAATGGCGTGTCGAAGCGATGGAGCGAGACATTGCGCAGGCTCCGGAATGCAGAGCACAAGAGATAAGTGCCATGGCACTTCCTCGCGAACAAACTGATGTGTGTGCTGGAGTAAGGAAATATGGTCACAAGAACAATCGCGAACGGCGAGAGCCGAGATGCTACTTGTGTCGAAGTAAGGGCACCGCGTGGAAATGCGTTGTTTCCTCAGCTTGTCGTAATTTTGGCAGAGCTGAATTACGTTGTCGACTGCTTGGCGTTTTTACAGTGCAGCTGACTATGGCTAGGATCCTGAGATTTCTTCGTGGCGTAATGTTGGGAGAAAGCCATCATCATCTATGGCTCATACCCCCAAATACAATGGCTCATACCCCGTAAGGCCGAGGCTACAAGCACTCAGGAAATTGAAGCGAACAGTGCGTACATTTTTCGGAATCACGCATACAACATAGAGAAGAGCATACGTTTCAATATAGAACATGCTCAACACAAGCATCCGAACCACATAATTGATGATAATACGCTCCTGCGCCTACATGCAATGCAAAAGCAAGTAGCGCTCCCCGCATACGTTTCCCGGTAAAGAATATTGATGCGCAAGCTGCCGTGGCGATGGCAGCTTGACTGTAGTATATGAAGCAGGGAGTGACATAACTACACTTTCGTACGTAAAAGAATAGCCCACCTGACAACTGATCTTTGTTGTCACAGTGCTGTAAGAATGCCACGTATGAGGAGTACTCCTGAAGAGCAGAATGCATACGAAGTACGGCATATTTATTTCTCTCTGGTTCACCCTTTCTAAGTGAAGGACGTAGCGGCGGAAGCCAAGTCGTAGGCCGTTGAAGCGTCTTAGGCTAGTCAATAGGCAAATAATTAGCTAAAGTGCATGTGAATGTCACCAGGTGTATAATTTAAACCGACGTCGCAATGGGTACTCGTTCTAGTTGTCATGTACAGCTTTGCTGTCCAACCATCTTCACCGCGTGGATTGGAGACCATATATTTCTTTTTTTCGAAACGAGCATGTGACAGGCGTAGCCCTCAATTCCTTTCATTATTTGCCTGATTTTGTCAGCTTAACACATGCAGGAGTTGGTGCGGCGGCAGAGGTCTACGAGATCTTCAATGTGGGCTGCAATGTTTTCATCGAATTGCTGGCCACGACCGCGCAAGCGCTGTTCCGCGCGGAGCTTGCGCACAGTGGGTCGGTCAAATACTTCAGCGAAGGTCGTCTTAAAAGAGGACCAGTTAACAATGTTGGCTTCATGGTTACGAAACCACAGGGTGGCCACATTGCTCAAGTAAAAGATGACATTCTTTGATTTGGCGGCGTCATTCCATTTGTTGTGTGCACTAACTCGTTCGTAAGCAGCCAGTCCTCCACGTCGTGATCTTCGGTGCCGCTGAATACAACAGGTTCTCGCTGCCTTGGAACGCCGCAACAGATGGCAGCCGGGGGTGAGGTAGCATCTTGCGGTACCGTGTCAGGCGTAACCACGGCTGAAGGTAGAGTCCGGATACGGAGTTCCAGGGGAAAGACTGAAACCAGCACCTCCCCCAAAAGTCTAGGCGCGATTTATCGGTGATCAAGCCACACTAAAGTGGTCTGATCAACACCCAAGCAGATCGAGCGGTAGCACCAACAACATCCGTCTTCCACGTCTTTTGATGGCGTCTGCATTTGTCACTACCACACAATCATCCCCTCCACCCCATGTGTCCTCATTCAAATCAATCCCACGAATCAACACACCTCTGATTTTTATAGCGAACAAATACCAAACCAGGCCATGGCCACCCTCGATGCACTACTCCAGAAAATTCACCGCATCGCGAACGAAATCCCCTGCTCATAGGAGACGACATTAACTCCCAGCATACAAACTGTAGCAATTGGTACACCACAGCACGGCGTCACAGGATTTGGACTACCATTCAAGACTTGCGCCTCACTACAGATAGCAACTTTCATACCCCAACAAGGATCCACAATAGTGTAAATATGGACAATAGTCCGAACCTAACACTCAGCCGCTCCCTCAAGGGTCTTTCGCGGTCACTTACGCATACTCACTTGGAAGCGACCATTGCATTATCGCCATCCAGGTACCCCACACACAACACAGCCTTCGACCCCTCACCCATTATTAACTGAGACGATATCCGGTCCCCACGCCGAGAACTCCCAGACACCCCAATACAAGGCTTTGATTGATTATTGGGACACATCTTTCCTGAACGACAAAGCATTAACACACACGCAACACATTACGACATGATCCCACACCACATTCACACACTGCAAACGCGTCTATCCCACCTCTGGGAGGCCCACCATAGCATACTGGAGAGATGGAAACGACAGAAACATAATAGAACGTTAAAACACCGGCTGGCCTCGTTACAAACACAAATCATTACACAAGCCGAGGAATTACGCCGCTTAACTTGGGACAGGTGTGAAACAGCACAGCCGGCAACCTCTCCACGAAGAACGTATGGCCACTTCTACGGCACTTCGTCGAGCCCACACACTCACGCACACCATCACAACAACATATTACACGCCTCATTCACAACTCCACGCTCCCATCAGGCACCCTTCTGGGCCAACTCCGGACCGCACACATGGCACCCGGCACCTCCTCCCTTCTCCTGCCCAGCACAGGAGCCCTCAATGAGGCCCGGACACTAACGTCATGAAACAAGAGGCCCGCATGTGCCTCCAAAACATCCGCACAAGTTCTGTACCGGGGCAGGGCAGAACCACCAACTCTATGCTTCGTAACCTTGGTGAGATTACAGAACAATTTAAATAATGCTGGAGAGAAGGCACCGTGCCACAGACCTGGCGCCGTCCCAAAATTATCTTCATGCCCAAACCAAACTCCTCACCATGTCAAACCTCCGCCATATCAGTCCCATCGTGCTTCGTGAAAGTGCTCGAGTATGTTGCTTTAAACAGGCTCACTCAACATATGCATCACCACAACCTGTACCCCCTAAGCATGGAGGGGGGGGGGAGGCTTCCACCCGCGGCTCTCCGCCCAAGATGCCATACTTAAATTGACGCACGACATTTTTGACCCTCTCATCCCCGCTCATACCAAAGCCTTCTTGGCGTTGGACTTATCCAAGGTCATTGATCATGTCGAACATGCAGCGATCATGGCAGCTCTTTTCTCCCTATGTAGGCAGCTGCGTGTGCGCCAACATACAAGCCTTCCACTTGGTATGCACGACCGTGGTTGGAGTGGGCATCCCGCAAGGTTCTGTATACTCTCCCCTTTCCTCTTCAATGTCACACGTTCTCCTAGCCCGTACTTTCCAAAATATCCCTCACCTTCGCCACACCATCTATGCGGACAATATCCCTTTGTGGACCCCAGCGGCAGATATAGTGTCGTAGAGCAAAACTTTCAAACAAATCGTTGCAAACATCACAAGACAGCTGATGTTATAGGTGTCTCCTGTTCCCCGGAAAATCTGAGCTGCTTCTGATACCCCCCTCACCATGTGCCCTTCCGACGGCCCCCGTAACCATCACTCGAGACGGACGCCCTATTCAGGAGGTCGACACACTCCGGATCCGGGCTCATAACATCCAGAACAACGGCCGGAACACTTTCCCTATCCATAAACTCAAGCGGCTGACGGAAATGCTCTTGCACCTCATGCGCACAGTTACCAGCAAACACTGGCATAAAGAAGTACGATTTGTGCAGTCTCATTCAAGCCTTCATACTTCATCATTTGCTCTAAACAATCCCATACCCCTGACTTCAACAAGAAATCGCCGTCCTAGGTACTATGTTTCGTAAAACCTACAAGGTGGTCATACACCTCCCCCTTACAGCCAAACCACTAATCTTTAGCTTAGCCTCTACAACACCACACAGGAACTCGCAGAGGCCGACAGACAAGCGCAATCCACTCACCTAGCTTAATCTTTCACAGGACGTTACAAACTTGGCACTCCATTTTGCCTACCAGCAGACGACCCCACACTATTACCAGTCCCTGCCCATACAGACAGCTCCTAGTAAAATTCCCCCCTCGAAGCACCCACGCCATCTATCGCTCGGCCCGCCGAATAGCCCGTGCAGAAACTCTCCAAAAATAATACTGTTCGGAAGCCGACGCAGTATGGGTGGACGCGGCCTACACGAGTGAACACGCGTAAATTTCAGTCGCCGACCATATACTACAACCCATCGCAACTCTCGACGTTCCTTTCAGATTCGCCCCGGAATCCTCGGAAGAAGCGGTAATGGCGTTGGCACCCACATACATAAATGTCCGGTACGTCTTTACCGACTGAAAAACTACAGCCCTAAACTCTGCACGAACACGAGTCCACGATACCGCTTTCCGCATTCTCAGCTCGCCCTTGTCAAGGTTGGGGGGTCGGGCATCAATTGGAAGGTAGCGGGCCCATGCCATCGTCCAACTTATCCACGTTGAAGACGTTGTTGAAGGGAAGGACTGCTTCTCATCGAGAACGAGGAATAAGGGTTTATTTACAGTATGTACATAAGGACGTTGCAGTTCATCAGTCTACACTCTAAAAATTTTAACACCCTTAAGGGTGTAAATGACTTGTCCCATGGGTGACACCCTTTTTGGGTGTATTGCTACACCCCAAGCAAAGGGGTGTAAATTAACACCCCACAAAGGGAAGGGTGTTAATATGACGTCACCTTGCCTATGGGTGTAAAAGAAACAACACCCTTTCTATATGGGCGTAACACAGACACCACCCTTTCAATATGGGTGTAGCATGGACAACACCCTTCCAAAAGGGTGTTATCCCTGCAAGTATTTTAACGTTCACTACAGCCATGTAGTTAATGGACAGACTAGCTGTTGTGAATGCTGCCTAGTCTTAGCTATGGTACTACCTTGTTCAGTATGAGTCAGAATCCGTGAGACGTCGTCATATTGCGCTTCTGGTCCGTCATGTGGTAGCATATATAACGTGCGAACCTTTCAGGCAAAAAATTCAAGTTTCACGATCGCAGCAATGCACACGCCCTATGCTTTTCGTAATCTTCCTCTGCAGTGATAGTACACTACCGGCGGGATGCAGAACGCAATAACAACGTGCACTGCACTAAGGACACAGGATATCCCGCACCTTGGTGCACCAGTACTTATCATTCCATGGAAACAGCACACAGCCAAAAGCATGACGTTACATGCATTTCAGAAATAATTAAAAACCTCCACTTTTCTTGGTCAAAAATTTTCGCAGCAACACCAGCTCGACCAGGAGGGAAAGACACCACAGCTCGTTGTAGCTCATATTGAATGCAATAGAGCGCAAGCAATGCATGGATTGGCGACGGTAACAAGTGCAGTACTACAGAAGCATACGTTTGCCTGTCAATCAGTCTTTTGCCGTTTTAAGCACATATTTTATACCTCTATTCATCAAAGTTGTCATTTGTCTCCACGGGATGCTTCTACTAGTACCTTCACATATATGACTTAAAGGTAGCACTGAAAGCCAAAGTGCAACAAAGCGCTTCCACCTTAGAATAATGTTTCAGCATTTACAAACAAAACTGCATGTGTAGTTGTGCATACTGTTTACTATATAAGCATGCACTATTTCCTGAAATATATGTATGCTTCATTTACTGCCAGTGACCTGCTTATACCCAATAATTTAGTTTATTTTTCACCATGTGCTTGCACTGAATATTCCACAGGCATTGTAGGTTAAGCTATCAGAACAACAATCAGCTAGTTTAAGGTTACTTAATCGAACAAAATCATTGTAAAATTTGTGACGAAATGTCAGAAGAAAAGTATTTATTATTTCATTAAAGAGAAATGGTTACATAATAATGTTTGCACATTTTAAAAGTAAAAAGGAAGATAAGGAGTAAAACCATACCAATACACAGACATAAGCAACGAATAATGGCACAGGCTTGTTCAATTAAACTTTAAGCAGAAAAGTTTTTTTAAATAACCTCACTACGAACTATTATATTTTCATTCGAAAAGCACTGCATCTTATTACAAAGTACAAAAATAACCGACCACATAAGAAAGAACAAGTCTGAGTGTGTCTATGTGAACACAAGGATAGGAAGTTGGGCGAGTTGGTATGGTAACATCATGGATTGTAGTGCGAAGTGACACGGACACAGACTAGAAGCAGACAGCATGAGCGCTAACTCTCAACTCAACTAAATTTTTATTGAAACGAAGAACACATAAATATGGGTGATTGCAAAAGAACCGCAGCATAAGAACATGACAAGGTATGACGACATCAGTTAAACATATCAGGAAGTAGGGAACTCAAAAAAGGAAACAACAAAAAGACACTACATTAGATTAACACATGTGTTGTGAAAATACAGAAATTCGCATTCTAACAGAGACGAAGATGCCTGGCTAACGCAAGTCTCTCCTAATAATTTAATGTGGAATGCCTCGATTATTTCCTGTGTGGTTTGGCATTTGTGTCTTGATAGAATTTTCGTGTCTTCAAACAAAGGTTTATAACCGCAATTGAAACGATGTGACGCTAGATGTGAAGCATTAGGATTGTTAAGTAAATGTTTGTGTTCATTTAGTCTAACATTAATGCACCTGCCGCTCTGTCCAATGTAAGTCTTCCCGCATTTGAGAGGAATATGATAACCTATACCAGTGTTACAAGGCACAAAAAAGGATGCATGTCTAATGCAGCAATCATCTTTTCTTTTTTGCCACCCTGTTCAAGTTTCGTATTTATCATAGGGCACATGATAGACAACTTGCGGGGCCGAGAAACCTTTATCCACGTCATATCTATTGGCCACGTTCCCTAAACCATGGGATAATCTATGTACATAGGGCACCACAGCAAACCTTTTTTCTTTTTTTCTTGTTTCTTAGTGGGGCTTTTTATCCATTTTAAAAGCTTTTCGCAGGTTAGTGATAATAAATGCACAGGATAACTAGCCTTCTCGAGCCTATTAGTTGTGAAAAACTTCGTTTCATATTGTGTGGACATGACTAGCTTACTCAGCTCTTAAGTTTGCCATTACTAAGTCATGTCCACACAATATGAAACAAAGTTTTTCACAACAAATATATAGGCTCGAGAAGCCTAGTTATCATGTGCATTTAGATCACTAACCTGCGAAAAGCTTTTAAAATGGGTAAAAGGCCCCGCTAAGAAACAAGAAAAACAAAAAAATAAGGTTTGCTGTGGCGCCCTATGTACATAGATTATCCCATGGTTTAGAGAATGTGGCCAATAGATATGACGTGGATAAAGTTTTCTCGGCCCCGCAAGTTGTCTATCATGTGCCCTATGATAAATAGGAAACTTGAACAGGGTAGCAAAAAAAGAAAAGATGATCGCGGTGTTAGACATGTGCCCCTTTTTGTGCCTTGTAACGCTGGTATAGGTTATCATATTCCTCTCAAATGCGGGAAGACTTACATTGGACAGAGCGGCAGGTGCATTAATGTTAGACTAAATGAACACAAACATTCACTTTACAACCCTAATGCTTCACATATAGTGTCACATTGTTTCAATTGCGGTTGTAAACCTTTGTTTCAAGACACAAAATTCTTTCGAGACACAAATGCCAAACCACACGGGAAATAATCGAGGCATTCCACATTAAAAGATTAGGAGAGACTTGTGTTAGCCAGGCATCTTTGTCTCTGTTAGAATGCGAATTTCAGCATCTTCACAACACGTGGCTTAATCTGAAGTAGTGTCTTTTTGTTGTGTCCTTTTTTGACTTCCCTACTTCCTGATATGTTTAACTGATATCTTCATACCTTGTCATGTTCTTATGCTGTGGTTTTTTGCAATCACCTATATATATATGTTCTTCGTTTCCATAAAAATTTAGTTGAGAGTTAGCGCTCATCCTGTCTGCTTGTAGTCTGTGTCCGTGTCACTTCGCGCAACAATCCAAGAGCATATGTGAACAAAACATGGCTAGTAATAACTAGCGAGTACTACAAAAGTTGAACATGAAAACTAGTAATAGTAAAGATATATACTTCGCTCAGCTGAACTGCAAAATATTGCAAATATCACAAAGACAGCATAAAAACTGAGCAGGACAGAGCACTGACTGTTATAGTTGCAATATGCACACCAAATCTAGACATAAAAAGTCAAAACTATACTGCCGGAAATGGTGATTTCTCCAAGAGACCACCGAGACCACTGAGGAACAAAAGGTATACTTTTTATAATTCCATCTCATAGATTACTGATCTAATTAAATTTCATACATGACCCCTTGTGTGTCACAAATGCCCTGTTCTCATTACCTAGGCATGATTACCAGACTTGGTGAAAGAATGACTTGCGCTAATGTTTTGAACACCGGTAAAAATTCTGCTTGTTCTAAACTTTCTGTTGTGACAGCACACTTGTGGGCAGTTGTGAACGCAGTTGCCTATAGGGCTCAAACACTGTTTTGGCTGCACAGGTACTGTCTACCGAACACCTGGTTCAAGATAGCTTGTATCTCAGAGTGTGCAGCCACACTGGTGGCACAGCATTCTTTTTTTCACCTTGCCAGTTGATAAAGCCTCAGCAGCTGCAATCACTTGCGACTGCTCCTAAAGGTGCCATAAGGTCAGGCAGCAAACACAGATACCACGTAGCAAAACTTTCAGAGTGCATTGTGTGAGTCGAGGTGTGTAATTTGTGCTTTAGTTGGGCAGCACTGCCACCATTCAGAACTATTCATTGCAGCTCCTAAATTTCAACCACATCAACAAAATAAATTAGAACAGTTCCTTCAGTACGGTGGCAGGTGCTCAGCTGCAGGCTTTCTAGAACCATACATTATCTTCAGACAGTGCCAGTACAGCCCGTAGCACATCTTTCAAGCACTCCAGACAAATACACCGATTGCACTGTACACAGAGAATCTGGTGTCCATTTACCTATAGAGGCAAGGTAACCCCTAGAACACATTTTGTGACAGGCATGCTGTGCAGTTTGTCCCCTGAAATGCAAGTGCCATTTGATACTTCAGTGCCTGTAGTATCATTTACATCTGACTGAATAATGAAGACATAGTAGTAACATAAAGACGACAAAAGAAAAGCCATCAGCCATCAACTGTGTGGCAAATCTGGGTGCAAGGTATTCTCTTATCAAATATACCTGTAGGCATTGCGACCAATGTGCTCCCAAGATGTATGAGGCACTAGTCATTGCAGAGCTGTAAGGACATGACAATCCTAGGATGATTATCTTCTTGAGGCTTTCTTCCCCACTTTCCATCTTTTGAAACGTATATATTGTCATCAAAACAAAAATGCTACAACTGGCGTGTGATAAGTATTGCATCTTATTTCCTAGCAGCTCATCGAAATGAGCCACGATGACAAATTCAAATGCTGTTACCTCATCAGACATTCAAATTTCTTAAACACTAACAAAACCAGATAGGCATCAGAGTGAGCATCACCTAAATATATTACACTTATTTAAAGCTATTGCACCGCATTGTGCCAGGTAAAAAATGTTAGAAAAATAAAAAATGGTAAGATTCTACGGCCAACCGTGAAAACTAAACGAAAAAATCACTAAGCTTTCTTAAACGGGTTCAGAAGTTTACAACTGGCAGTCTTGGTGATGGACACGCTGATAGTTGAGCAGCCATTCCACTGAGACGAGAATGTTGAGGGCTTCGCATGGAAGTCTGCGAGACACTGAAGAGTAGTTCTTGGTCAACATGAAGGAGGTTGCTTGCATACACGTCTGGGCCACCATACTGAATGCATGGTGCTACCGGAACTTTTTCACCCTGCATTGTGGTAAAAGAAGCATGGTTAAGTTTAGACGATATTGAATATGTAAAAGAAAAGAGGTGAGGCGCGCAGACAGGACACAAGTGCAGAGAAGTGAACACGAATGCAAAAAACATGAAATATTTCATGAAATTCTTTTAACACATAAAATTTTGTACTATGTGTCATTAATTATGAGGGTTCATAACCACAACGTATTTCATATATAAGCAGGTAGAATTATCAGCTTGGTCAGTTTGTACAAGCTCGTTTGAGGCAAGAAATCGAGTTTCACAAAGACAACCTCAACATTCTTGATTGAAAAAGGAACACCTCAGATGACATGCCGTCCTGTGAATGGGAATTGCACAGTTCAAGAAAAACAAATTAAAGCTGGCACACCGACCCTGAAAAAAAGAATAAGCACCTGCTACTGCAAGAAGATAATTAATTGATAGGTTTTAGTAGCACAAGGGCATCTTTGGCCAAAGAGCGTAAACTTAGCGCATCTTAACAAAGCAAATAAAAAAGATGACTGATGCCTCTCTGTACTACAGTTGCTTTGCTCTAGCATGAAGTCATTTTGATGCATGCACACGTATATACACACGCTACACCCAAGTCTAACAGCTGCAGAATTAAAAATTGGCAACGAAGCTGCAAATTTTAACCCTTAATCCCGATCTGTACTAGTGGCTGGAGGTAGTACCAATATCGCCAATGACGAGTCGCATTTTCTCTGCCCAATGTTATGCAGCTCTGACTGTCAAAAATGAGTTACAGTCGGCATTGAGGGAAAGCTGCCCTCAAGAGCAGCTTTTATATTTGTATTATTTCTAACCAGAGACCAATGAAGTAATATATTTTAGAATGAGAATGACACCGAAAAAAATGAGTACATAAAAAATTTGGAAAATTTGGTACATCTTTCCGGAATTAACATGGGGGTTTACGGGTAAAGCGGCAATCCAGAAACTAGAACAAGTTTTGACATGTTTGCTACTAGTGAATGCTAGAAAATATGTTGGCATTCTGTGGTTTTGTCCAACAATGCAAAAGGGATTCTTAATAACTGAAGAAATAAATGGAAAGGTATCATGAAGTATATTTCGTGAATTTAATGCAGAATCACTCAACTTCGGTTACTATATAATCTCCACTCGATTAACCTGCACTTTCTCAACTAGTTCAGGAGGTGTTAGAAGTGCTTCTTAAAATTCTCCTATTTATCAGACTAATCATATCTCTGTACACAAAGGCTACTAATAAGGTTCCATGCTATATCATCATTTTAACAAAAACTTAACTTAGTAATACACATGCTGTGATAAGATTTGAGACCACATTGAGATGCTGTACAAGGTGAATTTATTACTTTTAAAATGAAGCTCCTGTTCTTGCAAACGGGAAGAAAGGATACTGAGGGTCAAAATTTTTCTTAATCACAGCTGGAAGATGCCAGGGAAGGCCCGTGGAAACTTATTTGTAATTTTCTATTTAAATGTAGAAATGATAAAGGGAAATTAAAATTGTCAAAAAAATACAACCAGCCATGGGAGGAGAACGAACCTACAGCCTTTGCATTAGGCATGCGATGCACTAACCACTGTGCTACCAAGGCAGCATTCAACCATCCACAATGGCCCCTCAGATTGTTGACGCTCGAACGCGGCCGTAGTACCACAGTGGTTAATATATCACATGCGTAATGTGAACGTTATGGGTACACTCCCCACCCAGAGGTGGATGTATTTTCATCCACCTTCATTTCCCTTGAATTTATCATTTCTATACTTCATATAAAAAACTTAAAACATGTTCCTGTATGCTTTCCTTGGCCTCATTATCTGCTGGCTTCTTCCAGTTGTTACTTCCAACACTTATACATATTCTCATATGGTAAGTAATCAGCTTTTGCATGATGCTGGAATGCAATATAAAACATTATTGCAGGGCCGTGTTATGTAGAATGCCTTACATTGCCCAGGCAAGGTGTATTAATGTCAATCTGAAAAAAATCCCACTTTAGACAGAAATGCTGTTTACTGCTGTGTGCAACAGGGTTTAACGAAAGCAACTTGTTGAGAAATAAAGCCATCAAACAACAAGGAAATATGAAAACTAGATGCAAATTTGTGCATTTGCATGTTAAAAATTTACCACAGCAACAGATGAAGACATAATGAAGGAAGCGCGAGGATGGTTTATTTTGGACACACTAGGCAATATACTTAAAGATGCATATAAGCTTACACGTGGAGCAATATTGTTTATGTAGCAGCTAAACTACGAGCAGGCCTAGAACACACTGATACAAGGTGTCTAGCATGTAAATCTTAACAAGCCCTTAAGTCAAAGAAACATGGCTCTTTCTCATGATTCGCTACACATGGCTGGCTCACACAACTTAGCCGCTTCTATATATGCCTTGTAAGTATCAGGTGGTCTGTGTGACTTGTGCAAGCTTTGAATATGTACAAGTGCCACGTAGCTGGACAGAACCAAGGTAATGTCGTTTGCCATCGTTTTGAGCAAGTGAAACCAATTTTCGCGTTTTTCCTAATTAGGTGATTAGTTATTACTAACGATTATTTAACTGCTCAAATATTATATTCAAAGCAAAAGTGTCAGTGTGAAAATTGTAGAGCATCCTGAAAAATTCCCAATCCAGCTTTCTACTGCTCAATAGGTGCAATACAAATTTTTTTTTCAAGCTTGAAAGAAACCTGTGAATGCATGCAAGTGCCGTGCAACTAACCACTCGTGCACCTGAACACCATTTGGCTCCTCCTTTCATGCTTGAAAAAAACTTTTTGAAAAGAATATTTTAGGAATTGATTAATTATTGACTATGTTTTAGGCAAAATGCATGAAATAGTGTGACTGCCACCTCCATTTTTGGCGATAAGAATTGACTCCGTTTTCATGTCCAAATTCAGCTATGCATGATGCGTGTTTTGAGCTGGTTCTGTAATTTAGGCTGGTTTTGACTACTTGAAGCTTCGCACTCTAATAATGGAGTCTACAGTCTAAAAAGAAATTGGTACATAAGCGGTCGCTGTCAGTACTCCGTACTCCTTTAACTTAGTGCAAAGTGCTTGTGAGCCAAGAAGTTCGTAGTTCTAAGCAGTATTTCCCATCCTGACCTGGTGTTATAGTCCAGTTACTATGATGCCACGCTGCTCAGTCATGCTGGTCACAGCTTCAATCTAGGCCATGGCAGCTACCCTCCAATGGGGGTAAAATGCAATAACGCTTATGGGCACTTAGATTCAGGTGTACATTAAAGAAGGCCAGGTTCCCAAAACTTCAGGTTGTGACTTTGGAATGTAAAAGCCCTTAATTTAACTTTAAAATCTAAAGGTGCTTTATTAGGAGCAGGACATCTTGAGCTTTTACTGCACTGCCATGACACCAAGAAACTCCGAGTAAATAAAAACAATTTCTTAGACAATGTCTATATCTTGCAAACAATTACAAACACTTCTCTGCATGCACCTCTGTTGTTATATTTAGTTCCGTATGCCAAGGCGGGTTAGGATGTTAGAACATTTTTCAAACCTGTTTTTTTTTTACCGCTTCAAAGTTGTTGGTTATTTTGCATCTCTGTGTGTGTCGAACGCACATCGAACGCACATTTCAGTGCATCAATTTCTTCAGAAAGTGCACTCCTCTTTATTTGTGCATGCAAAAAGGGTTCACAAGAACAAGCAAAAAACAATTCTGTGTAGGCTGCACAAAGAGGAAGGATTGGTTTGTAAATACGTTATTTAGTTCTTAAATAAAGAGGCAGCTGTCAGTATTCTGTTCCAAAGTAACAAATTGCCCCTACCTGGCTCTGCTTCATTTTCCTATGTTGATGGTCCATTCGGGGGCACTCAACTGATAGGCTGCACTTTGGCCATGTAGGGTGTGCTGTCATCAGGCCCAAGGTCGATCGACATCCTCACCAAAAGTCGAGTCCAAACTCTATAAAAGAAACATCTCATCATTTTGCTATCAGTTTTGTCATCTTGCGTGTTTCACACACGGCCGTCAGTGAAATATTTCGTCACTTGGATACTGAAAAAAATTCAAGCATTTTCTGGAAGTAAATGGAGAACACTAAAGAGCAAATACAGGTGTCAGATTGGATTGCTTAAGTACAGCAGAAACGGAAATAAATCAGTGATACTGTGTCTGTTGGCTTTGAATGCAAGAAACGTAAAAACAGGAACTTGCAGCCACGCCACTTTGAATTTCCCGCGTTTGCTACACCTCACGACAAGTTTGGCATGGTCCGGTACTCGGGATAGTAATCGCTTAAACTTAAAATGAACGAGCGTCAGCATAAATTAACAGGATACTTAACCGGGCAATATTTGCGCATAAAACAACTCACGTAGCGAAGCTACTGTCAAATACCCGATGACACATCTGCGGGCGGTGCGGTTTGGGCGAAAAATTCAAAAAGGAATGAGAGTTTCACTTGTTTCACGCCTACTAAGCTAAGATAGAATTTGAGTTTCCTACTAAACTATACTGGATATTTACGCTCCGAATAAAACGCTGGAAATTTTGTTACGTCACATTGCATACGTATGAAAGTGAGGAAATTGCTTTTAGTGTATTCTGCCCAGGCGGCATGTAGCAGCTACCACTCTCATGCAACAAAAGCATGAAAGCGGTATTCACGGCGCGGAAAACAAACACATACAGCGCCAACGTTACGCCTCTTGGAGTTAGAACTAAGCGCGATCAAGCCAGTTTTCTAGCCTTCATAACGCCATGAACACGACCAAACATCGAGCGAAACAACTGTCTGCTCTCTAAAATTATTACCGCTTCCATTTACATACCTATCGCTGCCACAAGCAAAAGTCAATGGGCTAGCTGTCCACAAGCCGCAGATTAGACTGACAGCAACATATTACGGTAACGTAAAACGATTTCCACGCTGACTTAGCAGCCGCGTTGTGCGCTAAGTGCCACAGTTCTCGTTTGCCGCTCTAAATTCACACCATGATGAGGGGCGCTGCATCTTTCACATAAAATATTGCACGCTTTGCCCCGGAGCTCAACAGGAGGGCGAAACGCATTTGCACGTACCTGAAATCCGCATGCCGGAAGCCCGTCGACGCTTCCGAGAACGGGGCACACAGCCATACACCCGTACGGCGGCTTGACTTGGACGTGAGGCACTTCTATCAAATATTTCACATGCGACATATCGCACACCGATTGCGCGAACACGAGAAAATGCCGCAGGTCGCAATGCGACGCCGTGCACCCGTGCATCTACCGATGAGCTGCGTGCACGGACTTGCAGAAAACAAAACTATGACAAGACGGCGGGCGCGAAGTGATGGCGGCTTTCGTTGCGGAGACGAAGCGGACGAAGCACGAAGCAATGAAGCGCGAATGAATGTTGCCAACTGTTGGTTCCGCGTTATGCCGGCGGTGGTGGCTTTAGTGGCATGTGTTGCGGCTGTCTAATTTTTTATTTCTTTTCCCCAAACAGTATAGCCGGTATAGCTAAGATCAGTTCTTTGTTTGCATTTTTTACTGTGTCGTTTGATATTATCTTTTTGTCTTTTTATGCTATTAAGCAGCCAATTATGGCCCCCTAGGTTCGCGCGCGCCAGCTTCGCGCGCAAATCTCGGAGGCCATAAGACAACGCGTTAGAAGATGCCGTTCTTGTCGTTGTTAACGTTTCATCATCGTTTCTTCAACTGAGATAGAGGCGTAGTGTCCCTTTTCCCGGGGTGGGGAGGGGGCGATCAAGACGGAGTTGGTTGTTATCGCGACATCCGCGAACCCTGCGATGTTTTTTATAACGTAAGCATTTCTATACTTACCCACAAATAAAAACCATCCGTCCGTCAGTCCGTACCGCACGATACCTTTCAAAATAGAACCCGCGGCAGCGAGTGCATTCACCTTCGTGCTAGCTATCGCTTCAACGCGACCGAAGCGGCGAGAAGACAGCGCTCACGAAGCTCTCAGCTCATGCCGCACTATGCTCTTTTCGCAGATCACTTTCAAGATAGGTGTACGCGCTTCTGTTTTCAAAGCGAAGTAAACGGTGAGAACACAGCGCGTGAAGTTTTCAGCAGTGGGCACACTCTGTCCACATTGCAGTTCGCTTTCGAGATACGGTTCGCGCGGCCGTGCCACAAGCAGCCGCCGGAGAACGGTTGATAATGGTTCGACGCGGATGAGAAGTGCTAAAGAGCGATAACGGCTCAAAACGAACGGAGCGTCACCAGCGCACCTGGCCCCGCCACCTGCACTACTTTGCTTGCGCCATTCACTTGGCGCCGCCGACCACAGCAGTTCGTGTCGCCGCAGCGCTGTCGCTTATACTCGTCGGATCAAGTCTCATAACATTGATAACGACATGGACTGCGTGTAGATGAGGAAGAGTCACCAAGCTTACGCATACTCAGAAAAATCCCAGAGGAGTTCCTGTGTGATTTTTTTATTGGAAATGTGCAGTCAGCGGTGATCCAGAGTTGACAATGCATGTGAGACAGGTGCCAAGCTTTTCTTTTTATGAGAGTCTTGCCCAGCTCCCAAAGATCTGCTCAAGCTAAGACTCGCTGATGGCTGTATGTGGTTTTTTTTTATTGTCGCATGGCTTCGAACCGCCGTGAATCCTACTGTGTAATGACATAGAGCAGCATTCACGTCCAAAAGGAAATAAAGCCGGTACATGGCTGCCTAAGGTATGCGGCCCGGCGGCAGCTGCACTCCCCTCCCCCGTTTCCGTTGACAAGTTAGGGGGAGGGGTCTAAAGCAATCTTACACACCCCCTCCCCACAGTGGCGTAGCCAGAAAATTTTTCGTGAGATGGGGGGGGGGGGTCCCAATTGACCGTGGAGGGGGAAGAAGCGGGGCCATTGCCATTGCGGCAAAAAATTTACTGTTAGTGAGCGTGACAAGTGCCCGGCGTGCCCCACTTGGCTACGCCGCTACTCGCCCCCCCCCCCACAATCGACGCAAATCGAGCTATCAGAACGTGCATGACGCGCATGCATGACACAACATGAATGACATGCCGCGAAGCTGGCATGGATGTCGTGACATCATCATCATCATCAGCCTATTTTGGTGTCCATCGCAGGACGAAAGTTTCTCCAGCGATCACCAATACCCCTGTCTTGTGCTAACTGGTTCCACGTGTCTTCAAGTTTCCTAATTCCATCATGTCCACATTATTCTCTGCCTTCCTCGACTATGCTTCCCTTAGCACCCATTCTGCAACTCCAATAGACCAGCATTTCTCTCTCTTACGCATTGCAATGTCTGCCCAGCACGACTTCTTCATCTTTGCGTCAACCAGAATATCAGCTATCCCCGTTCACTCTCTAATGCACATCGCTGTCTTCCAGTCTATTATCGTCATGCCTAATATTTTTCATTCCATCGCTCGTTGCGCGGTCCTCAACGAATTCCCAAGCTTCTTTGGTAACTTCTAAGTTTCGGCCCCATACGTTAGTAACGGTAGAAAGCAATGATTAGCAGTAAGCTCCCTTGTCATGATTTAGTAATGCCTGTCGTAAGCTCTCCAGCTAATTTTTATTTTTGTTAATTTCCTTGATCACAGGCCCCTGCGAGTAATTACCCTCAATAAACGTATTTCTGCGCAGGTTCTAGAGGCTGACTGCCGACCATGACATTCGTTCTCCCGCCAGGCTGCGGAACATTACTTTTCTCTTCTGCATACTAACTTTCAATCAGACTCTTACACTTTCTTCGCCAACGTCCTCAAGCGTTTGTTCCAAATAGTCTGCAGCGTTGCTGATTATGCCAATGTCATGTACAAACCGTAAGTTGGTGAGCTATTTACCGTTAGCCCTCACTCCTAACCATTCCCAGTCTAACTGGTTGCACACCTTTAAGTATTCAGTGATATCATTGTAAATATTTTGCCATTGATCATGTGAAGCCTTTTGCAGATATCTGGTTATGCAAACTCTGCGCGTTAGTGTCATCCATTCGATATCAACATTCTTCATTTTTGACCGCTGTTCGGAGTCTGTACGCTGCTGCCTAGATGCCCCGATCTAATCATTCCAGCTACCTGATCCAAGCGCAGGTAGCGCGCGTTTCATGTATAGCCAATATCAACGCGTTAACTGGCAATGTTCATTTATCATATACTGTAAGCTTGTTCCCTTACTCCCTTATAATTAGGGTGTAAATTAGAAAGACTGGGGTGTTTCACGGGTGTTTTCTTGTTGAACACCCTTTTCCGTTAAAAAAGGGTGTTTCAAGGGTGTTGACAAGGGTGAAAAGATAGATACACCCGCATTACACCCATAAGGGTGTGAAAATTTTAAGAGTGTAGCATGCCTGTGAGAGAGAGTCCACTGAGCAGCCGCACAACAGCGGTTTATAAAAACTCGGCCCCACCTCGATCCCAAGGTGACGGAAACGTTCGTCCAGGCATCGTAAACAAGCCGCCTCTCTGCGGGACGGCTTACACACACACACTTCCGCACAGGTTCACGGTCCGGAACCGACGTCAGACGGACTTCGTAGAACTCGGTGCTTATTTCAGGAAAGGCGCCTTTTATTCACCGAGCTGACCCCCGCAGCGCGCCGTCAGGTGCACATTGTCTTGCGTCTTGAACGGCGCGTGGGAAGGAGCTTCGAACTATGTTCCCTCGGGGACTCCCTCGTTCACAGCAGACCATGTTGGTGGTGGCGGGTTCAGGCACAAAGCCTGCTTCGTCGCACTCATCTTGGCTCCAGCGATGGAGAGTCGAGGACGTGCGTATTGTTCTCCACACACAGTCGACTAGTGACGCCGTGGCTAGAGGTTTGCGGTGGCGTTCCAGGAAAGTTGACGCCGATGTCGGAACTGGCTGGCAAAACTTGCACCTCAGCTGGGCCGTTCTTAACACCCTGCACCAACCCGGGGCGGTTTGTGGAACATGCGGAGCTGATATAGGTGCCTGCACACTCTGGGAACCCCGGCAACGAAGCCGCCAGTGACCACGCCTTATGTCTCATTAACCGGGTGGTGGCGGAACTGGAGTCGGGATCTTCCCGGGAGCGCATTTACTCATTCAGCGAGCTGGCCCAGGCATATGGTGCCTAACGCCAGTTATACTGCCCACCCCTTGACAATTATCACCAAAGGTCATGGCCGCCTTCACACCCGCACCCTTCCCTCTCCCTATTTTCTCGCCCGTCTCCACTCGGGAGCATACACCCCCTCTTGTACCAAATGCACCTCGCCGCTACTCTTACCCACATTCGCCTTGAATGCCCGGCGGGCCCTCCCGCGTGGGGCCAGAAACTTGACCACCTGGGAGGACTGAGACCCTGCTGCGCTCGACATATTCGGTCAGGCAGAAGATCGCAACTGACCGGGCCGTGCATGTGTCGCAAATACATCGGTCCAATAAAGTTTCCTTTTTCACACGCACCTTTACCATCGCTTAGAATGTTCGTCTATACAGGGAAGGCAAAAGCATGGGGCGTGATATTTTCGGACGCTACTCACGGCTTGAGGAAGGAGACCGCCTGAAGACCCGTCGAGGCCATGTGAGAGGCTGCTTCAGCGGCGTCCTCGGCAGCGAGCCAAGCCTTCGTGCCGCGTAGCACAGCGGCACCGGCCCCAACGTTGACGGCGACAAGTACGGCGGCCACTAGGAAGACGTCTCCGCAGCTACCGCCGGCCAACACGGATGTTGGTTGATGGTGCGCCCAGATGCGCCACGCGAGCCAGACAGCGTACGCGTGCACCAGCAGCCAGAGGAGCCAGGTGGCTGCTCTGTAGAGCCACTGTCGCGCACCGTCCAACATCTCCGGAGACGGTGCCCCTGCACCATTGCCGATCGTGAAGGGCTGATCACGTATTGACGTCACAAATGTAATTAGGGGTCGTGACTTCCGTCAATAGTTGTGCCAATTATTTCGTTCTTCCAGCAGTACTCACCATGTTTCGCTTCTTTACACCCCCTAGAGGTTCTGCCTGATATCTATTTATTTTGTTTTCAATGTGCCCTCAAGGCTTGAGAAGTATTGTAGAGGCGAGGAGCAAAGAAAAAAAACGTGAAAAAGTGGAAGCATGAGCGAGTTGGTGACTCGATATCGACATGACTGCACAGCGCAAAAGACGCGGACAGAAAGGACACAACAGAACGCCTGTGTTGTGTCCTTCCTTCTGTCCTCGTCTTTCGCGCTGTGCAGTCATGTCCATAAAGAAAGAACACTTGCACATTTCATAAAGTGCACTTTAGGGAAAAGAAAAAAATAATGTGTCACAAGGTACATGGAATGGCGAAGGCGTGACATACAAGTCATTGCGTTATACACACAAAAGGAAGAATATATGCACAAGAGGAAAAAAAAACATGTTACGGCGGTTGTGGTTGCGAATGTTGCATTTCAACATTTTACCCTTTCTGCTACAGCTTCGACGCGAATATAAGTGTATAACCGACATGTTTGTCATGCGATTAATGCTGCTTTCTCTTCATGCTTTCCCGTGTTTAAAACATTGACTAAGGAGCTGAGCTTTGACGAACTATGGGGGTTTTTCAAACGAAAGTTCTTTGAATTCCGTGAAGCTTAAGTTGCATGTAGAATTCTATTATCAAAACTCACTAGAGATAAACCATGGTCAAACAGAGAGCTAGCTAGGTCATTTGGTCCGCCGAACTTGACGAGCTTATCAGAAGTACAAACGTAACAGAAGAAGTACAGCACGGCTCACGTAAGAACCATTAGAAATAAGTTGAAGGTATACGTTAGCTAGCTAAAATAACGTACTTTTCTGATTTCTGTATGAAATTGGTAGAACATTCGAAATAATTCTGAAAATATGTTCGACGCAAGGGCAACAATGACACCTCTGTATCCCTGTAAGAAAGTGTGAGGTCTACCGGCGACGACCAAAGCAAAACCGAGTTCTGTCAATTTCATCATCAGTTTTTAATTAGTCATATTCTATCTCCAGTCTCTCCCGTTATTCCCTTATTACCGAGATAGGTCATATGCTACAATACCTGCCGTGGTGACTTAGCGGCTACGGCGTTGCGCTGCTAAGCAATATATTGTGAAATCAAATCTTGGCCGCGGCAGTCACATTTCATAGGAGCGAAATGAAAAAAAAAAACGCCTGTTTACTGTGCATTGGGCGCACGTTAAAGAATCCCAGGTGGTCAACATTAATCTGGAGTCCGCTACTACGCCGTGCCTCATAATGAGATAGTTGTTTTGGCAGGTAAAACCCCAGAGTTCTATTTTAAATTTAATTGGGCCGGAAAGTGTGGTCAGCTTGCCTGGTATTAAAAAGAAACAGAAATAGAAAAGCCTAATCAGGCACCTGGACCCGTTCACGTTCCTGCTGCCATCACTGCAAGCTGCCTAGAAGCATTAGGTGTTTATTTGTAAGCTGTTGAGGTGCATGTTTGATAGTATGATTATGATGATGACAATGATGATGATGATGAGACGCATGTTTAGTTCTAAAGAGCCTGTTTGTGGGCGCCTTTCTGCATCCTATCGTAATGTGGCCACAAAGGCCATGACTCAGCAGGCGAAGCCACTGCGCCACAGCGATGGTTCAATACGACGCAAACTGCCGACTTACCGGTCCGCTTGATGACGCCCTGTCGTGCCGAACCGTAGATGTCGGTAAGGTATTCCTGGGGCTGTTCAGTGTCATAACAGAGGTCGGTACCTTGGGGTCCCGAGCCTTCTCCGGCCAGCTTGCAGGACGCCCACGTGTAGCTGGGCATGCCGGAAGTAGCTGCCATTTGCGGCGGCCAGCCAGCGTCGTGAGCGCGACTGGGAGTCGACCATGGCGGCTGCAACACCGGAATCCGCGGCGACGTCCTCGGGGGGCAAGCAATGGCAGGTTCGCTGGGACCTTGCAACAGGGGCACCACTGCAGGGGGGCAGGCGGCGGGTGGTGGCGGACGCTCGGAAAGCCTTGTACCGACACTCGCCGATCGGCTGTTGACAGTGGTGTTAACACTGCTGCAAAGCGGGAGTTCCTTCTTCCCAGGCTTGACAGGGTCCTGCGGTTTTGGCACCTAACAAGGCAGAGTCCGCAGAGTTAACGGTTGTTCGCCTGCGGTGATGCATGTTCACATGAGCTACGTAGTACAACAGTACACACACAAAAAATTACTACGCGCAAGCGCGAATGAAAACAACGCTGCGATCCGGCGCCACTTCCGGGACATTATCTCCAACCCACAAGTTTATTTCCTTCCAGCAAAGCAAAGAGTACTTCCGCGAATATTTTCAGGGGTAAGCGGCCTGCGTGCGACAGCGTGATCGATATTAAACAAATTCAAAGGAATACTCATGGCAGACCGGAATTCGCCCTGAAGCTAAATAAAATTTACCTCGTATATATATCATTGCAATAGACAAAAACTTACATGCGCGGTCTTTCTAAACCGGTAATGCGTAATTTTTGTTCCTCGTGACGCGTTATCCCCGACTCCGCGTTGGAGATCAGCTAGAACACGGTGTAGGGGTTGTAGGACGATCCCAGCGCTGACATCCAGTTGTCAGGATTGGGGGCTGAATTCCACCCTTCGTAACCAGTTGTCAAAATTGGAGTCGGGCATGAATTAGAAGGTAGCTGGACCATGCCGTCTTCCAACTTATCCACGCTGAGGACGTTGTTGAAGGGAAGGAGTGCTTCTCATCGAGAACGAGGAATATGGGTTTATTTACAGTATCTACATAAGGACGTTGCAGTTCATCAGTCTAGCATGACTGCGAGAGAAAGTGCACTGAGCAGCCGCACAACAGCGGTTTATGAACACTCGCTCCTCCCTCGATCCCAAGGTGAGGGAAACGTTCGACCAGTCATCGTAAACGAGTCGCCTTTCTGCGCGAGGGATTACACACACACACTTCCGCATAGGTTCACGGTCCTCAATCGACGTCAGACGGACTTCGTAGAACTTGAGGCTTACATCAGGAAAGGTGCCTTTTATTGCCCGAGCTGACCCCCGCAGCGCGGCCGGTTGCCCATTGTCTTGCGTCTTGAACGGCGCGTGGGAAGCAGCCTCGAACTACGTTCCCTCGGGGAGTCCCCTTCTCGCGGCAGACCGGGTAGGCGGTGTCGTGTTCCGGCACAAAGTCTGACTCGTCGAACTCATCTCGGCTCCTGCGACGGAGAGCCGAGGACGCGCGTATTGTCCTCCGGACCCAGTCGACTTAGCGACACCGTGGCTATAGGGTTGCGGCGGCCTTCCAGGAAAAGTTTGACGCCGCTGTCGCAACAGGCTGGCAACACTTGCACCTCAGCTGGCCGTTCTTAACAGCGCCTCCATGGCCCGGAAAATCTCGACTATCCAGTGCTGACCACCGCTGGGCAGGAAGAGAACGGCTGGTGGCCAGGGGGTGATGCCTTGGCTCGCAGCGACCACTTCTGTAAAGATGTCACCGCCCCAAAACATCCAACAAGGACAGGCAACTGCAAAACGAACCCCACAACACGGCTTTGCGCCGAGATGACGTACCATGGATCTCACTTTAGACCCGCTAGGCTTCAAAGAAAACATAAGTGCAGAAACAAAAAATGCTGCATTTCGCTATGCCAATTTTGCAAGCAATTTCGTGCTGACAAATTCAGCAATCATGGAGGGAATCCTGCTAAATGAGAGGGGATCTCCTTGGCTTAACAAAATTAACAATAGTAACCCTAAAATTTAGGCGGGACCCTTAAACGCATAATTCAATTTAGCCTGCTCAAACCATCCGCATTGCTATGCAACCTTCCCTTCTTATATCTAACGGAGAAGTTGTACTCTTGGAGAGTGAGACTCCATCGGAGCGAGCGGTCGTTTTTGTGTGACATTTGATTGAGCCACGTCAGAGCACAGTGGTCGGTCTCGAAGTTGAACTTCGCTCCGTACAAGTAACACGACAACTTCTGGGCGGCCCAAACTAAACAAGCGCATTCCTTCTCTGAAGCGCTGTAGGCTTCCTCTCTTACAGTTCGTTTACGGCTGGCATAGAGGATAGGATGCTCCTCATTATCGTCGCCGACCTGACTAAGTACCACGCCCATACCTCTGTCGCTTGCGTCGCATTGAAGTATGAATTCCTTTGTGTAGTCTGGCGCGAAGCACAGAACGAGAAACCAATAGCGTTTTGAAACTTTGGAAAGCGTTCTCTTTGTCCTTATCCCAGTGTACGGCTACTCGGTGCTCCCTTTCGGAGGGCGTCCGTTAATAGACTTGCCATTTGCGAGTAATTCGGAATGTACCGTTGATAGTACCCCACAAGTCCCAAAAATGAACGAAGGTCTGTTTTCGTTCGCGGTTGAGAAAATTCTACAATCATAGCTATTTTCAGCTCGGCCGGCCGTCTCGTGCCCTGGCCGACAACATGGCCCAGATAAGTAACCTGCGAACACCCAAACCTACACTTTTCCGCTTTCATCGTTAAGCAGGCTTCCCTCAACCGTGAGAACACCTGTTTGAGGTGCGATACGTGTTGTTCCCAGCTGTCAGAAAAAATTGCTACATCATCAAGATATGGCAAGGCGAACTCCTACAAGTCTTTTACCACAATATTCATTAACTTAGAGAAGTTAACGGCGCGTTCTTCAGCCCGAAGCTGAGTGCGAAAAGGCGAAAAGTGCCTACAGGTGAGATGAATGCGGCATAGCGGCTGGCACTTTCTGAAAGGGGAACTTGCCAGTACCGCCGCATGAGATCTATAGTTGAAATGTATTTAGCAGCGCTAACTCTTTCAATTCGTTCCTCAATGTTGGGTGTCGGGTACAGCTAATCCCTGGTGATGGCATTTAACTTCCTGTAGTCAACGCACGGACGAGGGTTCTTGTTAGGGGTTTCTACCAGTATTAGCGGTGACGTGTAGTCACTCTCCGCGGACTCAATAACTCCCTACTCTAGCATGCGCTGTGTCTCTGCCTCCATAATCTCTCTCTGTCTTGGAGACACCCTGTAAGGCTTTGATCTTACGGGTTCGGTTGATGTCAGCTCTATTTCATGCGTTATTAGTTCGGTTCTACCCGGCGGATCGCTGAATCTGTTGAGATATTCCCCTAACACCTCTTTTAGCTCATCTAGCTGCTCGGGACTTAGAGCGTGCGAGCTTACCGAATGTTTTACTACTTCTTCTAGGCCGATTTCAGAATTGGAGGTCGCCCTATACTCCTTAAACTTGGTACTAGTGCCATCCTGCTCTTTCATGGTATAGTTAACGACTCCACTCCGCTCTGCATACGGCTTCATCAAATTGCAGTGATATATCCTCACCTCCTTCCTGCGACCGGGCATTTTCAGAGCATAGTTACTATCTGAAAGTTTGTGGAATACCTTAACGGGCCCGTCCCAGTGAACTTCAAGCTTTTCTTTCTTGAAGGTTTGAGGATCATTACCTGGTCTCCGGTGTTAAACGTACGAAGTCTCGCCTTCTTGTCGTAATAGAATTTGGCGTTCTTTTGAGTTGCTCCCATGTTCTTTCCGACTAGTTCTTGGGTTGCGCTTAGCCGTTCCGCCAGATTTAGCGCGTATTCTACAACTGTTGGACTCTCTCCTCCTTCCTCCCACATCTCCCTTAACATTCTTAGTAGAGAACGGAGTGTCCTCCCATACACTAGTTTTGCTGGCGAGAACCCTGTCGCTTGAAGTGGAACCGTTTGCGAGGCAAACAAAGTTTCCGGCAGACAGTTCTCCCAGTGCTCCTTCTGCTCGTAACAAAGCGCACGCAAAACTCGCTTAAGCACTGAATGCCACCTCTCTACACTGTTTGACTGAGTGTGATAGACGGAAGTGTGTATTAACTTTACGCTGCACTTTTGCAAGAATGTGGAAGTCAGTGCGCTGGTGAATATTGACCCTTGATCCGCCTGAATTTCGGCTAGAAAACCAACTCGTGCAAACATTGTCAAAAGCGCCTCTACTACTTCGGTGGAGCTGAGCTCTTTCTGAGCGACTGCTTCTGGAAACTTTGTAGCTGGACACAGCATGGTAAACAAGTACCTGTAACCCGATTTTGTTTTTGGTACAGGCCCTGCCGTGTCTATCAAGTCGTCTGAAAGGTTCTGTTATTAAGCGCACTACATTTAGTGGAGCTTTCCATGTCTCTCCTGGTTTACCCGAGCGCTGGTAGGCGTCGCATGATCTTACAAAGTTTTCTACGTCTTTGAAACAGCCAGGCCTGTAGTATTCCATAAGCAATCTTTCCTTTGATTTGTTTATGCCTAGGTGGCCGGACCAACCACTTCCATGACAGAGACTCACAAGGTCCTCCCTTTACTTAGTAGGTACGACTAACTGATCTAAAATCCTACACTTTCGATCTCTGTAGTACCGATACAACAATCCTCCTCTCTCATGTATAGTCACGTTGCGCCTAGCAATGCCTTCTTTAGCTGTGTGGTGTAATTCAGCTGAGCTGACATCATTATTTTGCTCGGCTGCCAGTGACTCTCTGTCCACACGTAAGAGCTGATAAAAGTTCTTTGAGGCCGGTGATAATAACGACCCTGTCTCACTTGCGAGTGCATCAGCGGGCTCTTCCTGCAGGGGTGAACTTTGACACCCTGGCGATACGCTCTCATTGAGCTGGTCAGCTGGCAGGGTTTCCTCAACTGTTTTTTCATCCTTGGAGCCTAGCTCGGATTCGGTTATTGAAGCTATCTATTTTGCTGCTTCCGCTGGAGCAGCTTGTGCATATTCAGCCAAAAGCGACGCGATTTTACGGGCTTGGCCTCGCGTCAATACCCGGCACTACGCCCTATCCCAGTTTAAACCCTTTTTCACGCGGTAACCGATTAGAACGGTTCGAAAAAATGTAAGGGTACTGCAGGGACAAAAATTTGGAAACTGCAGCCTCGGTGACTTGCTCCCCGAATGGTCCACTGATTTTGACTTTGGCCATGGGCAGACACGCGCTGTGTTCTTCTACAACCTGTTTGATCCATGCTACTTCTCCAGTGAAGTCATTTACCGTCACGTAAGACGGATGGACAATGTCCATCGTGGCGACACTGTCTCTTAGCACCCCGCATGGTTTGCCATTAACTTGCAGGTCCTCAAGATATGGGCTTAAAAGTTCCATATTCTCGTCTTTTTCATCCACGTAGGAGAAAACTACGCTAGGCTTGCCGCAGTTTACAGCTATATGTCCCAGTTTGTGGCATTTATAACAGCGGATTGGTCTGAGAGATTCGAATTTTCTTTTCTGCTCTTTTGGCACTGTTTCCCTGTTTGATTTCTCCTCGCTCCTTTCTGAGGGCTTTTCCTCCACGACTACAGGCTCCGGTCGTCTAGTCTGCGAACCCTTTTTGAACGGAAATTCTTTCCGCGGTCCATTTCGACCGTCCCAACTTCCGTCCTCGTTGTTGAACTTTCTACACGCTGCGTACTCTTCGGCTAATTTAGCCGCCCTTTCCACAGTTTCTACATTCCCTTTGTATTGCACCCACAGCTTCACAGATGGTGGGATGCTTTTGTAAAACTGCTCTAGACACATGCATTCAATGATCCTGTCTCTGCTGTCGTACGCTTCCGCGCTTTTCAGACACTCGACTAGGTTGGCCTTTAAGCTATATACAAACTCCGGATAGCCCTCGCTATCTTTCTTGCCTGTGCTTCTAAACCTTTGCCGAAAAGCTTCGGCTGAAAGGCGGTATTTCTTCAGAAGACTGGCCTTGACCTTCGCATAATGATATGCATCTTCCGCACTGAGTCTGGCAATTAGCTCTGCAGCCTCACACGCCAACATAGACAGCGACCGCTGTGGCCATGTACTCGGACCGAAGTTCATCTTCTCGCAAGACCTTTCAAAATTGCTTAGAAACAAACCTATGTCGGTCCCGACCTCAAATGGCTTTAATAGCCTGTCCATGTGGTATGATTCGCCCTCATTTGATCGTCCCAGAGCCCCTTCACTTCCTTGAGACAACTCCAAACGTGTGCTTTGAAGTTTAAGTTGCAGTTTTCTTGAGTCGCGATCTTTATCGCGTTCCTCTCTCTCCCTCTGTCCCGTTCTTTTCTCTCCCGTTCTTCTCTCTCTCTGTCCCGTTTCTCTCTTTCAGAAGTTCCAAACTCATTTCAATTTCTTCCTCACTGGCCTGTTCGGAAATTAGCTCCAATAATTCCGCTTTTAGCATTTCCTTGCGTACGTCAAATCCAAGTTCCTCACCAACAATCAACAATTCGTCTCTCAGCAGTGTCCTTAACTCCATGGTTGCTGCTTTAATGCATTGATCCGGCTCGCTAAATCTAGCTAGGAAAACACAACCTAGCCAACAATCTAGCTTCACTGCTGTTCTAAACAGGACAACCACAAAATGAAGCCTAGAGAGTCAAAGCAAGAACCAAGCACTCACTGCAGACACAGCACCACGTCGCAAAGTCCGTCTAACCGCTGTCAGCCAGTTGTAGGGGCTGTTGGATGATCCCAGCGCTGACATCCAGTTGTCAGGATTGGGGACTCAATCCCAGCGTTCGTAACCAGTTGTCAAGATTGGAGTCGGGCATGAATTAGAAGGTAGCTGGCCCATGCCGCCGTCCAACTTATCCACGCTGAGGACGTTCTTGAAGGGAAGGACTGCTTCTCATCGAGAACGAGGAATATGGGTTTATTTACAGTATCTACATTAGGACGTTGCAGTTCATCAGTCTAGCATGACTGCGAGAGAAAGTACACTGAGCAGCCGCACAACAGCGGTTTATAAACACTCGGCCCCCCCTCGATCCCATGGTGAGGGAAACGTTCGCCCACACATCGTAAACAAGCCGCCTCGCTGCGGGACGGCTTACACACACACACTTCTGCACAGGTTCACGGTCCTCAACCGACGTCAGACGGACTTCGTAGAACTCGGGGCTTACGTCCGGAAAGGTGCCTTTTATTCCCCGAGCTGAACGCCGCAGCGCGGCTGCTTGCCCATTGTCTTGCGTCTTGACCGGCGCGTGGGAAGGGGCCTCGAACTAAGTTCCCTCGGGGAATCCCGCGCTCGCGGCAGACCGGGTAGGCGTCGTCGTGTTCAGGCACAAAGCCTACTTCGTCGAACTCATCTCGACTCCTGCAACGGAGGGTCGAGGACGCGCGTATTGTCCTCCGGACACAGTCGACTTAGTGACGCCGTGGCTAGAAGGTTGCGGCGGCCTTCCAGGAAAAGTTTGACACCGCTGTCGCAACTGGCTGGCAAAACTTGCACCTCAGCAGGCCGTTCTTAACTACGGCCGCAGCAGGCGAGACGTTCGTTTGAGGGATCGCAAGCCATTTGTGCGGCGGCGCGAGTAAGAGCGGGCGCAAGGTAGAAAATCTGGGTCTTTTGCTGCTTGAATATATGACTCTGTCTAGGTACTATGAATGAGGTTTCTTAGCGCGTGTTGTAGGCGTTTCTCGCTAGGTGTGCCGTCACTGCGGAGGAGGGTCGAGTTAGCGCTCTGACGCTGCCTGCCGGCGCGGTAAAATAGCTGAAGTGGCAGGCACCGACGCCCGATTTTGCGACCGCTGGGCCTCCACTACGGCCCCTACTGCTCCCCCGGAAAAATCAGTGATGTTTTTCTGAACGTAGAGAGCCGTACGAAGCAAGAAAGCTTTAGTACGGCGTGACTCACTCAGCACCAGCGCTGCAGGCACGAGAAAGTCTGTCCGAAGTACCTGGCACGCTTCGGCCTCCGCGGCCCCAACTCTCGGGCCACCCTGCTTCCAGCTTTGATCCCCTCGCTACCCCTTGGGTGCCCTGGAGATTTGGCGCCGCCTGCTTTATTATAACATCAGGTGCTATCCTGAGACCTCCGCCTGCCGGTTAAATGTGCCCTCCTGGAGCAGTGTTTGTAAAAATACCAACCTATCGTTGCGACAAAAAAAGCGACCCGCGACTTCTCGAGCACGTCTGAAGAACATCTCGCACGACTCGAGAGTGTCCTCGCGGCGATTCGTACTGCTGGCCTCACGATCAAGCCTGAAAAATGCTACTTCGGGTTCGAAGAGCTCAAATTTCTTGGCCATGTCGTTGGTCCTAAAGGCGCGCCACAAGACCCCGACAAGTTAGCTGCCGTGGCGGAGTTTTCGCCACCCACAGACAAGAAGGCAGTGCAACCCTTCCTTGGCTTGTGCGCATATTAGAGGCGCTTCGTCAAAAGATTCTCGAGAATTGCTGAGCCTCTGACACGGCTCACACGTGACGATGTGCCTTTCATTTGGGCGGACGAGCAGCAGCGGTCGTTCAATGAATTGCGCAAGCGCTTGCAAGCGGTGCCAATACTTGCTCATTTCGACGAAGACGCTGACACTGAAATTCATACTGACGCCAGCAATACGGGTCCCGGTGCAGTTCTTGTGCAGTGGCAAGCTGGTGTGGAACGCCCCATTGCTTATGCAAGCCGCCCAGTAACACCAATGCTGAGAAAAACTATTCAACCACTGAAAAACAAGGCTTAGCGGTTGTGTGGGCAATTAGTAAATTCCGACCCTACTTGTACGGTAGACCCTTTAAGGCTGTCAGCGATCAACTATGCCCTGTACTGGCTTGCCAACCTCAAGTATCCTTCAGGCAGACTAGCCCGTTGAAGCCTGCACTTACAAGAGTACGACATTACAGTTGTCTACCGATCTGGAAGGAAGCACGGCGAAGCTGACTGTTTGTCACGCGCACCACTCTATACGACGTCCCCGGATCCTGACCATGACTTGCCATTTGTAGGCGTTATCGACGCCATAAAGATGGCTGAGCACCAGTGCGTTGACCCTGAGCTTTGGTGCCGGTATCCTTCAACTTGCACTCTCTTCTGTCCCCGAGACTCTTGCTGCTAGGCCTACGCAACTGTGTACTCAGGAGCTCGTGTGATTGCCGCCCGAATCCGCTACTTGTGTTCTGTTCACGCCCTCCCTGTCGCTGACGGGGATTACGTTGCATCCGCTGTTATTGACGTTGTCTTGGCACACAATGTGACTCTAAGACACACGGTTGTCGATATTGTGAACAATGAAGCTTATCTACTTGTGCTCAACTTCCGCTTATCCGTCCATGATCTACCTTCTGGAATGACCCTTGCAACGTTGTCATTCCTAAACGACTGTCACATCTACACGCTAACATCTTAAGCCCGTTCACGTCCTACGTGCGCAGCAGGATCCATCATTTTGCCCAACAGTTCATTCGACAAAATGATAGCCGCGTACTTCTAACCTGCCCACGCTGATGAGTTTTGCCGTGTGTTAGTGTCGTATCGGGATGTTTTTGACTTCGACAACCGCCCGTTTGTCCAGACTACGGTTGTCACGCATCGAATCGACACCGGCGACACAAACCCTACTCATCGTCGTCCGTATCGTGTTTCTGTTGCTGAACGGGCGATTATACAAAATGAAGTCGACAAGAAGGCAGAAAAATACATTATAGAACTTTCGAGTAGCCCATGGGCTGATCACCAGTTGTGCTCGTCAAGAAAAAAGACGGCACCTGACGTTTCTGTGTCGACTAGAGACACCTGAACAAGATCACTAAGAAGGACGTTTATCCGCTGCCTCGCATAGATGGCGCCCGCGATTGCCTCCACAGAACGAGGTATTTTTCGTCCATCGATCTGCGGTGTGGCTATTGGCAGGTTACCGTAGATCTTATGTGCCGCGATAAGACCGCAGTTGTAACACCTGACAGGCTATACCAATTTGAGGTTATGCCCTTGTCTATGCAATGCGCCAGACACATTTGAGCGCATGATGGATTCGCTCCTTCGAGGATTCGAATGGTCGACCTCCTTATGTTGCCTGGATGACCTTATAGTTTTTTCAACGACATTTCCCAGCCATATTCAGTGGCTGTCGGCTATTCTTCAAGTATTCCGCAGCGCCGGTCTTCAGCGCAACTCATCCAAGTGCCAGTTTGGTCGCCGCAATATAGCAGTGCTCGGCCAGCTTGTTAACGGTGCAGGAATCCGACCTGACCCTGAAAAATTCGCGCCGTGAAGCATTTCCCCGTACCTTTCTCTACCAAACACGTTCGCTCCTTCATTGGCTTATGTTCTTACTTCCGTCGCTCTGTAAATAATTTCGCTGACATTTCCCGTTCACTCACTGAACTTCTCAAGAAAGATACGCCTTTCATATGGAGCCGTAGACTAGCTTATGCATTTTCTGCGCTTATCCGCCTTCTCACGACTTCTCCTCTGCTGGCGCACTTCGACCCTTCCGCTCTTACGGAAGTTCGGACGGGCGCCACAATGACACAGAATCGCAGCCGTCCATGCCCAAATCCAGCATGGTCTTGACTAAGCCATAGCGTACCGTAGCCGACTGCTCTTTACCCCAGAACGCAATTACTCAATTACCGAGCGTGAATGCCTGACCCTTGTTTGGTCCATCTCCAAATCTCGGCTGTACCTCTTTGGCCGTCTATTCACGGTAGTGAATAACCATCATGCGCTCTGCTGGCTTTCCTCGCTGAAAGATCCTACAAGCCGTCTTGGACGCTGGGCTTTGCGGTTACGAGAGTACTCGTTTTCAGTCGTGCTCAAGTCTGGCCAACTATATCAAGACGCCGACCACCTGTCTCGATAGCCCGTTTATCAACTCGATAATACCGACCCTGACACCTATGCCTGTGTTCTTTCTATATTGGACTTTCTTCATGTCGGCAATAAACAGTGGAATTATCCGGCGTTACGTTTCATCATCAACCGTCTCAGCTCCGGGGCCTCTGACGAGTCGCTCCGTATGTTTACCTTAGATAGTGGAACTTTATACTGCCCCAGTGTGCATACCCCGAAAATGCTGAGCAGTTGCTGGTGGTGCCTTCCTACATGCGTTCTGCTGTCCTCCAGCAGATTCACGATGAAACCACAGCAGGCCATCTTCGTGTAACGCGCACTTGAGAGCGCGTATGGTGTCGTTTCTTTTGGCCTGGGCTTTATCGCTCCCTGTATGTTGGCAGCTGCGAACATTGTCAACGACGCAAGAGGCCACCGACGCTTCCTGCCGGCCTTCTTCAGCCTATCGATGTCCCAGTAGAGCCGTTCTTCCGCGTCGACCTTGATCTCATCGGACCTGTCCGTACATCGGCATCGGGGAACAAATGGGTCGCTGTCGCAAAAGACTATACCACGCACTACGCTATTACACGCATGCTTCCAACCAGCTGTGCAACCGATATTGCCGACTTCCTTCTCCGCGATGTGAGTCTGCATCATGGAGCTCCTCCTCAGCTGCTCACCGATCACAGTCCTTGTTGTATATGCTGCCATCTAGCGAAAGCGGGGAGACATAGTTTCCCGTAACTGCGCGTGGTCGGCGATCTGGCAGCGCGTGCGCTTCTTCTTGATATACAACACGTCCGAGAGACCATTAAACGTGTGCATATGTGACTCCTCGTCTGGCCGTCTCGCTCTTCCTTCCTGGCTACAACACTCCTTACTTTTTTTCCCGTCTCCTTGATGACCCCCTCCGCTCATGGTCCACAAAACACAAGGCCACCACCGCCTATCATCCTCAGACAAACGGTCTCACCGAACGTCTGAATCGCACGTTGGCGCCGATCCCCACCATTGGGACGTTACATTACCTTTTGTTACATTTGCCTATAATAAGTAACGCCACGATACTGCAGGTTTCTCACCGTTTTATCTTCTTTTTGACCATGAACCGACACTCTTCACGGATACATTACTCCCATCCGCTCCACAACAACCATTGGAGTACGCGCAAAATGTCATCGCAAGGACGAACGCTGCGGGTCATATCGCCCGTGACTGCCTTAAGACATCGCAGGCATCACAGGAGTTGTGTTTCGATTGCCGTCATAAGGATGTATATTACGCTTCAGGATCCTTAGTGCTGCTCTGGTCGCCAACTCGACGAGTTGGTCCATCAGCGACGCTTCTACTGCGCTACAACGGTGCTTATCGCGTTCTGCACAAGTTACCGACGTGATGTATGAGCATGCACCAGCAATGTTAATGTTACCATCTACACCGGTCCAGACTGATGTTCACGTTGCTCGGCTAAAGCTGTATAAGCCGTCCGTTGACGCTGCAATCTAGCCTACCCGGATGGTGCGAGTGTTTTCGCCCGGAGGGTAATGCCGCGAGACAGAAGTAGTCTGTCGCACTAGGCCGCTATTGATGAAGAAGAGGTAGAAGTTGCTCCTTGGCATCTTGGTTTCTGTGACTCTTGTGCTGCTCGCCTTACTTGTAAATATTTGTAAATATAAGTTTTTTGTGCAACAATATGCCGCCCAGCTTACTAGATAACAGTGGGGCCAAATATGCGACAGCATGCGCGGTCAGCTCGGAAGCGAACGTGGCAACTATTACGACACCTCATAGGTCCCACCACCGCACTCACACATCAGAACCACCGCATAAGCAAACTCTTACACATCCACAAACTTAAAGGAACTCTTTGCCGAGCTTCGACAAAAATACCTTCTCCCCGGATGCCGTTTCTTCATTGCCCACTACATCGGCGTACGCAGTCCGGGTACACCAATCACCAATCACAGAAGTCAAAGTGCGCCACGCGCTGGCTAACCTCCACACTACCTCCGCTTCTAGCCCTGACCAGATTAATAACAAAATTATGCGTAACCTGGACGAAATTCCCATCAAGGCACTCACCACGTACTTCAACCACTGCTTCGAAACTGGCACCCTTCCATCCTCGTGAAACAATAGCAAAGTTATCTTTATTTGCAAACTCCACAAACCCGTCAACGCTATTACCTTCTCACTCACCTCATGCACTGGCAAAACTTTCGAATACGTCACCTTCAAGCGCCTCAATAAATACATAGACGACAACATCTTTCCACAAGAGATGGTAAGATTCCGCAGCCCCCTACTGTGCCAGGGCCGTTATGCTTAACTTGAAGCCCCCCCCCCCCCCCCCTGCCCCCGCCGACCTCTTCACACCCAGCCCTACTCACGACACACAAGCAATGCTGGGTCTCGATCTTCACGGCACATTTAATAACGTGGATCATTGCGTCATACTTCGGGAGCTAAACCTCCTGGGGATCGGCGAAAATATCCACAATTACATTGCCGTATTCCATTCCGACCGTACCAAGGCAATATTTATTGGCGCGGAGCAATCCCCTACCTATACTCTTGAGAACTTTGGCAAACTCCAGGGGTCCATGCTATCTCCCCTGCTTTTCAATCTCGCCGTTCTCAACCTGGCACGTTCTATTAAGATCATCCGAGGGCTGCATTTCTCTCTTTACCCAAACGACATCCCCCACGGGGTCCCAGGTGGCTCATACGATGAGATTCAAGACGTCCTGCAAGCCGTCGCCGATAAGGTGGAGGCCATTGGGGGATGCACGAATCTTTTCTGTTCCTCCGAGATGTGGCAGCTACTTCTCCTTGCCCCCCCCCCCCACCGGCCACCGTAGACACACTCCCGACATCCGCATCCTCCTCGGCAACGAACAAGTACCCAGGGTAGACAGGGCCAGGGTTCTAGGCTTGTGTGTTCAGAGCAAAGACACTCCAATACGCCGTAGACAGCACTGCAGACTCCTCGGCCGCGTGTCCAGCCGACACGGAGGTCTGCGGGAAGATGAGCGTCTCAGACTAATACAAGCCTTTGTCGCCACAAAAGCAACCTACGCCCTCCGATACTTACACCTTTTCAGAAAGGAGACTAATCAGACAAACGGTCTGATCATTCTCCTAAATCAGCACAGTTTGTTTTATCCTTTGAAATTCTGTATTGATTGCAATGTGCCTTCTTGGTGTCCTTGTTGTTATCAGCCTTTTCTGAATCATTGCAGCTTTTTTATCCCTTCTCGTTTATTTGCGGATGGTGCAAAAGACATGCCCCAAACCACTTGATGGTGGCCCCATCCAAATGTATATATTGGGCAGCGAAAATAAAGTAGAGATTCTTGGAGTCACAGCAACGACGCGGTGCAGTCGCTCCTAGTTGACGAGCTCGGAGTAGCTTGACCACGCTCCGACAACGCCCCATCATGTTGTCAGAATGTCTATCCGCTGCCCTTCACATTCGGCAACCAAATTCAGTGGCCAGCATGGAGACTCCATTCCGAAGACTATGCGTTCTTGTCAGGTCTGACTGCCGCTTCCGAAGAGACCAAGCTCTGCACGCTCCTCTAGTGCATGGATACTCAAGCATGGGTCATTCTCGCTTCGCTCATCACGGACGCCGAGGCGTACCGTGCCTTCGAAGCCGCCAAAGAGGCGCTCATAGGTCACTTCGTGCACCCGGTCAATGAACTTACAAGTCTAGCTGCGTCCGCCGATGTACGCAAACGCCCCGCGAAACGGTGGTCGCCTCCTACACAATGCCTCGGAACATGGTCAAAAAGTTCAAATACTCGTCAACAGACGTCAAAGAAAGCCTCGTACGTGACCGGTTCGTCATGGGCTTGCTCGACACTCGCTTGTCGGAACAGCTTTGTAGCAATACTGACGCTCCAGGATGCGCCAACTCAAGCTAGACAGTATGAGGACGATGAAAACTTGAAGAAAAATCTACGGAGACGGGTTCCCTCAACGTAGACGTCGTGTCGCGGAAGCAAACCAGTACGACGGCAGGGTTATGCGGCTTCAGGAAACTGCCCGAAGCAGAGAAAACCAGCACCATGAACGGCCTCGAAGCGGAGCGAGGGGTTCGCTCGGTTACTGTGATAGCAAACAGCATTCACGCACCTGCTCGGAAAGCTAACTGCATCCTTTGCGGAAAACGGAGTCATCTCGCATCGGTGTGCCACTCCGGGACTAAGGAATAAGGCCGGTACGTCGTGCTTCAGGTGAACGGCTACCCCTTTCAGTTCAACATAGACTAAGGCGCGGAAGTCTCCATCGTGCTCCGCTCGTTTTCTGGATCTCCCCTCGCTCAACCATGCCACCCATGATCAGCTTATCGGTTCAGTCCACTGTAGACTGGACTTGCTCGGTAGGTTCCCCGCTATCTTGTCTTGGGGAGGCCGCTCTATCAACCAGAAACTACGTCGTTGGCGGTGCTGACACGCCCCTCTTAGGCTACGCAGCGATAGTCGCCCTCGAGATAGTTCACTTCGTTGACTGCGTCAAGCGCCCCTGCCACCGTGACAGTGCCACGACCGCCTGCAGCCGCAATTCCGGTGCTCATATAGGGCTAGGTACGATGCCGAAAGAGTACCGCATCAGCATTGAGCATGAAGCCGTGCCATTTTCCCTAACGGTAGCAAGGCGGATACCCATTCCGCTCAGAGGGATGGTTAAAGCCAGCGGAAAGCCAAGAACGAAGGTGTCATCCGTCGTGTTGACAAGCCCACACTATGGTGGGTGGTCCCAAAAGTAACAGGAGTATACCACCTATGTGTCGACCTGACCAAGCGACCTGACCAGCGCCAAATGACAAGAATTATGGAAGGTCTAGAAGGCTGTTTGAACATGCTGAATCACATTCTAGTGTTTTTCAGGGATAGCTTTGAGCACGACAGCCGTCTTCAAGCCGTCCTCCAGAGACTACAGGAAGCCGGAGTTACCTTGAATGCCGAGAAGTGTTACTACGGCGTATCATCGGGCAAGTTGCTCGGCGTCGTTCTCGGCTCTAGCGGCATCGCGCCTAACTCAGACAAGGACACTGCTTTCACTAGCATGCACCCTCCAACAGACTTGACAGGTATAAGGCGCTTCTTGGGGATGTTCAAGCACGTTGAACGCTTTTTGCCAAATCGGTACACTGCCACGGTGCCTCTCAGACGGCTACTAAACAAATACTCTCTGGACATGACATACTGCTCAAGCAACGGCCTTCGATTTCCTGAAGAAAATGGTTGCCTCAAGTTCATACATGGCTCGATACAATCCAGAATATCCTACGTTAGTTTCTACCGACGCCAGCTCCTATGGACTAGGCTCAGTCCTTCTGTAGGATCAACCAACTGAGGAAAGGCGAGCGGTAGCCTTCACACTGTGAGCCTTGACTTCTGCTGCACAGCAGTAAAGCCAAATCGAAAAGAAGGCACTAGCCGTCTCAGGGGCAGTCCACAGATTCGACGAGTTCTCGCGGCGCATCAGCTTGGGAGAGCGCCGTAACCGGAGCGTTCGCTTCAGACGTTCTGCGCATCGGCTCCGCCGATTCTCGGCCGGAGCCACGGATAACTTCATGGTACCCCACCAAATTTGCTACCATCTGATCAAGCAAGTCACCCGGCGCACGTGGACACCGATTTCAACGAGGCGGGCCGCTTTTCGGCAATTTTAGAGCAGTTTTTCACTCCGCCACGTGGGCGACGCCGTCCAGCCTGACGACGACGCCGATGCCCGCCGGCGTGGAGACTGCTTCCAGAGGCAACATGGCCGTCTCTACGCTAACCCAGTGTGGCTACGACCCGGACGCGATGTCCTGGACGACGGTTCCGACGACCGAGGAGCCCAATTCTGCGTTTCCTTCGAACATTCGAAGCCAAGCTCTCCTCAACGCGGCCGCTCGCCGCTTGCAAGAGAAAGCCAAGATGGTGGCGCCTGCCGCCGCCCCGGCCTCCTGCATCCCAGCCGGCAAAACGCAGCCTCTCGCCTCGTACGCTGCGGGAAGCAAGGGCAAGGTTTTCACGAGGTGGAAGCCTCGCCCGCTACTAAAACCCAACCCGGATGACTACGTGATCGTTGTAAAGCCACGTGAGCATATTTCCTTGCACGAAGCCTTCTCCGAGAATCGCTACGGCACCGCTTTCATGGCTTACCTCGGGTCCGAGCGGGCAGAGACCGAATCGATTCTCCCTTCGAGAGAACAAAATTCGATTGTGATCCATACCCGGACCTCGAGACGGCAGACCGAGTGATCGGGGATTTTTCTGTCAACACCGAACGCGGAGCGGTCCCGCTCCACGGATACCTACGGCAAGATGGCGGAAACGTTTGCCACGGTGTCATCGTGGTGTGTAACTCGGACACGACGGAGACACTTCAGGTGCGTTGGACAGCAGGCACCATTGTTAAAGTAGAAAATTTGGCCAGCCGGACAGCCGGATTTGCGTTCTTGAAACCCAAATCTCCGCGGCCATGAATGCCGTGATTGCCAAATTGACAGAGACGACTCCCTCTCTCATAGCTCAACAAATAGCTCAAACCTCTCGCACCACCCGGCGAGCCGGCCCAATTAAAGACTTGTCCGGCCGGTACCCCCAAAATGTTTCGACGGCAACTCGATTTTGATGACGAAGACAGTTGCTCACTCTCCGGAATGGAGGATGCTCCTCTCCCGTCAGTGCTGGCGGTGGAACATCGTCTTCGCAACCCCCTACCAATCTTACCGATCATGGCGGGCACCCCTAAACTCAGGAGATTCCCCCGATCCAAATTGGCCATCCCCATCCTAATTACCCAGTGGAACTGTCGAGGTTTCAAGGCCAACGCTAAGCGGGCCCAACCTACGATTATTCCTCACAACATTCGAGCACCTTCCTGCTGTGGTAGCCCTCCAGGAGCCAGGGAGCGGCGCCACACTTACAAATTACACCACGTTTCAGCAGGACCCCCTCTCCTGTATCTGCGTGCATAAAAATTACACGGCCAACTTCGTTGACCTTGACCTTAAAACAGAATTCTCGTACGCGATGGTGACCCTCCTTCCGCTACGAAAACAGGACCCACCACTACACGTTCTCAACACTTATTGTTCCCCTAAGTTAGCCAATATCACTTTCGCAGACCTTTTCAGCCATGCCTTAAAGGCTGCGGGCAGGGATCCCCTGGTGATCGTGGGCGATTTCAACGCCCCCAGCACACTTTGGAGATACGCGCGTGAAGAGAAACGTGGACGTAAGCTGGCGGAACTTATGTCCACGTTGGGCCTTACTCTCCACACCGACCCTGCCCACCCAACTCGCGTGGGTAACTCAATTACCCGGGACACGTGTCCGGACCTTACCCTCACCGAAAACATTCAATATGTAGACTGGGTCAACACCGAAGACACCCTCGGTAGCGACCACTGCATACTCAATACAACTATTCGTACCCATCCATTGGCAAGACCTTTCGCACAGGCAAAATTGCCCGATTGGACCAAATTCCGACAAACATACACCAACTCGACCCCCATTGAGGAGCAAGGGTACCACGTCTGGTCCCAGCAATTGGTTTCCACCCTTCGCTCCACGGAAACCAAAATTCAGAGGCGACCCCGGAGGTGGACAGCCACCTCCTTCACCTCTGGGAGGCCCGGCACAGCCTTGTCCGCCGATGGCGCCGGCAAAACACAATCGGAAACTCAAAATTCGCATCGCTGAGCTCACCCAGCGAGCGGCAGAGTACGCGGCCCAACTCGTTGATTCTAACTGGGTGGACCGATGCAACACGGCCGCGCGACAAATGTCCAGCCGGAGTACGTGGGGCCTCTTCCGCGCCCTAATCGACCCCACCCAAACTCGAGCAGAAACACAAAAACATCTCCAACGAGTCATTCACTGCTTCGATGGAGACACTTCGAAATTGGCATGCAAACTCCGAGATCAATACCTCTGTACTCAGCAGGACCCCCGAGGGTCCGCGTACTCGTATGCAGGTTCCGAGAACGCGGAGATGGACCAACCGTTCCAGCTACACGACCTGAAGGCGGGCCTAGCAAAAATGAAACGAGGAACGGCACCGGGACGGGACAAAATTACAGTCAAATTACTTGCCAACCTTCCCGACTCTGCCTACTCCACACTCCTGGCTTACATGAACTCCATTTGGATCGGAGAAACACCCCTCCCAATTGATTGGAAGACCTTCATTCCCAAAGCTGGTAAAGCCATCAACACAGACAACCTCCGCCCCATCTCCCTTACTTCTTGTGTGGGAAAATTAATGGAGACGATGGTGCGCGACAGGCTGTCTGAGTTTCTGGAGAACAAAAATATTTTCGCAGACACCATGTTCAGGTTCCGCCCACACAGGTCCGCACAGGATGTCTTGCTTCAACTTGACCGAGAAATTCTTGACCCGATCGAATATCCCCTCAGTGACAAAGTAGTACTCGCTTTGGATTAGAAGGGGGCCGTCGACATTGTGACCCACGAAATAATTCTAACACATCTTTCCCAAACAGTTTGCGGCTGAAACACCTTTAACCACATTAGGCAATTTTTCACTGACCGACAATCATACATTCGGATTCAGGACAGCGAACACGGCCCATACCAGTTAGGCACGCGAAGGATCGCGCAGGGAGCGGTCCTCTCGCCCCTCCTATTCAATTTGGCAATGATGAGACTTCCCGCTCAGCTGGCGAGGTTCGACGGCATCCAGCACGCGCTGTATGCCGACGACATCACCATCTGGGCTAAACACGGCCCGGTAGGAGAAATGGAGGCCAACCTGCAGCAAGCGGCGGACATCGTAGACAACTATGCCCGTCGATGCGGCCTTCAGTGCTCCCCGTCCAAATCTGAATTTGTGCACATGCGCCCTTCACCAAAGTGCACCACCAAAATTGACCTCTCCCTTAACAGTGGACCCATACCCGAACACGAAGATATCCGAGTACTGGGGCTTTTTATTTACAAAAATCGAAAAGCTGACACAACAATGGTCAAGTTGCGTAAGGGGGAAACCAGGTGGGCCGGATGGTCCGCCGAGTTTCGAACAAGCGCGGGTGGTTACGTTGCAAAGACGCCTTGCGGCTGGCGCATGCATTTGTAACCAGTCGAGTCCTTTACTCGGCTCCATACCTCCACCTACACAAATTTGACGAGAATGCACTCGAAGTCATTCTCCGTAAAATCTACAAGCGTGCCCTCGACTTCCTGGTCAGTACCTCCCACATGCGCCTCTTGGGCCTGGGGATGGTGAACACCTTTAAGGAGCTGCGAGAGGCACAGTTGACGAACCAATACACGAGACTCTCTAAAACGCCATCGGTTCGCCGCCTCCTTGCCCAACTGCACATCCATCATTCAATACATACGGAAGAGCACGTACATATCCCATCACAGTGGAGGTATGCCCTGCACGTGCGCCCTCTTCCGGTCAACATGACACGAGAGGACCATAGTGGCAGACGCCTCGCGCGGGCGGGAGCCTTGGCTCGCCACTACGGACACAAAGACGGAGTCTTCTACGTGGACGCCTCCGGCCCGTACCATGGGGGTTGGTACACAGCCGCAGTCGTCCACCAAAACACGGCAGTAAACGGACTCACTTTCCGTGCACGCACCATTACACACGCGGAGGTGGTTGCCATCGCGCTAGCCGCCGCAGATCAACACTCGCGGGTCATCATCACCGACTCGAATGGTGCTTGCCACAATATTTAGCAGGGGCACATACCGTACCTTGCCTACAAAATTTTGCAAAGCAGTGACTATCTCGGTGCCCCCTCACACCGTACGATTATCTGGACTCCCGCTCACACGGGCCTCGAAGGAAACGAGACGGCCGATGCCGTCGCCCGCGCGCTCACTTTCCGGGCATCACCTTCGTCCCCCACCGATCCGGACCTCGAACCCGATCCAGCCTATACTTTCGAAGAGATCGTTCAGCTCTACCAATCTGGCCATGCCATCTATCCCAAGCCCTGTAAGGGCCTCACAAAGGCGGAGGAGGGCATTCTCCTTCGCCTTTATACCAAAACTCTGCTGTGCCCGGCAGCCTTGAAATACTTTGACCCCGCTTGCACGGGGGTGTGCAACACTGTGGGGAAAAGTCCTCAGACGTGTTCAACATGGTGTGGGCATGTCAAAAAACCCCAAATCTAATCCCCCTACCCAACCCTTCCCGGGAGGACTGGGAGGCAGCCCTGCTCGGCTGCTCTGACCTGACGGCCCAACGAGCCTTGGTCGAGCGGGCCCGGGAGGCGGCCGACGCCAATGGGCTCCCGTAAGGGGGAGCCCACCTAGTGTTGCTGCAAAACTTATGTAAATAAATGTTTTTCAGACAGACAGACAGCCTCAGCTTTACCACTGAAACCGGCCACCGGCCACCAGCCACTCGTTAGGTTGCGAGGATCAGCTGACCTCACGCTTCCTAAAGGGTAAGAGTTTACCATCAGGCTCTTGCGATACCAATTAATGGTCGCTTATGTCCTGGGCAAACTCCTACCCACAGCCCACACTCCGCCGAGTGACCATGAGCCATCCACCTCTCCAGCCTCTGTGGATAGCGTTGAGCTCTTCGCGTCTGAAGTTGCGAAGGCTTTCTTTAATTTTGGTGGTGCACCTTAAAGACTTCAGAGCTCGTCAAGGATGAGGTGGGGAATCGTCAGCGATAAAGAACTATTGCTCTAAAGGTTGGCCTACGCCTCACTGGTTGGCCGTTGAGCATGACTCGTTATTGGAAACACCGGGACAACTTCTTCACATGCGATGGTCTTCTATTCGTGGGAAAACGCCTGCTGGTACCAGCTCTACGCGCCAAGACATAATGAACCTGCTTCACGACAGTCATCAAGGTGTTAATCGGTGTTTGGCACTAGCCATAGTCTCTGTGGTGGCCAGGTCTCAGCTGCCAGGTGAAAACCGCAGTGGCAAACTGTGATGTATGTGCTATTTCAAGGTTACAATGAGCCGAACCACTGATGCCTGCACAAACGCCCGCAGTACCCTGGGAACGAGTGGCCACGGATCTGTTTCATTTAAACGGCCAGGATTACCTGCTACTGGGCCTCTTCGATTTTCGGAGTGCTGGCAGCCCGCTGGCAGCCAGACTAGACCAGCTAGTTCTGGTCCTGATAGGCAGGTACGTGGGATAGGATCCCAAGACAACCCGAAGCTTCCCGAAGTTCGCAGAATTGAACACTGGGACAGGTGGCCGTGGGACAAACGTAACCATGCTACCAGCATGGCAGCGGCCAGCGAGGCCTGCGCGCAGTCGGCGTTGTCGGGCCATTTATGGGATGCCAACTTGAAAATATATAGTTGCGCTAGAGGGGGGTGGGTGAGGATCGCCTTCGCGAGATCTCGCTCGACTCAGCACAGGACGCCCACAGGGCACCTCACTTTGTATAGCGCTGCAAACGGCTTCCGACGCGTCCGACGCAAAACGCGAAATCGCGCGTAAGTGATCATATCCGCGGAAGCGATTGCTTGAGGATGCCTGCTCGCAACGATCACGTCATCCACGTGCGACACTGATGAGTTGGCGTTGTGTCATGATTTGACAAAACACGAAAAATAAGGATATCGGGTACGCCTTATATACATAAAATTTCGTGCCGACCTGCTTGGGCTCTGATTTCAAAAATTTGGTTTAGGCTGATGTGCGTATCTTCTGCCCCTCTGCTGAAGCAGCTGGCGATGCGACCGGCGCATGAAAATGCATGCCGCCTGTGACCAGCGAAAACTCTTCACATGAAAACAGTATAGGTCACGATCATGAGAACAATAAGCTAATGCACGTGTAGCCATTACTCAGCCAATGTATTCTTTTAACATCAAGCGCTAGTCAGAACACACCGATTTCCAGCTGCCACCCAAACATACGACGGAGACGAAGCGAATACTGGCTATAGATGTGACGCCTTCGCTAACTGCAGAAAAATGAGATATCACCGCTTATACGCGAGAGGTATCAAAAGGGATACCACAAGAGAAGGATGAACCTAAAAGGCACCGCAGTGTGTGGGGAATGAGCGTCCACAACCTGCGCGTACCACGATGCAGATAGCATGCACGCATGAGAGCGCTGCGCGCTGTTCACGGCCAGGAGGAAGCCTTCACGGGACACGCATACACATAAAGCTTCCTATGGTTCGCCGCCGCTCGTATCGCACCATCTAGGAAGGCGGAACGATGCGTTAGAACCCTAGAAAGATATCGCTAGAAGTAAGAAAATCCTTAAGTGATCGTGGCTATGCAGGTTGCTGAGCGAGATAAAAGTCCTCAAGCGTCCGCGTTGAAATCTGTCCAGTACCCACAACGATAACAGCGAACGCTCATCGCCTCTTCTTATAGTCTGCTAGCCAGAGAATTTCCAGAAAGCAGCCAGACCAACATCATCCTGAGTGGTTCTGGCAGATTGCGGGTAACCAGCGCTATCCAGCCCGAGTAAAATGAACGCGCGGCGATAGTGCGTCGCACTGTGGGTGGAGCAAACCAAGAAAATCGAAGGCTCTCTAGGGTGGCTCTGGCAGCCCGTGAATAGCCACAAATGGAAAATTGAAAAGACCCAGTAGCGGACGATAGTTCTCGTTACATGGAAGTCGTGACCCTCCGGTCCACGTCTGCCGAAGCCGTAATCGTGGCGCTGAAGAGCATCTTCGCCAGACACGACATTCCCGACACCGTGCATAGTTATAACGGGCCTCAGTTTGCCTGCAAAGCATTTCAAGACTTTGCCAAGAGCTTCGCGTTTAGGCTTGATAAGAGCAGTTCTCGCATTCTCCCATCTAATGGTGAAGCAGAGCGCATGGATCGCACAATAAAGGACATGCACCGGAAAGCCAATGAACCATTTTTGGCTTTGGTGGCATACTGAAACACTCCAGGAGTGTCTGGTTACAGTCTTGCTCAACTTCTGATGGTTGCTCACTTACAGCCCGATGTCCAGTTTTCACAGCAAAGTTAGCTCCAGACTGCCTGCAGGTTGCAAATTTCAAGAACACAGACACTGCGCAAAAGCATCGTCAGGCACAAGATTTCAATAGACACCATGGGGCTCATGAACTTCGCGCCCTCGAAGAAGGGGAGGAAGTATGAGTTCATGATACCTGGACAAGGACCAGTGTGTTCAGCCCAGTGGACACGCTCATACGTCGGCAGACGCCTGTGGGAGTGCTGGTGAAAAATCGCCAACACCTCGAACCATGCAACCGCCAACAGAAGTCACCAGGATCTGCCAGTATCAATGTCAATGACAGTATAGCCCCACAGAGTGTGCAGCCGTCGCATTACGGCGTTGACAGCGGCAGCCCACCAGCCAAACCTGTGCCTTCAGGGTCTCCCCAAGGACGGTACACCCGTTTAGGACGTTTCGTCAAAGCACTCTGCAGACTGGACTTGTGCTATGATCTGTATGTAAGGTGTGTTTTCCTTCTATTACAAGGCTATTCGTGTGTGCTTGTTTAGTTTGTTTTGGTACGCAAACCAATATGGTGGGCTCTGCATTGCAAACTGAACTAGCGGTTAAGAAAAGGGGGGCTGTAAAGGGCTAAAAAGACGTGCCACAGATACCACGACGGTGCCAACCTCCAAATGTGTATGTCGGACAGCAAAAACAAAGCTGCGGTTGTTCGAGTCAAAGCAACAACGCCGTGCAATCGCTCCTTGCTGGCGAGCTCGGGTTAGCTTGGCCACGCTCCAAACAATGCCCCTTCAGTATTCTTCTCTAAAACTTGTCTAACACCACACACACACACACATTTGTAATGTCACGTGGTAGCGAGCATCAAGAGCACAGTAGCAAAACTCGGAATAACGAAACTGAGTTTTATTGGGTGAACTTGTGCCCACAAAAGCAAGTTACGCTCAAAGCGCAATGATAGCGGCGAGCACAGTCTGCGATCGTCGGAATCTGATCAGCGGGTCAAGCGCGTCGGCTTTTATACATCACCAAGACTAGCACGGGACCTATGGTCGTGGAGGAATCCGAGAGGACAAACGTATTGCTGGTTTCCACAGATTCTTCGAGGTAAACGATCGGCGTGCCCTTGTAGATGTGCTTGAACTTCTAGCTGAAGTTGGTCAGCATCACTTTCGCTTTTCCTCCGTGCAGTCGAGCGATCCCTCTTGCGACACAAATTTCACGATCGAGCAATAGGCGTTGATCGCCCTCAATGATGCCTTCTATGCCTGCGGGTGTTTCGGTGCCGAACAATATGACAATGCTGGAGTGAGCTGGTATACTCACTTGATTTTCCAATGCACTCAAGACGTGGTGACTATGACAGCACTCCGGTGGTGTCGCGTGATCTTCGAATAGAGTTATCGACTTCGACTTCAGGTCGATGATTGCGCCGTGTTAGTTCAGAAAGTCCATGCCGAAAATTACGTCCTATGAACACTATTGGAGGATAACGAATGTGGCAGGGTAGGTTGGGTCGCGAGCGGTAATTCAAGCTGTGCAGTTTCCGGTCAGTGTTGCTAGGTGTCCTCCAGCTGTCCGGATTTGAGGGTCTTCCCAAGCAGTCTTAACTTTCTTCAAGTGGGTGGCGATGGGTCCACTAATGACGGAGTAGTCGACCCCCGCATCCACTAAAGCGGTGACGGCGCGGCCGTCGAGACGAACGTCAAAGTTGGTGGTTCTTTGTCTTGCGCTGCCGTTTCATCTTGGCGTCGGATCACGGTTGTGTCATGTTGACTTGAAGCTGAAACATCGCGTCGTCAGGTCTCTTTTGTGGGCGCATTCCTTGCTTCTAGGCTTCGTCAGGGTGGCGGCGTATCGTTCATGTGTCGTCGAGATAGTCTTTACGGCGGCTTCGTCATCGACGGACAATCTTCGTCAGTTCGACGAACAGCGACCACACTTCCATTGGTTGGGGTGTTTAATTGTCCGGATTTGGGCTGATGGACCACCCCCGGGCTAGGCCAGTGTATAATCGGCGCTTCGGCGACAGGTTGCAGCCTGGTGACTGCGATTGGGGCGGTTGTAGAGGGCCCCACTCAGTGGCGGTGATGTAGTCGGCGATTTCGCGAGGGCGTTCATCTTGCTGCGGGCTCAGAGCTTTAACGGCGAACCTCCGTAGTCCCATGTCACGGTATGGCCATCGGCGGTAGACATGGCCGGCTTCCCCGCAGTGATAGCAGAGCGTGCGCTGGTTAGGCGCGCGCCACACATGTCTTCCTTGGAATGCTGCATGGGGCGACGGGTAGGCGTGTTCGCAGCGCTGGCGGTTGACAACGGAACTGCAGTGTTACCGGGCCCTTGTGTGGGCACGGAGGGGGAACGTGGACAGCGGGTTGCGGAGGCGTGCGTCAACCCTTCCGGCTGAGGCTGCAGTGATTGAGGGACCCCGAGTGACTCTTGGATCTCCTCGCGTACAACGTCGGCAATCGAAGCCACTTGAGGCTGTGATGAAGGGAACAACTTTTGGAGCTCCTCCCACACGACCGCTCTGATGGTCTCGCACAGGTCGTCGGTGCCCAGTGATTCAACTTCTGCGCAGTTCGATGACATTGTGTGGCGGTTGAATTGTCGGTTCCGCATTTCCAGTGCTTTATTGATGTTAGTGGCCTCGGGAAGAAACTCATCGACGGTCTTCGGTGGGTTTAGTAATATTCCGGCGAAAAGTTCTTGCTTCACACGACGCATGAGTAGGCGAATTTTCTTCTCCGCAGACATTTCCGGGTCGGCGTGGCGGAATAGACGGCACATTTCTTCCGTAAATATGGTTACGTTCTCACTAGGTAGCTGTACTGGGGCTTCCAACAGAAGTTCGGCCCCTTCTTTTCGGAGAACACTCCCACTTCTCGCACCATGTCCTGGCGGCATCTTCCAAGAAAAAGTACACATGGCGCAGCTTATCCTCAGAGGTCCAGTTGCTGAAGGCTGAGGTCCTTTCGAAAGTGTCCGGCGAGGTTTCCGGATACTTCGACGAAACTCGACGGAAGGTAGGTGGCTTCTTGGGTTGTTCAATCACAAAAGGGGACGCGGGGTCTTCCATTGCCGTTGTTGATTTGGCCACGATGCTCCTGGAAATCTCAGTCAAAATCCCGTGCTCCGGGGGCAGTCCTTGCAGTCTGCGGCTAGCTCGCTGGTCCTTGGCGACGTTGGCGTTGTCCTCAGGTGTAGGGCTTGGATAGCGGCTTTGCGGGGGCGTTCGGTACATAAACGCACTAGCACCTCCACCAGATGTCACGTGGTAGTGACCGGCAAGAACACAGTACGAAAACGGTGAATACGGTAACTGACATTTACTGAGCGAACACAAAAGCAAGTTACACTCAAAGCACAACGATAGCGGCGAACACAGTCGGCAATGGTCGGAGTATAATCAGCGGGTCAAGCTCGTCGGCTTTTATTCGTCCCTTGTCGAAAGTTTTCGTGTGATCGCTGGCGCGCGCGTGGTTTCCAGAACCTACTACACAATTCGTGTCACGCATGCGATCTGATAATACATGGCGCGGCGAGAAGATACACAAGTCATCGAATGAACAATAACGTTCACGTAAGTTCCAAATCATGCAGGCACATCTTGCGCTGAGCGATAACGCTGAACATTTGCTAGCCGGTGAAAAGCGGTCACCAGAGTAATATAAGCTAGACGTGTCAATTTAATGGCTCCAGGCTCTGAAGCTGGTAATAATTGAAAACAAATGCACACTAGAAAACTTCAGGGATTTTTTTTTCAATGCTGCCTGTTAAGTGTTTTGTCAAGTGGAAATTAATGCATAGAAGAGGACTGTTGAGAGGGTGTTCCGAAGCCGTTGTGCGATTGGTCAAGAGGAAAATCGTGAAAGTCTAGTACATAAATTCAAGAACTGGAGATACTGTATGAGAATATTTAGGAAATATTGTATGCATGTCATTTTTCCTCGCTTTCATATGAAAGGACGATTGAAAAGTTCTGTGTGGCCCTCACAGGAAAACTGAAGCTCATAATTAAGTGGTTACGATTCAGGAATAATAGCAATGAAATGATGATGTAAATGAGGATGGCTTCCATCTTCAGAATGACTTTCACAGCAAGTCGACAGAATTAGATGTAGAAAGGAGTGACACGTGCTGCGTTATATCATGAGTAGTCAACAAACATTGACCCCAAGGACAACATAGCGGAAAAACTTGTGCTTAATAAATGGAATGAAGAAACGATAAATTATTGGAAATTAAAGTTGATGAAAAAACAACTTGCCGCAGGTGGGAACCGAACCCACAACCTTCGCATTTCGCGTGCGATGCTCTACCATTTGAGCTACCGCAGCTCTGTTTCCCCATCCACTTTCTTGGGTATTTATGTGTCCTAGTAGAACCCTGGGAGTGTTAGCCAGCGCCACCACTCACAGACCTAGGCGGCGGACGTGGAACGTCCTTGTTGCCGCAGGCGTCACGAGAACGTGATCTTTTTTTGGGTGAAGGCAACTGGTCAATAAAACCACATATGCTACCTGAAGGCATCAATGTTGCCGGATTCGAGACCCTCGTTATGAAATAAACGAGAAGAAAGGGGGTTAACCGAGGGGCCCGATTTTATTAGTCATATCATGAGTAGCCAACAAACACTGACCCCAAGGACAACATAGGGGAAATTACTTGTGCTTAATAAATGGAATGAAGAAACGATAAATGACGATGAATTTAAAGGTCTGGGCTTTTGGCGCGAGCGATTGTCTGCATGCAGCGGTCTGCCTTCAGTGTAAATGCCTAGTAAATAGTCTCTGTTGTCTGTGTCTCTCCACACGTAACATTTTGGTGGAGATTTGCGATCCCCGACCTCACCGCGGAGCTCCACAGCGTTCGGTACATCGAACTTGTCACCATCCTTCCCGGTGAAGAGACCGCATTAGCGAGGGTTGCGGCCGGTGAGCCTGCTCCAATTGTTATGGTTGCCTACCATCGCGACCCTGGTGTGTTCTGTGGCTTGGAGGGGCACAACGTTGATGAATGGATCAAGCTCTATGAACGCGTCAGTGCTAATAACAGGTGGGACCTAACGAATAAGCTCGCGAATGTCATGTTTTATCTGAGGCAACCCACGCGTGTGCCTCCAAACGCATGAAGACGAGATAACCAACTGGAATATGTTCAAAGATAAGCTACGCGAACTGTTCGGCTACCCCTTTCGGCGCAAGGTTGCCACGAGAAAGGCTCTTGCGACTCGTTTTCAAATATCTACAGAGCCGTACGTTTCATAGATCCAAGACATCTTGGCTCTTTGCCGCAACGATTCCGACACTGTCTGAAGCAGATGCAGTAGCTAATGTACTAAAAGCAATCGCGGGCGACGCTTTCAGTTTGCTTGTTTTCGGCAACGTCTCGACTATCGACGCTATCATAAATGAATGCCGTCGCCTTAAACAAGCTAAGAGCCGCCGTATCACACACCACATCACGCAGCTACCCAATACCCCTGCTACGTGGATATTTGCGGGTCACCCGCGTCCGCCCACCACTTGTGAGAAAAGGCCCAAGATTTTATATGGTTTATATGTCTCTGCTACCTTGACGACGTCGTCATCTTCTCGCTAACGTTCGACACTACCCTTGAGCGTCTAGCAACTACACTTGACGCTTTTCAAAAGTTGTTTTAGCCGTCACCAAATCACTGTGATGGGCCATCTCGCCGATGCTTCCGGAGTACAGCGTGATCCCGACAAAACTCGCGCTGTCCAAGACTTCCTGGTTCCGAAGACAACCGCAGAGGTTCGAAGTTTTTTCGGGCTATGCTCGTACTTCAGTGATTTTGTTCAGTTCTGCGGCAATTGCTAGACCCCTCACCAATCTTTTGAAGAAAGGCGTACAGTTCTCGTGGGGTACTTCAGAATGCACCGCCTTCTCTAGTCTCGTCACTGTTCTTACCTCGCCACCCATCCTCGCCCACTTAAACCCTGATGCCCCTAGAGAACTGCGTACAGATGGCAGCGGTGATGGCGTAGGTACTGTCCTAGCCCAGCGTCAGCGTGGCCAGGATCGCGTTATTGCTTATGCAAGCCACCTCCTATCACCGTCGGACCGCAACTATTCAATTACGGAAAAGGAATGCATTGCTGTTGTCCGGGCGGTTGCGACGCTCCATCCATACCTCTACGTACGTCCCTTCTCTGTAGTTACTGACCATCATGCTATCTGCTGGTTGTCATCTCTAAAGGCTTGGTCGATGGCATGTCAGGCTCCAAGAGTTTTCATATTCCATGGATTACAAGTCTCGCCGCCAGCACCAAGACGCTGACAGATTGTCGCATTACCCTGTTGATGACTGACCCCTCAAATACCGACAGTGCTGCTTGCGTTTTTTCAATATGACAGCTCCTTCATATCGCGGACGAGCATCATCGTGACACCTACATAATAACACTCATCGACGGTCCTGAACATTCTCCAGCCGATGCTACTCTATATATGCGTCTCTTGGTCCTCCACGACGGTACTCTTTACCGTCATAATCTTCATCCATACGGCTCTGGTTTGCTATTTGTAAAAATCACCTAAACATCTCCCCTCATCCCTTCTAGAACAGCTCCACGACGCACCAGCGGCGGGACACCTCGGCGTATCTCGAGCCTAAAACAGAGTACGCCGCCGTTTTTTTTTTTTTTCTGGCAAGGCCTTGCCCGCAACGTACGACGTTACGTCGCCGCTTGTGACCTATGCCAACTACTCAAGAGGCCATCCTAGCTCCCCGCTGGTTGCGTGCAGCCACCCGACATCACTACCGAGCTCTTTCATCGCGTTGGCTTAGACCTTCGCGGCCGCTTTCCGTAATCTACATCAAGGAACAGTTGGGTTGCCGTCGCTGCGGACTACGCGACCCGCTACGCCATAATGCGCTCTCTTCCGACCAGTTGCGTAATTGATGTTGCGAACTTCCTCCTACACAATATCATTTTGATGCATGGTGCTGCGCGTCAAATACTCGCAGAACATGGCCGTAAGTTTTTGTCCAAAGTCATTGACGACTTCATCCGTGTCTGCTCTATACAGCATAATATCACCCCCTCCTAGCATCCACAAACGAACGGCCTCACTGAAAGTTTGAATCGTACCCCTACAGACACGCTATGAAAATACATTTCAGCCAACCACCATGACTGGGACCTTACTCTACCTTCATTACATTACCTTTGCTTACAACGCTTCCCGTCTCGAAATTGCTGGTTATTTCCCGTTCTACCTATTCTATGGCCGAGAACCGACGCTACCAATAGACATTGTGCTTCTGTTTACCGTATCTTCCACAAGCGATTATGCCCGTGATGCTATCGCCCGTACTGACCATGCTCGCGAGCTTGCCCACGCTCGTCTGCAACTGTTTCGAGACGACCAGATACAGCTACGACCTCCTTCACGGTGATGTCCATTTTTCGCCCGGCACCCTCGTGTTGCTTTGGTCACTAACTTATAAAGTTCGCCTTTGTGAGAAAACTACACTCCTTTTACACAGGCCCATATCGCGTGCTCCGCCAAGTGACGATTGTGACCTATGAAATCGTTCTAGCCACGCCCACTACGTCCTCCGCTGTGGCAACCAGTGCTATTGTCCCCGTCGGCAGACTCAGGCCTTCTAACCCTCCACGCACTTTAGATATTTCGCAGCATCGGGACGGCGCTTTCGCCACCCGGGGCGCACGGAAGGGGGGGGGGGAGGTGGGGTAGTATAACGATACCATCGACCGATACTCAAGAGACGCGCCCCCGCGAGAAAAACTATGAAGTGTCTGGGCTTCTGGCGCCTGGGTTTTTGGCGCGAGCGAGTATCCGCCTGCAGCGGTTTGCCCCCAGTGTAAATGCCGTGTAAAATGTCTCTCTCTTGTCTGTGTATTTCCTCGCATAACTGTATTAAAGTATGCTTCCAACTGACCCAAAGTTCTACTGTTCTAAAGTATCAGTTGTCAGATCGGCATGGATTGGTAAATAAATTCCCACCTTCCTTTATTTAGGAACTAACAGTAATCAAAATCTGGGAATTACCGAGCAACACACAGTCTATGAGAAACGCCCTACTCTTGGGTCTTCAACGTGCACCTAAATCTAGGCGCAGCAGCGTTTTAGTATTTCACCAATATTGAACCACGGTCCCCCATGAGCAGCAATCCAACCGCCGCTGAAGCACTGCCAGGCGTTTTGAGACAATTAATGGCTACGCTAGGGAACCTTGTTACGGGACGCGCTCCTCGTACAAATTGGCTGCGCGTTTCTAGCCATACTGTGGCGCTGTATAGTGCCGCAGTACTCTAATCTGGCTATAAAAAGACCGGCGCACTGTACATACCATATTAATGCGTAAGTTTTCTTTGGCGAGTAACCCAGGAAAATCTGTCTGTCACGCGAAAACTGTAATTCCTTGTATCTGCATAGAAGTGCGTAATTTGCGAAGACAGTTAATTCTTATAATAGTGTAAATGTAGGTGAGTGGTAGCTTTACAAGAGGTAAGGAGCAATTGAAATAAAGGAAAATCACCAGAGTATACTCATACGATCTGATTTACGCATGCCCGTAAGGATACAAAAGGCTGCATAGAAAATGCGTGGGAAACCTAAAGTAGGGGTGGGCCAACTGAATTTCGGGTATGGGCCAGATTGAAATTTCCGGGTGGCCCAACTGAAATTTGGGCGTGGGTCAACTTGAAATTTGGGGGTGGGCCAATTGAAATTTGGGGCTATGCTTACGCAAACTTAGCCAACTCAATTGGACTTCCTGCATACTTTGTTGCGTTTCAATGCACCGTGTGCGAGCACTAGGAAAGGTTCGCTTGCGTGGGCGGACATCAGGGACGTGTTCCCTATAATTTTTTCAACGGCGAATCGGTTATATGTCCTCCCAGGCAGGCAACCGGTTCCAAGCACATCGAATCATTTCCTAACCATCTGCTGCATTATCTCCACCTGCGCGTGGCCGCCGCGATCTGCTCACCAGTGCGCTCGGGGGGCGAGCTTCGTCGGATTGGGTGGCGACGTCCTCGGCGGTGACGGCCAATGCGGCTCCGCCGGGCGGCCAGGTCATCTCTGGACGGCATGGCGAATCCTCCAGGCCGGAGAGCGCACTGGGCGTGTTGTCGTCGCGCCGCTTCCTCGAGCTCTTCCTCCTCCGGCCCATCTCGAGGCCTTCAGGCTTGAGTGCCTTCACTGCCGACTGAGGCTTCTTTTCGTTCTTCGAACACGACGGCGACTTGGCGAATGGGCGGCTGGCCAATATGATGATAGCGTTAGCGGCACTTGCCCACTACAAGAGATTGGCAAAAAATCGGGCAGCGCAGGCAGAATGCAATCACTGGAATAATAATAATAATAAAAACAATAATAATAATAATAATATTTATTGTTGCCATCTTACAATAATCGTACATCAGAAGGCAGGCCCGTCAAAGCCAAGGAAGTGGCTTGCGAGACTTGGCCCGGCATGTCGGCAAACAAAGACAGAATGGCAGCATGTACAGAAATTAAAAGCTGGTGAAGCTTGTCACAACAAAATGAAACAGAAACTAAGCTGAAATCAGTGACAAAAGAAATACAAGAAACAAAAAGAAAACATATGGTATTATACATATCTTACAGTGCCTTCAACAATTTTTTCAAGTTTCGTTTCGTTGTTGCAGTAAATATATGATTAGGTAGGTCATTGAGTATTCTTGGGACATAAGCATACCTACTAGCTTTACCAAATCTTGTGTTTCAGTGAGGTACTATACAACGCTATGTTTTCCGCAGAGCACGGGCAGCAATATATTCCTGTCTGAAATCAGGGTTCCAAAAATATCTTACCACAACCGTTACAGAGAACGAAGTTTTAAATGACGGAAGATACAGATGTATAAACAAATTCCCATTGTCGGCCGAGGAAGAGTTATACGCAATGGACTTCAACATATCTTTTAGAACGCTGTCAAGTCGACACAACCACCGAGATGAGCAAAACCGGAACAATGTAACGCCATAACGTAACACACTGTATGCTAAGGCATGCATGATAGTGATTTTTATAGGCATCGGAACAATGGATTTAATGTTAAAAAGGAGCGATGAAACACTTCTGTTTGTATGAGAGAATAAACACGATATTACTTCCTTCTAGCGCCCTCTCCATCCACACCATGTACATCATAAACAGCAGCGGGGATAAAGGGCACCCCAGCCGCAGTCCCTTGTTGATATGAACTTTCTCCTCGTTCCTCGTCCCTTCCCATTAAACGCAAACTGCATTTTCTAGGTAAATCTCTCACAAAAGCTGTAGACAATCGTCACCTAAGCCTTCCTCTTCCAGAATATCCCACAATATGTCGCGGTCTACGTTGTCATAGGCTCCTGTAATGTCTAAAAAGGCTACATATAACGGTCTGCTTTCTACTTTCGATATTTTAATACATTGAGTTAGAATAAATAAGTTATCATCTAAATGCCTACCTATTCTGAAGCCATTCTGAAGTTCTCCCAAACTGCCATTATTATCTGTCCATGCTTGAAGCCTTAATTGGATTGTCTGCAATGCCAGCCTGTATATTACCGATGTAATGTTCAATGGTCTATACGAGTTAATTCCATCTTTCTCCCATTTACCATTATAAATTAAATTCATTCTACTTTGTCGCCAACTGTCTGGTATTCGTCTAGCTTTTAAAGTTTTTTCCACTGTTTTCACCAGGGCTTCCTCACTTTTTTGTCCTAGTTCATTAACCAGCTTAACGGGTACCTCCTCTAGCCCTGTGGCGGTGCGCTTAGGAATTTTCTCTTCGGCTTTCTGCTAATTGAAATTTGTCAGCATCAGCGCCTTTTCCATTTAGTTCTCTATCATGCTCTTTTTTTCTTCCACTACAACCTCGTCATTGCCTTGGAAAGACTCGGCTGTTATTTTTCGGATGTAGTTTAATGCCGCTTTCCCTTCCAATTTGTTTCGATCTTCGTCTAGGTTATGTTCTTTTATTGTTGTTGACTTCCTGTCTAATACTTTTATGTGGTTTCAAAGTACTCTAGGTGCGGCCTTCTTTTCCTCACGTATTTCTGACAACCAACGTTCACTTTCACCTATTATCTTTGCTTGAACCAGTATTTGAACCATAGAATTTTTCTCCCGGTATATTTCCCCATTTACTGGCTACTTCATCCTGCGGCAACTGCGCCTTCTTTGCCTGCCTGTGCTCTCAGGATGCTTTCTGTCGTTCGGCGATTGCTTCTCGTATCTCCCTGTTCCACCAGCTTTTCGGTTTCTTTTATCCTTTCCAAGGAACATGTTGTTTCTTATGCCGTATTTCTGTCGTTATTACAGTTAGAAGCTCACTATATTCCCACTCTTGGCCATTTGCAAAGTTCTTCCTCGACTCTAGTGATTATATTTGTTATTTGTTCAGCGTTGAAATTTGGGCTGGCCATTCTGCACTTCTTGCTCTCTTTCCCAACTACATATGCCATATTCAAAATGATACGTTTATGGTCACTTCCTATGCTGCTATACCCTGCCTCATCAGGGACCATTTCTCTCAACCTATCATGAATTCCTTCTGTCATCAGACAGTAATAAATGGTCGATTGCCGGTTTCCCACTGCCACGTGACCTGCATTTCAGACTTACGCCCTGTATTCATGATAACGAGGTTGCGCTGTTCACAAAGATCTAGCATTGACTTCTTGTCGTTGTCGGTATAGCCATCTAGATCCTGTATGTAGGCATTCATGTCACCTAGTAGGATAATTGCGGCATCATTCCCAAAACCCAGAATATCAGCACTTAGGCATTCCACTAACTCTTGATTTTTCTCTGTGCAATTATTTCTGGTCCACAAATACGTTACGCCCAGCCAAGTTTTTTTCCCACTCATTGCACCTGATGACCAAAGATGCCCCACGATCTTTGAACGGTGCCCTCTAGCGTCCGCGCCGCACGTGCGCGTGTTCGCTACGTGAAGACGGATTGACATCGGTCGGCCACACAGATGATGATGATTAATGTGATGTTATGGCGCAAGGGCCAGGGAAGGCCAAAGAGCGCCAGACAATGCTTTTGGTAGTCGAGTTTGTGGTCAATGTCAGAGTGTATATGTGCATGTCTGTATAGAGGCCTAAAGACATTCGTTGTAGAGTGCGTAAAATATATGTTGAGGTAAAAGTTTGACAATAATATATAGGGTGTACAGTGACATGTTGGTCGAAAATAAAACATATGTTTTGAAGAGATAGTATACTAAAATGAGGGGCTGTCACACACTTCAAAAGGTTTCATCGGGGCCTTTCGGGAGTAAAGCCCTGAAGGCGTGCGCTATACAAAACGCTAACCGCAACAGCGGCTTTACAAGAGAAGCCGCCTTACGAACTTTTGAGGCTGATAGCATCCAACTAGCGGACTTCATCGAAAAAATCTAGTATTGATTTCATGTTGAATAGTGATTCATTACCAAGAAACATTGTTGGATGAAGAGGAATAGGTTGTGTGTACTCTAGAGGAAAGTGTTTTTTCTCCTTTCACCGTCTACTTCCCGGTACTCCAGTAAGACGCGGATGACAGTCAACTTCTCGCTACATTTAGCACAGATGGGAGGTTCATTGCCAGCCAACAAGTAGTTGTGCGTGCCATACATGTGTGCTTCTCAACCGAGTTAAGAGGACATCGGCTGCCCGTGATTTCGTTGTTGATAGCCGAAAGCCTAATTGAGGTTTTATTACGTGAAGCTCGTTCTCAGTTTTCTTCGCAGGAACGGTTTCAGGTCTATATCTGTGAACGCTATAGGAGCGTTGTGAGGTTTCGTTGCTGTAGATGTAGCGAGTTCGCCGGCGAGCACATTCCCCCGAATGACTCTGTCGTCAGGAATGCAGCATATTACTACACGTTGTTCAGCAGCATAAATAGTCCACAAAAGTGGATAGAGTTCTATTACTACAGGATTCCTGTACTTTTGTGGCGACATTAAAGCCTCGACTACGCTTAATGAATCTGTAAATATAATTGCATTCTCGAAATTATTATGCATGTCATGCTTTACAGCAGACAATAATGCATAGGCCTCCGCCGTAAAGATGCTGGTTAGTGGGTGCAGAAGGTCTGATTCCGAAAAAGATGGTCCAACTGCTGCACAGGACACGCGCGCGTGCGACTTTGGTCCATGCGTGTCAAATTCCGCGCATGAGTGTTTCGCTTGCAGTTATAGAAAGTGCATTCGATTGCGTTCCTGTGGAGCGCGCTTCGAGACTTGTGCAAATTATGTGTCACATTCTACAATTACCCAATGCCACGGCGGTAATGGCCTAGCTGGGGTCTTTAGACGGTGTTCTAGGAACGAGATACCCATTTCATCACTAAGCTTCCTAACACGCAGTGAAAAGGGTTCTCTGAATGTTAGGCGATTATGAAACAGTGTAGCGCACGTCATGTCATTTACAGTTGCGTAACAAGGATGCTCAGTGTTCGAAAGCACTTTGAGGAAATATGTAAAACTAGAGTACGACCTTTGCAGGTTCACTGACAGTGGTTTGACTCCACGTACAGACTTGATACAGGGCTCGTCCTGAAAGCGCCTGTAGCCAGGCGGATCCCTAAATGATGAACGGCATCCAGTGTCTTTAACGCACTCGGTGCGGCAGAGTGATAGACTACAGCACCATATTTCAAACGGGATAGTATGAGGGTCTTTTACAGGTTTACGAGACACTTCCTATCGCTACCCCATGTTGTTGCGACAACACTTTAAGAAGATTCATTTTTTTAAACATTCATTCTTAACATATTTAATGTGAGATATGAAGGATAGTTTCTAATCAAATATGACACCCAAATATTTCTGCTCTGTGTGCAGAGGTATGCGTTGTCCATCGAGTTCCATATCAGCATCTGGGACTAGACCTCTCCTCCTTGTAAAAAGGACACAGAAGCTTTTCTGCGGATTTAACTTGAACCCATTTTCACTTGCCCATTTCGACACCCTGTTCAGACCAAGCTGAACTTGTCGCTCACAAATTGCGAGATTACATGATTTAAAACCTATTTGCGCGCCATCAACGTATACTGAACAACACATGAGACGAGGAATTGATGATGTAAAGAATTCATTTTTACGATAAAAAGAGTAAAGCTTAGTACGCCACCCTGTGCCACTCCTTTTCCTGGAGAAATTACCTGGAGAGAGCATTTCCGATTCTAACACGGAATACACGCTTTGACAAATAGCTTGTTATAACGTTTAGCATGTTTCCTCGAATACCCATCTCCGACAAATCTTGTGATATCCCATAGCGCCACATCGTGTCGTACGCCTTTTTCATATCAAGAAATGTGAACAAGAAGCACTGTTTGTGTATGAAGGCATCATGGATGTGTCACTCTATGCGTACTAGCCCTTTATTGACGAGTGTTGCCTACGGGCAACATACCAAAAAAGAATTTTTTTTTTACTAAGTTTAAGTATTGAGTATGAAGTTTCTAGCTAAATGTCTTCGGTCAAGACTGAATGACAGGCAGCAAGCGTTATTTGTTGGTTTAGAGCAGGAACACTGGACGAAGAAGTAGAAGTTTGGCACGCGACTCACCGTCTTGGGCAAGCAAGGTCAGAGGAGACAGGCCGATGCAACATATGCAGCTGAAGTGGTGTCACACATGTGATGTAAAGCAACTCAAATGTGCGCCTATGGTTCACATATGATGAGAGCTGTCGATAGAAATTGAAAATGAAGCCTTAGGTTGCTTTTTGGGTGAAGCCCACTTCCAGTTTCCTGTCTGGGGTTTGCCCTCTATTGCTAAAAAATTCTGCAAAATATTTTTTTATTTTTGTTGATTATGCTTATTCTTGATGTGTTTTGCTTATTTAGATAGAAGAATAAAAAAATTTTCTCGGTATTTATACATCTCGTCATTAAATGGCTAGATGGTCGGTTGTACAGCGACCTTCCCTGAAGCCACACTGATAAGCGTCAAGCATTTTGTTAGATTCGAGGAAATGTAACAGACGGCGATTTATCATTTACTCAAATAGCTTGCAAAGACAAATTGTAAGCGCTAACGGAAGATATCTATTTACAGAGGATGGATCTTTATCTTGTTTCAATGTCGGAATTGCAATAGCTTCTCTCCATGTGGAAGTGAGGTATCCAGAAGCCCAAATGGCCTTAAAGAGTGCGAGAAGTGCTATTTGTGTATCTTTGTGTAAGTTTTTCATCATGTCATATACAATCCTGTCAGCTCCGGGTGCTGAGCTCTGACATGCGTTTAGATAATATTTCAGCTCGGCAACGCTGTAAGGATGGTTATAGGCTTCATTCGGTGTGTATTTCTGATCTAGTTTCTTATGCTCCGCTATTTCTTTCTATCTAAGGAACACTCTAGAAGAATTAATTGAGCTAGAGGCATCCTCGAAGTGCTCCCCAAGTGTGTCTGCCTGCTCTTCCAAGATATTCTCTTGATCATCGACCAAGGGTAATGGTTGGGTTTGCTGCCCGTTAAGCCTGCTAAACGCATTCCATACTTTTGCGTCTTGTGTGTAGGAGTTTATGCTTGAGATAAATTTCTCTCAGCTCATTCTCCTTGCCTGTCGCCTCGTCCGCCTTCCCTGCGATTTGATGTGCTTAAATTCTAGGAGATTTTCTGCAGTTCGTGTTCGACGCATTGTGTTCCATGCCTTGTTTTGCTTCTTCCGTGCCTGTCTGCAATCGTCATTCCACCACGGAACGCATCGTTAACATGAGCGACCGTTTATTTGAGGCATACATTGTTCTGCTGCGCCGATAATAAAATCTGTGAGATACTGTAAAATCATTGATAACATCTTGTTTTAAATAAGCTGAGTCATTAAACTGCTTCCAATCAGTCGTTTCTAGTTTCCATTGAGACATATGTGGTCAACGGTCATATTACTCTGCTAGCTTGAGTAATGTAGGAAAATGGTCACTCCCTAGTGGACATTTGATTACCTCCCATTTCAGGTCAGTAATTAATGAAGCGGGGCCAATAGCCAGATCAATAGACGAGTACGAGTTATGTGTGAAGTTAAAATATGTAGGCTCTTTCATATTAAAAGGCAACCACCAGAGCTTACAAGAATATTTTCGATGAGTCGCCCTCGAGTGTCGCACCGGGCGTCTCCCCAGAGACTGTTGTGGGCATTGAAATCACCTACGATCATGTAGGGTTCAGGAAGTTGATCCACTAGGCAATAGAAATCTGTTTTTTTTTAGCTGTTGATTGTTGATCTGTTGTGAAGTTGTTGATTTGAGCTGCACTTGGGAGCGGAGGCAGAAACAGTGCGAACTCTGAACCCTTCTGCTTATTTCTTCAGGCCTTCTCAGAGCTATCGCTGGGCATCGCCTCGGGATTTTTGTCACGGGGATCTTTGGCGCCTACGTCCTAGGCGCAGCAGCATTGATATTGCAATAACGAATCAACGTGCAACCACGTGACTTTGTCGTCACTGCCTGGATCCCGAATCAACGTGGAACCACGTGACCCTGTCGTCACCACCTGGATCCCGTAAAAAGGACCCCCAGACGACTACGGCAGTCACTTGGCAGCGGAGGCAGCAAACAGTGCGAACTCTGAACCCTTCTGCTTATTTCTTCAGGCCTTCTCAGAGCTATCGCTGGGCATCGCCTCGGGATTTTTGTCACGGGGATCTTTGGCGCCTGCGTCCTAGGCGCAGCAGCATTGATATTGCAATAACGAATCAACGTGCAACCACGTGACTTTGTCGTCACTGCCTGGATCCCGAATCAACGTGGAACCACGTGACCCTGTCGTCACCACCTGGATCCCGTAAAAAGGACCCCCAGACGACTACGGCAGTCACTTGGCAGCGGAGGCAGCAAACAGTGCGAACTCTGAACCCTTCTGCTTATTTATTCAGCTTTGAAATTTTCCGATTCTTTTCTATGTGCCTTGCTAAGTACTTTGCTACCTCTGCTGCCTCGTTGTGTTGACTGTTTTCTGTCCTAATTTTTACGTTTGCATTATGGCCACTTAAATTGCTGATCTGAAGCGCCAATTTCGCAAAGAATTAAGAGAGCTGAAGAACAGCATGTACTTCATAAACAAAGAATTCGAGGCTCTAACGAAAGAATTCAGTAAAGTGAAAAATGAGAATGTGGCACTGAAAGAAACACAACAGGTGCTAGCGTAAGAAATTGAGGCGTTGAAAAGGAAAGTGCAGGAAAACACCATGAAAATTGGGCCACAAGATCAGTATTCTAGAAACAAAAATATTGAAGTGAAAGGAATTCCGCAGGAGAGGTCAGAGAGCCTCGTAAGCATACTTGGAAAAGTTGGCGATGTTCTCGGGGAGACCATGAAAAAAGAGGACATTGACGTCTGCCACCGAATTCCGGCGCGAAATTCTGACTCTGATCCGAACATAGTTGTGGTTTTCCACCACAGGGCTAAACGCGATGCCGTGCTTAATAAGGCCAGGAAGCACAGGCTCACTACAAATGAGATCAGATTTCCTGCTAAACAGTCTGTCTACATAAATGAGCACTTCTGCCCGCAGCCCAAGAAGCTGCTTAGCTTGGCCCTTGCTAGGAAAAAAGAAGTAAACTGGCGTTTCGCACGGGCTAACAACGGAAAGATTTTCTTACGTCAGGCAGACACATCGCATGTCCTGAGTATTTCGTGTGAATCAGACTTGGAAAAAATGCAACGTGCCACCACCGTTAGCTAAACGCGTTTTTCTTATTTGTTCGCGTTAATCTGATCTTTTGTTTATAAATCGATACACCTGATGACATTGTTGTGCCGCACGACTGCAACTACTTGAAGTTCTTGCACTTGAATGCGCAGTCTGCAAAGAACAAGTGTGATGAGTTTTCCATGTTTTTAACCAAATTTTCTTTTCAATTTAATGTGATCATGGTAACTGGGACTTTGTACAAGCAAGACAGTGACGTATTTCACCTGCCTGGACATCAATCTCTTTTCTTAAACAGGCCTTCCTGTCGCGGAGGCGGCGTGCTGCAGTTAGTATCGAATGAGTTTTCTTGCACCTTGATCCCTGAGTTCTCTACTACAACGCCAGATTATGAAATTTTAAGCTTGCAGTACAAAAAATACGTTTTTGTGATATGGTCCCCCTGATGGAAAGATCGATAACTTTATTTCTTTCCTTGAAAAGATTCTCAGTTTCGTGTGTCGAAACAACGTGAGCCTTTCCGTTGGCGGTGATTTCATGCTAATCTTTTACAAAGCACTTCGCAATCCCAGAACTACAACTACTCCTCCACTATTTTTACTGCATGAATGTCATTACAGAACCTATGCGTGTAAGTCATACATCTGAAACACTACTCGATCTATTCATCATAAACTGTTCTGAACATATTACCAATTAGCGATTGTAGCTGATATGAGCGATCATTTACCGATATACATGGTCCTTAAGTTTCATCAGGCTTCAAAACCAGTGCGTCAGTCTCATCAGTCTCTGTCATTTCTTTTCCAGGAAATTAATTACAAAACACTAAACACTTTCCTGCAAAAATTTATAATATTGATTGGAGTTCGGTGCTTCTACGTAAGGACGCTGAGGATGCATATGATAAACTCGTGTGCTCCTCTAAGGAAGCATATGACAACTCCTTTAAATATAAAAGAGTAAATAAGTCAACTAGAATACGGAAACCGTTGCTTAATGACGAATGCCTTAGGATGATCCTTGAGGACTCACTCTATCATAAGTTTGTCAGAACAAGGAACCCTAATGATATTGCAGGCTTTAGGAAATACCGGAACTGTGTTACAAAATTTGTACGAAATGCTAAAAAACTGTATTACGAGAACCTATTTCAAGAGGTGAGTAATCGGAGCAGTCTACTATGGCGCGAAATGAAAAAGCTTTTGCATTCCGATGGCCACAATAGTGTTGACCATGAACTTAGAGTAGAGGATAGAACGCTAGGAGGCAAATGATTAGCAAATGTGTTTAATGATTATTTTCCCAGTCTGGAATAAAGTACTCACGACAAAGCAGTGAGCAATTATTTGGGCACACGCAGCGCACATTCAGCTTTTCTTAAACCTACATATCCACATGAAGTTTACACGATATTCATGTTATTAAAAAATAGTAAATCCCGTGATGTGAACGGGCTTCAAATAAGACCTATTAATTTTGTGCTTGATCTCTTGCTACCAGTACCTACTCATATTTTTAACCTGTCACTGTCAACTGGAATTGTTCCTGAAAAAAAGGCAATACGCGAAAGTTAGTCTTATTCAGGTGCGGCGACAGAAATATGCAGTCGAATTACAGGCCAGTCTCGCTACTGCCTGTCCTATCCAAGAGAATAGAAAAAAAGTTATTTCTAAAAGATTAAAGTCATTTTGTGATAAACATTCCATCATATCAAATAAACAATTTGGGTTCCGTGCGGGAATGTCAACTGAATTGGCTCTGCTAACCCCCCAAAAGTTCATTTTAAACGGTTTTGAAAATAAGGAACTAAGGCTAGCAATTTTTGTCGACTACTCTAAAGCATTTGATAGGCTAAATCATCAGACTTTGCTCACTAAACTAGAGCGTTATGGATTTCAGGGCATCAACTTTTACAATCTTATCTTAACCACAAAAAACAACTCGTTTCAATTTCTTCAGAAGACGGCTCCGGGAAATTACATAGAGCGTTCCCCAGGGGAGTATACTAGGGCCAGTATTGTATTATATATATGTTAACGACTTTGTCAACATTTCTAATGACGCGAACTTCATCATTTATGCGGACGACACCAGCCTCGTTTTTCTGTCTCGTAATATCGGCGATAGCTCGTTGTTGGCAAATGTCACGCTGAAACAATTGGCGGAATGAAACAAGGTCAACGCTCTCAAATTAAATACGACAAGAACAAAAGCTGTTATTTTTGAACCTCCGCAAAGGCATCTGAGTGAAGACATATTGTTGCAGGTTGGCTCTGAAGTAATTGGAATTGTTCCTAACGTCAAAACTTTGGTTGTTCTATTTAATCAAAAATTAATGTGGAATGAACATGTAGAACTTATTGCATCCCGTTTAGCTAAAACTTGCGGCGTGCTTTGTGGACTACGTCAGACGATACCATCTAAAGTTAAGCTGATACTTTATAATGCACTATGCTCATCTCATTTAGTGTATTGGCACCTTGTGTGGGGTACCACGTCAAAGTAACATATCAGTAAATTATTACTGCTACAAAAAAGGCTGTTCGTCATATCACAAACGCGCCAGTCGACGCACTTACATCTGAACTATTTTCAAAGTTTAGTATCAATTGTCTGGCAAGCTTGTATGAAGTTAACCTTGCCCTCAAATACCAGATCTACTTTAGTTATAACAATGAAGCGTTCTTGGGGTTGTACAACCTAACAGAACCAACAGATATATCCTATAACATTAGGGAAAGAAAGAAACGGCTGCTACCACTCTCCCGTACAAATTATGGATCAAATCGTTTAACCAATCGCGTCCCATCCTTATTAAATAAACTACATGAAAACTACACGGTGTCGAGATGACTGACATTACTAGGAAAATAATTCGAGACTTCCGACTTCAAATTGAGTAAATCATTTTTATAACGTTCCTTTGGCTAGGGGAAGTCCCTACTTATCTATTTTAATTAAGTGGTTTCACATTTTCATAACATTTTCGCATATAGGATGTAGCCTGCAATACATTTATACACACATTTATTTGCTGTATGTGTTTTCGTATGTTAATGGAATGTAATATGATAAATTTTTCAGCAATTGAAAATATATACCGTATTTACTCGCATAATGCTCGCACCCCCCACATTGGCTATCAAAAATTGGAAAATTTTTTTTCCCCGCATAATCATCGCACCCCCAAAATTACTGCCGCGAGCCGTCTGCTTGTCGTAGCGATCGCCATGGTTGGGCGCGCGTGCTACTAGGCGGCGGTACTGTGCTATCATCCGCTGCCACCGCCGCTACCGCTCATCCACTCACCACCGCTACGCCATTTTGCGAAGGTGTCTCCAGCTCTCCGGTGTCTCGTAGGCCTCGTTTGCCTTGTTCGCGTGTTGCACCGTGCTCTTTGTGCCACTTCGCCATGGGACGCTACGCAAGCTACAAAGCTGCTTTTAAGCTAAAAGCTATTGAGTATGCGTTGGAACATGGCAACCGCGCCGCCAGCAGACACTTCGGCGTCAACGAGTTTGGCGTCCGGTATTGGAGACGGCAGCACGACGAACTCAAGACGACTGGTAAGACGCAGAAAGCATCGGAAGATGAAGAAACCATCGATTCCAGTGTCGACACGGACTCTGATGAAGAGTACAATTGCCTGCAGGACGTACGCAACGCGAGTAGTGACGGGGAGGTTGCGCGCGGCAAATAAAGTGCTTTAGCAGCTTGAGCTTACGTTCACCTTGTACTTTCATAACGAAGGTAAGTTACGCTTGAAAGTAATGTTTTCGTTATATTTACAATTGCGGACCTGACAATCCTGATCTTGTACCCATTCATCTTTGCATTTAACACTCCGAAACATTTGCTTGAAAATTTTCCCCGCATAATTATCGCACCCCCAAACTTCGCGTTGCTTTTCAGGGAAAAAAAGTGCGAGGATTACGCGAGTAAATACGTATGTATACCTGGTATATACTGTATATTCATATATGTCACTTGTAATGACTAAACACACTGCTTTGTAATACTGACTATGCATTCCACCTTACACATTTTCATTTATACATTGTCATTGCTTGTACATTGCACACAATAAAGTGTACAAACTTTATCTTATTATGTCCCTGTTGTTATGAATACGGGCAAGAACCTTGTCAAGCTGCTAAAAAAGCAGCTTTTAGATCCTGTCCCAGCGTTCATTTCTTGGAAATGAATCAATGCGAAATAAAGATTGATTGATTGATTGATTGATTGATTGATTGATTGATTGATTGATTGATTGATTGATTGGAAAGTACAATGAGCAGATTGTAACTAACTTGTTAAACATACTTGCTTGTGCGGCGACTGCTCAAGATGCGTCTGACGTTCAAATAAGCGACATGCAACACTCTTATCAACTACGATGGCTACACCACCGCAAAAGGAATTAGCATCGTCACGATCTTTCCGAAAAATAGTGCATTGTCGGAGAAAGTTTGTATCTGTGGGCTTTAAGTACGTCTCTCGAACACACAGCGACATCGGATTGTAGTTATGGAGGAGTTCTCTGATGCCGTCAAGGTTATGGAGAAGTCCTCAACGTTCTATTGTAGTATCTGTATTTGCATTATAGGAGAAGTGTTAATGCTGTGTGTTGTAGAAACAAAGTTTAGGTCACGGAACCTTTTACAGGCGCCATGACACAGAATTTGTCTTTTCTGGAACGGTGGATAGAATCGCGCCGCTCCTTAGGCGCTCAATGCGCCGTCACAATCGGTGTTACGTCCATCGCTTCTTGCGAGGCGCTGGATGCGCGCACTCGTCTCAATGGCTTCGTCTCACTGGACGATACCCTCGAGGACACCAGACCAGAGGTCGATGGCCACTTCTGGGACGGCAGAGCAGCGCTGGCTGCAGCCGCCAAGGGGACAGATGGCGTCACTGCCAGCTCACTCTGTGTGGGCCGGACAGGCGCCGGGGGCCGTTGTAGAGCTGCCTCCTGACGCGCCACTTCTGGAATGCGGACTTTAAGAAGGTAAGACAACCGCCTGCGTGCTTCTTTGAATGAGATGTTTTCTTTTACTTTTATTGGGGCAATTTTTCTTTTCTCCATCATGGGCACGACCGCCAGTACGCGGCGTGTTCGCCATCACAGTTCACACAGTGAAGAGAGTTTTCACACGATTCACGGGAGTGCTCATGAGCACTGCATTTTGCACAAGTTTGGCGGCCTCGGCAGTTCTGTGAGCTGTGGCTGAATCGCTGGCGTTCGAAATATTTCAGATGGTTTGGGACATAAGGTCTGACCCGGATATTCACATATCCTGTCTCAATACTCTACTCTCAGGGAGCACACTTCAACCAAAGGTAAGTATTAGATGCTTTGTTTTATTCTCTTTTCCATCGCGCCTTAGCAGAATTCTCTTAAAATTGATTACGTTTTGATCGCTCCAGCCTTCTGGTAGTTCAATTTCCGTAAGCTCCATCAGATCATCATCGGGAGCTACACCACGGCTGGTGTTCATCGTGCGGTGCGGGGTCACTGTCACTGCGACATCTCCAAATGATACTAGGTTACGCAGTTTCTCGTGTTGCTTTTTGTCGCGGAGTTCCAAAAGGAGATCGCCGCTAGCCACCTTTGGTGCTTTATAGCCTATTCCAAGTGTCTGAGTTAGGGATTTCGGAACAACAAAAGGTGAAATTGTTCGTGCTGGTCTTTCTTGTTTTCAGAGTGGATGACGTGAAATCGGGGGAACGTTTCTTTTTGGCGACCAAAAATCTCAATGATTTCTTCAGTGCGCTCCCTCTTCATGGGGCGATCAGGTAGTGGGGGGAAGGAACTAGTCATAATTGAGATTGTATTTTTCGGCAGTGGCGTCAGCCACCTGCTAAGGAGACCAAAGGGGGACGCAGCATAACCTGCAAAAACAGGGCCTGCAAATGCCAGCTATACGCTACCGCTATAACCAAATATGATATAACCTAGGTTGACTACTCACACAAGGTAGCCCTTGCTGCCTGGAAGATCGAAAGTAATAAATAAATGAGTAGGAGATAGGAAATATGGAAAGCGAGAGAAAGACGAAAGTTGGACGGAGAGAGAGACAGGAAAAGGCAACTACCGATTTCCGCCGGGTGGGTCAGTCCGGGAGTGCCGTCTACGTGAAGCCGAGGCCAAAGAGTTGCGCTGTCGCCGCCGAAGGGCCGCGTGGGTCCAAACTCCCGGCATTGGCTCAGCTCCCCGGATCCCCTTTTCTCCGGACACGGCTACGGCGCGCACGGCTAGACGCGGGAGGGTCCAACCCTCGGGTGCTCGGGTACGTGGTGACCACAATAATTTTCTAGTTTCCCACAATAATTACTAAAGGGAACTCTGGCGCTGCGATCATTCAGCCACCATGGGTAGCTTTCTGATGGGTAGAACATGGATTTATCTGATCTTCCAGCATCTGGATTCAGACATTCTTGTGGCTTTGTTACTAAGCTTTATCTGCCTTCATTGTCTTAAATTTCAGAACAATGTATACTTTTCTAAGTGCACAAGACACTGCGAACACGCAAAATTGATAAGAATTGCAGCGGTTTCCCACAACGAGATGACCAAATCGAGACGCGCCAAGCGTCTCAACGCACTGGTGATCTCGAGAGAAATTCACAAGGGCATTCTATGGTCAGGCTATGGCGCTTGCCGATGTATGCGTCCGTGGCGTAATGATTTCAATATCGGGCTTCTGTGCTACAGCTCACGTGCTCGACATTTGCCCTCAGACAGTTTTGATAACATTTAATTAACACTGTTGCGCAGAGCTACAAATGGACGAAGACTTGGAAGAGCATCCCTGCGCATGCGTGTAGGGGATATGTACGCTCCGTTTGCTGAAAAATAAACCAGCTGATAGTTTGCGCTCGGGTGTGCTGTGTTGCTTTCTCGCTTAAGACCTGTGCCTTCTTCGCTCTGCGCAACATTGTTCATTCGGCAACCAACTAGCCTACTGCGGAATTTTCCTTATTAAAGTTTATTAATGTGAAAGCATTATATGCTACATGAAACGGAAAATCTAGCGTTATCATTCGACGGCACAAAAGCCCGCGTGACCAAGAGATGACTTCACGTTCCTAGCGCTGTACCTGTTGTGGCTCGCACTGCGGAACGCCACGGTGAACAGCCACGCCGTCGGACGGACGCCGTGACCCACCCCCAAAAGACGGACCTGGCCCACTCTCAAATTAGATTAAGGTGCATAAAAGTAGGTGCCGGTTAGAGCAAGATGGATTACGTTGGAGTTTTAATTGAAGGTGATAACTTAGAAAAGTTCTCGTGCGTTCGCATTCAAGGCACGTAAACATATTTAGGTGCAAAAGGATAGACAGTTGGGCGAGTTGGTACGCGGGAAATTATCGAGGCGGGAAATTCCACGCGGGAAATTATCGAGGCATTCCACATAAAAAGATTAGGAGACACTTGCGTCAGTCATGCTTCGTTGTCTCTGTTAGATTGCGAATTTCAGTACCTTCGCAATACGTGTACTAATCTGTAGTAATTTTTGTTCTTTGACTTCTGTACCCCCTGATATGTTTAACTGATGCTTTTTACCTTGTCATGTTCTTTTTGCCACGGTTTTTGCAATCGCCTATATATATGTTCTTCGTTTTAATAAAAATTTAGTTGAGAGTTAGCGCTCGTCCTCTCTGCTCCTTTCTGTGTCCGTGTTTCACTTCGCGCTAGAAGCCAAAATCATATTTAGGTGACTGTCAACTATTAAAAAATTACACTATGGGGTTTTACGTGCCAAAACCACTTTCTGATTATGAGGCATGCCGTAGTGGAGGACTCCAAAAATTTCGACCACCTGGGGTTCTTTAACCGTTCAACTATTACAGCGATACTGTTAGCTTTTAGTTGATCGACATCTTTTGTGTCCGAGGTCGTCACCAAAAATGTAGGCCGCGGTCCCGGTGGCAGTGAAGTGCCAGGAGCAGTGGCTCGTATCCCAGTAAGGCAGAGGCTTCAAGTACCCAGCAAAGGGAGCAGTGTACACATTCATTGAAATCACCCATTCATTCAAAAGCACAAAAACAGCATAGGTTTCAATAAAGCACCATCTGAAGACAAGCATACGAACCATATCAAAAAAGCATTGCATATCCGCTCAGAAGTTGTAGTGGTAGTTTTGCAACAGCTTCTCCGGACATCCACTTTTGCGTTGCCGGGATGGAGAGCCAAAATTTTTATTATTTCTTGAACAGTAGTTTCTTATCGCTTTTTGATTTTTTTAAATGAGCTTACAATGTCGCGAAGCCGTCTGAAGCCAGAAAGATGAAGTTTAGGCAAATCCGTGTGCTACACATCATTGCCATGCTGGCGATCTATTCTCGACACGCATGGCGGCTGTACGGTCGCCATCATCCGCCATGTTGACTCTCTGATTGGCTGTTGAGAGTTCACATATCTGAAATTTGTGCCGGATAGCGGAAGGTTTGGGAAATGCAATAGTGCGTTTGCGCCACGATGACGAAACGTGACGCGTAGCTCCATATTATATCGATTAACACTTTTTTCTGTTCCTCGACCGTTATATTGCCACTTTAGCGCTTTACAAAATAAACTGATCGGCAGCGGGCAGAAGCTCCTGCAATTCATCTGTAATTTCGCACCGCGTGATTCTGCAGCCTCTTGACGGCCTCTCCCTTGTGGCCGTGTGACTGGAGAATCAGGCCCAAGATTCTGATTTGCTGGACTATTGGTACCTTTTTACCCGCCATTTCAATTTTGATCTCCGACCCTGAGCCTAATTAAGCGGGTGGCCAGCGAAGGCCGAGGGTTAGAAGCGAAAAATTTGATTAAACTAATACAGGCGCACATCTTCAGTCGGGTGAACTACGCAACGCCATATCTAGATTTGAAAGCGGTGGAAAGAGAAAAGATTGATTCTATAATTAGAAAATGCGTAAAAAGAGTGCTGGGACTACCCATGTCTACATCCACAGATAGACTGATGGCTCTAGGGGTGCACAACACATGGGTAGAAATGGCGCATGCGTCGCGAACCTTTCAAATTGAGAGACATAGCCCCACGAGGACAGGAAGAGCCATACTGACCAAAGTTGGAATAAATCCGGATAGAGGCCCCACCCAAAAGGTGGAGGTAAATAAGGAAGTCAGAAAAAATCTTATTATTCCCCTCCCCCCCCCTGCCAAAAAACATGCACCCGGAACATAACAAAGACAAGAGGCAAAAACGACCCGAAGCATTACAAATTGCATTCGGCGGAATTTCGGAACATGAGATGCCCTATGTAGACGCGGCGGGAGATGGCGGCGGTTTTACGGTGGCAACGGCCGTCAGCGGCGGGGGCAATCCTGTGACAGCTGCCACTCTGCGCGGGCGCAGCATAGAAGTTGCCGAGGAAATTGCGATCGCGTTAGCTTGCACTGGAAGGGACGCGTAAGTTTGATCAGTGACAGTAAAACTTCCATACAAAATTTTAGCAAGGGAAGGATCTCGCCCTTAGCGGCCAGAATCGTAGTGCAGAGAAAGTTAGATAGAAAATTCAAATAATTTGGACTCCGGCGCACGAAGCCGACCCCGACAGCGAGGCGGCCCACGAGCTGGCTGGAGATCTCTACCGCCGAGTCGCTACGGGGCCCCTCGATGACCGAGGGAGCGGAAAGCACATGCTAAAATATAGGTCGTAGAGACACCTGGTAGACACTGCTGCGCAGCTCGGACTCTAAACTCCAGCTCCGCTCGTTCAATTTGCTGAAGAGGCTGCTGATACCCGGGACCTCCCAGACTGCATCTGAGGCGGCGGCACCCGCCCCCTGACCTGCGTATCGGGGGGTGGGTAGATCGCCTCATCCGTTGGACAATAAAGTTTATTCTATCTATCTATCTGTAACTTCGCGAGCATGTGGTGGCGGTCCAAGATAGCCACCATGTCAACTTGCTAAGTGGCCGAAGGAATATCTCATGAGGAGCATAATAGGAAGGGTCATTTCGCAAAGGTAGTGATTAGAGTGACGGCGCCCGTCACTTTAACAACAACACTGTAGCGAGAGGGCCGTCTCTATAACGATGTCGGTAATTGGGTCGAGGGCTTACGGAGTCGCCATCTGTGGGAAGCGCCTCACTTGCGTAGTCTGAGGGATAACGCGGCGTGCTCCGCATAGGTTTGGCTATCGACGCTACATAGAGGTACGACGCGGGAGCCCTCCTGAACACTTTTGCAACTACTCTCGAAATGACAGAAGTATTTTACCTTTAAAATAATAATCTTGGACAAACAGAAAGTACAGAATGGTTTACAGACGCTATCTCTTAATCTAGTACGTACAGTAAGCTGGGACACTGCGCGCGGTCGCCGCAATCGATTCCCCCCAACCGGTTTCTTGCGTGAAAGGCAGGTAGTCGCTGAGAGAAAACTATAATATGTGAAATATTTTCTTATAGTGGACTGTCTGTGTAACAAAATGGAGCATAACATAATAAAGCTTCAATACAGCTATCGCACAGGTTCGCGGCGACCAACAGCGTGTCTGCACGCATGCGCGTGCACAACGTCTCGCTTTCGCTGCGAGCGCGTTTTCGCCTCGTTCTGTGAGCTTTAGGCCGCAGCATGTGAACATTTAACAGTACGCAAGCCACGAATGTTGCATGGACACTATCAGAGCTGCTCAAAAATAATTTTGTTATAACTAGGGACTTCGATACCTATATATGACACTCGACTTGTGCGGTATTTTCTTTTATCCTAAAGTCTTGGAAGCTTCAATATCAGTATTTCTCAAGTTGCATATCGCACTGTATGTTTATCGGTTTTCTAAGCGAGTAATTACTGGCTGCTTCTTTTTCTTAATCCGGTACAATAGTTATTGTCTATTGAACATGAACATATATCACGCCTTTTTTGAATGTGCTTTTTACCGTCCCCTTTCCGTTTCAGTGAACTTTCTTTCTCTTTCTTTATTATTATCATCATAGGTGTTACAGTGCATACGCAAAAGTCTTTTGGATCCAATAGCCGTAGGCTAGCTGATGGGTCCGGATATGCGAAATATAATAGACATTCCGTACAAGCCTAGGGTGATCAATACAAAGGACGAATGCAACACATTTGCGCATTAAAAACAGAAGAAAAATTTTTACAGCATGCATAAACATTATCACCAGTTACATAAATTATCAAACCGCCAAGAACAGAACGCCAAGCAAGGACACAGACACCAAATCAGGAGTTTATAGCTAATAAATAGTACTTTGCCGAAATTTTGTGTTTCTTTTGTTTTGGAGGATATGTTATTCCATGTCTTAACTCCAACAAATTCGAGTAGTCTTTTGCCATAATCATTATGTACCAAAGGCAGCTTGAAATGGTTGAAAAACGTTATGATGGAAAAAATATGGCCACAGGGAAAGGATGATTACATTTCACAACAGTGTTTCCGTAGGTAGCTGTTTTATACTCACGCATAAGATCGGTTGGCAATATGTTCAGTTGAGTGAACAGCGGCCTGTTAGCTGCATCAGTTCTCGAGTGCGCCATGATTCTTAATGCCTGCTTTTGTATGCGACCAAATGGAGCATAACAGAATGAAGCTTCAATGCAGCCGGGCCCCCGTCGCTGTAGTGTAGATGTTAAATTGCCGGGCTCCGTCAGTGCAGTGCAGATGTTAAAGTGCCGGACCCCGTCACTGTAGTCACTACCTTTCGCAAAAGTCAAATTGATGTTGCATGACATGGCGCTGGGCCGCCATTGCGCATATTTTCCGCCATAATTTGTGGTGTGACGATCCGCGCAAATTTTGCTAATGAGTGGCCATACGCATTGGCGGCTCAGAGCCATGCGTGTCGCCGCATTTTCCCCGTCATTTGTGGTCAGGAAAATATTTTGTTAATAACGCGTGCTTATAGCATTTGCATCGCTCTCGGCTAAAGTTGAAATTTGTGCATTGAGGTATCATTTTCTTTTTAAAAAGAGCCTTTATTATAAACATAAAAATATTACAAAACCTCTGCGACTTGCGCTTTTCACAGCAGAATTCGTAATGTAATCAAGATTGATGGCGTCACATCGTCAGAAGTTAGAACAAAGGCGCCTTTTTAATTTATAAAAAGAAATGTACGCAAGGCGGCCCCTTGCACTTTCCTCACGCGGTGCGAGTAAGCAGCGAAGTGAACAAGAGATGGCAGCACCGGTGCATGTGTCGCACTGGGGTGCGCCAACGCTATGGGTAATATTCGGCTTCTTCTCAGCCAGCCGTGTCGGCCGGCTGAGTCACTTGCGTTTCACTAGATAGTGATACCGTGGCCTAGAACGTGCGCTCACGCTGTCTAAAGGTAGGAAATGGTGTTAGGCTGCTGAGCACGAGGTCGCGGGATCGGATCCCGGCCACGGCGGCCGCATTTCGATGGGGGCGAAAATATCCGTGTACTTCGATTTAGGTGCACGTTAAAGAACCCCAGGTGGTCGAAATTTCTGGAGTCCCCCACTACGGCGTGCCTCATAATCAGAAAGTGGTTTTGGCACGTAAAACCCCATACTTTTTTTTTAAAGGTAGGAAGCAAGCGCGCTGGCGCCAATATACGATGACTCATTCCGTTTCTCGGGGACACGCATCCTGGCTAATGAAGGAGACAATGGCTTGTACGCAGCAGACGACAAAAGTGTCAAGCGTTTACGGCGGAATAGTCGTGCGCCTTGAGTTAGCTGCTTTATTTTTACTGATGAGGAAAACTGTTTTGCTTTATCAAGAACGTTAGGTTCAGTGTCTGCATTACACTTTCTTAGTCGAAACGTCAAATTTGCGTCACGTTACGAAAGCAAGTCGGGGCCATCGGCGTCATTTTGTACGCGTCGCGCCTATGTCACGTCTCGAAGAAAATGGCGGAATGTCCTGAATAGAGTCGCTGGCTGAACCAACTCGCTCAGCGCTCCCGTAGACACTAGACCTAGAGTTCCCCCTTGTATGATTATTGTATGAAACTGCATGGTCAGCCAGCCTGCTTGTTCTGCTAAAATTTTCTGAAATGCTTGTGAAAGGTGTGGCGCCTCAATAGAAACATTGCAAGTGAATGAAGTTGTGACCTTTGCGGTGGATGAACATAAAGTTTGCATTAGATTACCTACATGCGACGAAAGTAAACACCATTGTGCGCATCGCCGCTGTGAACCATTGCGTTGGATCTGCTCAAATTATTTATTTGTCCTCCTTTTCTCTTTGGGTAAAGGGCATAGTCTTTGCCCGCTTCTCGTTTGCTTGCAGAGTTCATTCACTAGGCTTCTGACCAACCACGGTTCCGTAGTTGCCGCACGGAGCCGGGGAAAAAAGACGAAGCCGTTGTTCCTCGCGGGGTGCCACGCTCGGGCGCGAGAATTCGGGAACATCACTGCTACGCCTGGCTCTGCATCCCCGCTGCTTCTGCCGCCGCCTCTGTGAGTGTTTCTGGCCTCGCAATTGTCTGCGCATTCGTCGCGGCACGTTGTCATTGCCTTAGCGGTCGCGCGTCCTTGTCCTGAGTCGAGCCATGCACGTATCTCTTGCTTCGCTCATAAGCGGACAGCAACAACTGCATGCGCACTGTATAGGCAAGCCAGGGGCATGTATCCATGAAAGGCTCTTACGATACAATTGTCTGTGAGAGAAAATGTCAGCCAGTCCAGATGAAGCACTATCCGAAATAACATCTTTGTGAATTCGGCCTCAGTTTCTTAACAGAACATACTTGGGCGATGCAGCGAATCTGCGGAAGGCGAGAGAGCGAGAACTCGAGTTCCCCAAATTTTCAGCCTATAGCAAATTGCTAGTGATGGCTTTGGTGGCGACGGGTATGTTCAAGATGCACCTTGCTTCGAGAACAACAGTTGTGATCCGAAATGGAAACAGTGTACGATACTGTAAATAGCACCAAGCCGATCACATTACGTGTACCCTCCGAGTTAGTGAACAGGTTACGCATCCGTCGCTAAAGTACTTTATGATGCGAAAGCGTCGCGTTTTATTTCTTGTTTATATTCCCCGTCTCTCGGCCAAGTACACGATACTCTGACTACGGCGAAGGGGAGCTGCCGTCGCCTTTTTTTATGTCAGGAGGCAATGGGGCGGAAAGTGAGAGTGGCATAAAAGGAGAGGTGGCTCGACCTGGCACCACTCGCAGGTAGAAGTAGAAAAAAAAAGGGGTATTTTGGAAAGAATAGATAGTTGCAGGAAAAGTGGGAAACGTTAGGAGGGTGGGATGGAGATAAGAGGGTCACGTCATTACATGAATTAAAATATACCGCCGTGAGGATTGCTTCAAGTGGTCGTTTTAGGCATTTATTTTCGCCTGAATTTAGCCCCCCTGTAATTTCGTTGATCGGTGGTCAGACGCCGTCTGCCACGCGCCTATAGGCACTAGTGCAACCAACACAAGTAAGCTGGCACCCAGCAACATTCAATAAATATAATTTTCCTCTGCTACTTAATAAACCGGTGTATAATCTAAAAAAATGAACCGCCTCAAATAAAAAAAATTGTGCTCTCGATCGTAACTTACTGTTTTTGTGCATGAGTATAGCTTAATATATAAACTGACCCTTTCTAGTGTTGTTTTTTTATTAATCATGGGACATAATGACATGGTATTCACAACCCGTATGACCCTCAGCATGACGTATAATGTCGAAATACGTAATTTGCAGGGCCTTTTATAGTACAGATGCCTTATCTCATGCTATCACTTCGTTCAAGTATATATGTGCGTGCATCACCCACAGTACTCTGGGTTGGCCCCGACCTATGGAAGTAAATGGAGCACTGTGTTGCGTGGCAAAACGCGCTACAGCAATGGTAGTTATTGTCGAAATTCTTGTGACCTGGAAATGCTTATCCCACTAGACGCCTTATTACATTTTCCTCCCACAGCGCTGTGCATAAAGAAGAAGCCGTCCAAATTCCCGCAAGGCCGGCTTTCAAGCAATGGTGAGTGGACCACCAACTCTTCTTCTCAATTTTCCTCCGCGTTAGCTCTAATCTAGCATATACATGTGTGTCTGTTTGTGCTGCGTGCGTGCGTGTGCGTGTGTGTGCGCGCGCGCGCGCGCGCGCGCGTGTGTGTGTGTGTGTGTGTGTGTGTGTGTGTGTGTGTGTGTGTGTGTGTGTGTGTGTGTGTGTGTGTGTGTGTGTGTGTGTGTGTGTGTGTGTGTGTGTGTGTGTGTGTGTGTGTGTGTGTGTGTGTGTGTGTGTGTGTGTGTGTGTGTGTGTGTGTGTGTGAGAGAGAGAGAGAGAGAGAGAGAGAGAGAGAGAACAGGAACAACACCCGTGCATTGGGTCGGCACTTCTATTCTGAGGCTTCGTCGCACTCCCAGCGCCAGCTCAGGAGCTTCATTGCCGCTGTTCGTCGTTAGACTCGGCCAGGCTGCGACTGGTGATCCTCTGCAAGATGAACACACGGCGGTACTTTAGATTTATCGAATCACGCCGCTCTTAATATGCGACAGATGCACAGTAAAGCTGTTCCGCTTTCTTTTGTCTGTGCGCGAGTAAGAGGCCGGTGACCGTCCACGTCAAGTGTACTCACCCACGCCTTCGGTAATAATCAAAGGTCCCTCCTACTTTGAGCACGATTTGTTTGAAGAGGACGGTGTACCTCGCTGCGCCCACACCTCGTCGCCGATATTGTATCGCGGTCCCAGACTGCGCCAGCGGTTGTAGTACCGTTTCCGGGCCTGTTGGGCGTGTGCAATTCTCTTGCGCGCCACTGCTCGCAAGTCGGGGAGAAGCGTCTGTCGTGCAATGGTGCGTCCCAAATTTTACAAGCGGGTACAAGCCGAATGTAGCGCCTACTTTTGGTAGTTGGCGGTACACAAACTCTTATGGGGACATTCCTGTAGAGCTCTGCAACGCCGTGGTAACTGCTCATGCAGCCGCTCTAGGATGTTCATCCCAATCGGCTTCACCTGGCTTATTTTTACAATACGGCGCGAGTCGAGCTTGGATGATCTGGTTCGATCTCTCGATCAGACCGTTTGCTTGTGGATGATAGGTTGACGCGAAGTGGAGCTCAATTCCCGCTAGTCATAAATATGTATAGAGCTCGCGACTGCGGAAAGTGGTCGATCTATTGGACGTCAGCTTCTAGAGAGGCAGTGTGTCTTCATTCGAAGCGATGTCGTAAGAATCCTATGACGTAGCTGGCGCCAAGCAAAGGCACGGCCTCGACATCTATCAGCTTCGACAAGTAGTCCACAGCTACTACTTGTCGCTGTGTCCAACGTAAATGTGTCCAGCAGTAAAGCTGGTTCACGTCCGAACAAAAGGTACGAGGGAGGGTATCCAGCAGAGCCTTGGCGGGAGGAATTGTACGCGAACGTCACGTATGGCTGTGCAAGGTCCCAATCACGATGGTCAGCCGAGACTGAGAGCATTTCTCTCTGAGAGCATTTTTGTTAAAGCCCGATCCAAGCGCTCGGTGAGCCCGTTGATCTGGGGATGGGGATCTTGTTACGCCGAAGCACAGTAGGGAAACTATTTACAGGGCGCGTTTACACGAGTATATATAGTAAGCGCTGACCAACATGAAAGCCAGCCGGCATCAATCAAGGCACGTCGCGTCTTCAGATCCGCCAGAGGCCGCTTATGGGTACGTCCCACTAAATCCAAAGGTGCATATAATCTTCGAGTAGCGCGTAGCGTAACTCCGGCGGCAGAAGCGTCAGTCCGCTGCCACTGAGGACCCACAGAAGAGTAAGGATGGTAACGCTTGAGTCTGGAAACGTGGACGACATCGCTGGACAACGGAACAGAAGATGCAGTGGGACTGGCGGACGCAATGTCGTACCCGACGTCAGTCACTTTCGAAGGACGCAGTATGGGCCCGTGTAGCGAAGAAGGAGCTTTTAACAACGGCCCACACGTCTGGAGGGGGTCCAAAGTAGAACAAGGGCACCTGGAGGAAAACATCCGTCGCGGTTTGGCTGGACCTAAAGGTGCTTCTGATTGTCTTACGAAGCAGTAAGTATACTACGGGCCATTTGCCGCGCAGAGTCCACCCGTGCAATGGCGTCGCGTGCATATTCACTAGTCGAAGTTGCAGGGGAAGGAAGAAATGTGTCCAATGGTAAAGCTGGTTCCTGTCCGAACAAAAGGTACAAGGGAGGGTATCCAGCAGAGCCATGGCGGAAGGAATTGTACGCGACCGTCACGTATGGCAGTGCAAGGTCCCAATCACGGTGGTCAGCCGGCACGTACTCTGAGAGCATTTCTGTTAAGGCCCGATCCAAGCGCTCAGTGAGCCCTTTGAACTAGGGAGGGTATGTCACGGGGATACTGTGCTGCGCGGAGCAGCAGCGCAGGATATCGTCGATGGCTTTAGACAGCAAAGTACGGTCTCGGCCAGTCAGCAATTGACGTGGGGCATTCTGTGCTAAAATTACGTCACGGATGAGAAAGTCGGCCACGCCTGTATCCCAGCTGGTCGCCAGCGTTCGTGTCATTGCGTAGCGCGTCGCGTAATTGGTAGCGACGGCAATCCATTTTTTCCTGAAGCAGATGTAGGAGAGGGTCCGAGAATATCCAAACCGACCCGGTAGAAGGGCTCAGGTGCGATTTCAATGAGCTGATGATAGTCAGCAGGAAGAGTATAGGGTTTCTTTCGGCGTTGACACAGCTCGCAAGCGCTCACATAACGCAGCACTGAGCGGGCTAGGCCACGCCAACAGAAGCGATGGCGCACGCAGTCTTGTGTGCGAGTAACACCAAGGTGGCCGGTGGTTGAGGCGTCGTGAAGCTCAAGAAGTACTGTGGAGTGCAGGCGCGATGGGTATAACTACAAGAATATCAGGACCGTCAGAGTGCACGTTAAGCCTATATAACGTATCTTTCCGGGTGAACACTCCCACAGAGGCGTCGCTGGGAGATTCCAAGCGCTCGATTATTTCTCTTAAGTAGGCATCCTGACACTGTTCGTCCACAATGTTAAGCAATTGACTCACGAAAAGATGCAATCGAGGTATTCAGTGCACGAAGTGTCACATTTGGTCAGAGGGTAGCGGGTCAAGCAATCCGCATCTTTGGCAGATTCCTTGTCTTGTTCACGACTATGTATAGTGTACTATGGCAGGCTCAGAGCACATCGTGCGAGACTGCCTGTTGAATCTTTCAAAGAGGCGAGCCAACAGAGGACGTGGTTGTCGGAAACTCCTGTAAACGGTCTGCCGAACAGATAAGGACGAAATTTTGCAACTGCCTATACAAGACCGGAGCACTCACGTTCGCTAATTGAATAATTTCGCTCCGATGTGGACAGCAGCCTGCTGGCATAAGCGATGACACAGATCGCTCTGCGTTGACGTAGCGCCAAGACAGCGCCTATCGCGCAACAATTCGCGTCAGCGCGGACTTCGTTTTGGGCTCATGGGTCCAGATGGGCCAAAATGGGAGGCATTGTAAAGAGTGTGGTTAACTCGGAAAACGCCGCCGCTTGTGCAGGGCCCCAGGTAAAAGAGGCGTCTTTTTTAAGATGATGTGTGAGCGGTTTAGTAATCACTGCAAAATTCTTCACAAACCCGCGAAAATAGGAGCAGAGCCCCACAAAGCTGTGAACATCTTTGGCAGACTTAGTCACAATGAAATTCCTTTGGCGTATTCTCGAGTCGTATCGAGAAATTACCGACTTCGGTAATCGGCCTTTGAGCCATACGTCCGTTGTCGTCTGAGGGAAGCGTCATCGAGCAGGAAGTCAACAAGATGCTTGCAAAAGACATTATCGAGCCATCCTCTGGTGACTGGATTTCCCTTGCTGCTTTAGTTAAATATAAGGATGTATCCTGGCGCTTTTGTGTCGACTACCCCGCATCTTCAACAATTAAATGTTACGTGGAAGCACAGCAGGGGAACTATTTACAAAATGTATTTACAAGAGATAGCAGGCACTCGCCAACATGGAAGCCAGACAACATCACGCAAGGCACGTTTTCGTCCTCAGATCAGCCAATAGTCGCTTATTGGTACGTCCCACTAAATCCAAGGGTCGACATCTGTAGTGCAAGTAGCCTATATATATGCACTCAGACGTGGGTTTGTATCCCACCTACGGCCAGTAGTTTTAGTGCGAAAGCACTACTTCGCTCACTGGGCGTTCTGTCCGTGTCAGGCGGTGATGGTACACTTAATGGTAAGAAAGCTAAAATGTAACTATAGTACGTATGAGATCGGTGTAGAGTATAGGTAAAGGTCATAATGCGTTGAAAGTGGTTACTTAGACGTATATCCAGGTATACTAAATTGAGAGATCTGAAAAGCAAACTCGCAATGCGTTTGCCAGTAGGCATTTGCGTTGCCAACATTCGCCAGTGCGTTTTCCAGTTACCATGTCATTAATCATGTTATCCAGAAATCCGCAGAGTACAATAAGCATCTCTATATGGCTTTCATAGATTACGAAAACGCATTTGATCCAGTAGAGACACCAGCAGTCATAGAGACATTACGTGATCAAAGAGTACAGGACGCTTAGGTAGATATCTGCAGAGGTTCCACAGCTACCTTAATTCTACCTAAGGAAAGCAGGAGGATACCTATAAAGAAAGGGGTCAGACAGGGAGGCACAATCTCTCCAGTGTTATTGTTCACTGCGTGCTTGGAAGAAGTATTCAAGCTCATACGCGAAGAGCTCCAAGCGTGTGGCCTGCTCAGTCCTCCCGTTCTCCAGCCACAGCCTTCGGTTCCTGGCCTGGGCGACATCATCAAAGAGGAGCTGTCCTCCGTGACCTGCGCTGCGAGCTGTGGCCCTCCTTCACCATCCACCTCGTATGCTCAAGTTGCGGATATGCAATCAGCGTTCGTTCGGACAGCGCCTCCTGCTCCTGCTACTGCCTCCAACCATCTGGCGACTCTACCACCCCGTCCGCCTGCCACAGGATTTTACACTACCCGGTCTACGCCCCACCCCATTTGTTATTATTGAGGTATTCGCGGGCACATATCGCGTTTTTGCCGAAGACGACAACAGCACGAACGCCGTGGCTACGACATTTATGAGAGAGACCCGTTGCTTCCTCCGAGTCCTTACCAGCGCCTGCTCTTCCCACGCTCACCTTCTCCACCTCCCGAAGCGCCTCGCAACTACCATCCAGGGCGCCGCCGCTCGCCCTCCCCTCTCCGACGCTCGACATCACGCCCTGCAACCGGCCACCCGCACTCCTGACTACCGATCGGAAAACTAGATGGTGCAGTTTTTGGAGGGAAAGCTGCATGGCTCGCACAGACTGCAATTCCTCCAGCGTGCCCGGCCAATACTTTATTGGTGGGTGTAGGTGTACCAGTTCTAGCATTGGTTGATACGGGAGCAGCTATTTCTATTATACACGCTGGCTTGTGCTCTCGTCTACGGAAAGTTGCTACACCTTACAGTGGAGCTCTTCTTCGTGGTGCAAATATTGTTGTGATTCGGCCATCGGCGCAATACACCGTTAGAGTTTCGGTCGACTGGATACGCCACCATATCCAGTTCGCAGTGTTGACTTCCTGTGCTTACATGCTTATACTAGGGTGGGACTTTCTCTCTTGGGCGTCTGCTCTCATCTCGTGCCGTCAACGCCTCGTTAACTTGACAAAGACCGACAATTCCGATGACGTGCACGAACCACGCCTTCGCTTACGAACTGCTGACGATTGTATGGTGCCCCCTGGTCGCGAACAACTCCTTGCAGTTAACTCTGACATCACCGATGGTGACGTTTTAGTTGTACCGTCAGCCCGTTGCTCTGGCACCCAGCCTTGTTCGCTCCACCAACGGCAAGGCCACTTTGGCTGTACTCAACACAACCAATGAGCCAGTCCTGCTTTCCAAAGGCGCCGTTCTCATGTGCGTCTTGGACACTCAGCCTGTCTCTGTGCTTACCTCGACTACTGCTGTTTCACAACCACCCACAGCTATGGATCCGGCCCCTGCTTCTGATCTCGCTAGTACCATCAGCTCCGATCTAACGCCTCAGCAGACGGGCGAGTTACTGGCGTTGTTATCCAAGCATAAAGACTCCTTCGACGTCCACTCTCCTCTTCTGGGACAGACTTCTGCATGCGACGTTGCGAAGCTTGTGCATATCATCCCGCCGGTTAGACTCACTTACGCGGTCATAATTGTCCAGCCAGTCATCAACGTGGTCACTACGGAGGCCAGCGAACATGGTGGCATCGCGCTGCCGCGTGCTGACGGTCCATTAAGGAACGGCCGACGGAGCAGAGACGGTGACGCCAGAGGCTCCTGGAGGATCTTCTTGGGGCATCCTGGCGGAAAGGTGGAGCAAGCGGCGGCCTGAACGAAGCATCAGGGAAACTTGAAGGCGTAGAAGACCAAGGGATCGAAAGCAGCCTCCACCACTTGCGAGACAGCTGTTAAGCCTCAAGGGTTTATTTCGCAGGTCACGCACTGAAGACGATGACGCTCGCCATGATGATGAATATATACAGCTCAAGACGATGAAGCGGTAAAGTAATGCTCACAAAGCTATTAAACTCGGAGGGCTTATGTAGTAAGGATCGACGGCGAATATATCTGCAACCTTCGATTTGCGGATGACATTGTTCTATTTAGCAACGATGTAGACGAGTTACAAAAAATGATTGAGGACCCAAACAGAGAGAGTGTACGAGTAAGGTTGAAGATTAATATGCAGAAGACAAAGATAATGATGAATAGATTGGCAAAGGAACAATAGTTCAGGATCGCCAGTCAGCCTCTAGAGTCTGTGAAGGAGTATGTCTACTTAGGTCAACTAATCACGGCGAACCCTGATCCTGAGAAGGAAATTCATAGAAGAATAAAAATGGATTGAATCGCATACGGCGTACATTGTCAGCTCCTGACTGGAAGCTTACCTTTATCGTTGAAAAAGAAGGTGTACAATCACTGCATTTTACCGATGCTGACATATGGGGCAGAGACTTGGAGACCGACAAAGAAGCTTGCGATCAAGTTAAGGACCGCGCAAAGAGCGATGGTACGAAGGTTGCTAGGCATAACGTTAAGAGACAGAAAAAGAGCGGTTTGGATTAAAGAGCAAACGCGTATAGACGATGTTCTGATTGACATCAAGAGAAAAAAGTGGAGCTGCGCAGGTGATGTAATGCGTCGGTTAGATAACCGTTGGACCATTAGGGTTACAGAATGGGTTCCAAGAAAAGGGAAATGCAGTCGAGCATGGCAGAAGACTAGGTGGAGCGATGAAATTAGGAAATTCGCGGGCGCTAGTTGGAATCTGTTGGCGCAGGACAGGAGTAATTGGAGATCGCAGGCAGGGGCCTTCGTCCTGCAGTGGACATAAAACAAGATGATGATGATGATGGGTTCGAGCCAAGGCCACTGCGAGGAAGATTCGCAGTGAGAGCCAGAGACGTTACCTCAGCTCCACACCAGCAGAATTATCGACAAGGCGAAAGAGCGCCTAGCGGTTCGTGACGTCACAGGGGAGGGCTCGCCACTTGCATATAAAAGGACACGCTCGTTGGTATGCCTCGATTGCGTGTTGCAAAATGGATCCAGGAGCATCTACCTCGGCGGCGCCTGCGATGCCACGTGGTCGACCGCGAAAGTACGCCTCGGAAGAAGCACGCGCCCAGCGCAGCGCGGCTCGGCGTGCAATGCAAATGTCAGGCACTCACATTTCTAAAGTATGCATCCACGTGTTTTACGGACCATAAGATAATGTTTGTTGGCGTTGAACCTCCACCACCAGGAAAGACACCGGCACTTCGTTTGTCAATAAAGAAGAGATTGTGATGGTTCTGAATGTGTGTGTTTCCATTAAAATATTCGGCAGCCCGCAACGCTTCCGGGGTCTACTGCGAAAGCACTAAAGAGCACACATTTTAGGACTACACGGGGTACTACTTTGGGAAAGTGCATTAGGAAACACATTAGGAAAGTGCGTCATAATAGTTTCCCAAAGTAGTCCCCCGTGTAGTCCTACAATATGCTCACTTTAGTGCCTTCGCAGTAGACCTCGGAAGCGTTGCGGGCCCCCCAATTTTTTTTGTCGTCCATGGTCATTTTCATATATTTAAAATTTCTATATTTCAAATAAATAAACAATGAATTCCCCCTGTGTTTTTATGCGATTTTATGTGGGCTTCATGCTGTTGTGGCTTAATAATATATCGGGCCAATCGGTTCCCCTTCTTCTGGTTCCTCATATATCATCATCGTCATAGAAAGCGTATTTAGCGCCAGCGAACATGACAGTATGGCATGCCGAGTATGGCGTGGTTGCTTTTCGAAATTCAGCCGATTTATCCGTTCAGTGCTTTTTAGATAAGCTTAGTTACGTTCACTCGACGTGTACAGCATGGAATGACGAAATATTCATTCAAAAGCAGGGTGTCTGCATCGGTTCATGTTTGGCGCCTATATTAAGCGACATTTTTCTAGCCCACTATAACAAAAACCTGTCGCGTACCTTGTCGGAGCCCAGGGGAGTTAAAATTGTCAGGTACGTTGATGACTATCCAGTCCTTTTTGAACTAGACGCACGTTCTACTAAATTAACAATTATGGGGTTTTACATGCCAAAACCACTTTCCAATTATGAGGCACGCCATAGTGGAGTACTCCGGAAATTTCGACCACCTGGGGTTCTTTAACGTGCACCTAAATCAAAGTACCACGGGTGTTTTCGTATTTCGCCCCCATCGAAATGCAGCTGCCGTGGCTGGGATTAGATCCCGCGACCTCGTGCTTAGAAGCCCAACACCATAGCCGCTGAGCAACTACGGCGGGTTCACGTTCTACTGTAGGCAAGCATTACGAAGTTTTTTTCTGCTAGCCTTAGCCCACTTATTCTTACGCTTGAAGAGCCGACTGATAACGCGCTGCGTTTGTTAGATATTCAGCTCGAGCTCACGGAACGGCACACGTGTTGGGAGTATAAACCTAGGGCTAATAAGCCCCTGTTGGCGTATCGGTCCGCCCACTAGAAGCTCGTCAAGAGGAGCATTGCCAACTTGTGCTTTGGAAATGCATTAAAGAAATCTTGCCACCATAAGATCTATACGAGTCTTATGGATCAGTCGGGAAGGTTGTCAGCAGCAGGGTTTCCGGAGTCACTGCCGGTTTCGGTCGTAGAGGGGCTGCTAAAAATATGCGGGTCAGACAGCACAACTCGGGACGAGGCAAATCAACGGACGGAACGAAGAAAGTGCCCTATCTGCATAGTCCTGAGAAAATGGCTAGCCGGGTGGACACAAAAGTGGTCTTTTCCGCGCCAGAAAAACTTGCGAAATATGTCGGTTAACAGACCGGTACCGTAAGCCAGCAGTCGGATGCTCTACGATTCATCGTAAAGCACCACTGGGTCGCGTAGAAGCTGTTGTTTATGAGCTTCCGCTGTCCTCCGGCAAAAATATACATCGGACAGACAGGAAGGTGTCTTAATGACCGGTTACGAGAACATAGTATAAACGTGAGAAATAAGCGATACGGTCATCTGTCAACTCATTGTTAGGGATGCGGCTGTGCACCGGTGTACGGGTCCTGCCGTGTTCTTGCGAAGTACAAAAATAAAGATGTGCGAGAGATTACTGAGGCTCAGGCTATCTGTCGGAATAGTGATACGCGTGTTAGTGCCCCTTCGGTCGACTTGTTAGATAAGGAGACGGCTTTTTTGGACGGTTAAAATTTGGGTGAGGTGGCGCCACGGTGCATGGGCAGCTGTTTCCTGAAAATCAAGTTGTTGAAGTTAGTGCAATGTGGTGTCGTCTCCCTTCTGTCCTTGTTCGCTGGTGCTAAATATGATTTCCAAGTCAGTTTACCAACACGCCCAACGAATGGCAACGCATCATCATCAGCAGCTGCCTCTTCTTTTTCAATGTCCTCCGCAGCACGAAAGCCTCTCCCAGCAATCTCCAATTGGCCCTGTCTGTCTTGCGCGCTGATGCTAACTTGCGGCTACAAATTTCCTCATTTCATCACTCCACCTAATGTTCTGCTGTCCTCAACAGAGCTTCCCTTCCGTTAGCGCCCATTCTGTGACACTAATGGTCCAGCGGTCGTCTACTCTACGAATTACATGGCCAGCCCAGCTCCATTTCTTTCTCTTAATGTTAACTAGAATATCGGCTATCTCCCTTTTTCTCTCTGATCCCCACCGCTGTCTTCCTGTCTCTTAACGTTACGCCTAATAACTTCGTTCCATCGGTCTTTGCGCTGTCCTTACTTTGTTCTCGAGCTCCTTTGTTGACCTCAAGTTTCTTCTCCGTAAGTTAGCAGCCATAGTATGCAATAATTGTAAGCTTTTTCGTCTGAACGACAGTGGCAAGCTCCGAGTCAGGACTTAGTAATGCCTGACGTGCCAACCCATTTTTAATTCTTCTGTAAATATCTTTTTCATGGTCAGGGTCCCCTGTCAGTGCTAGATAAACATACTCCTGCACAGACTCTAGAGGCTAAATGGCAATCATGAATTTTTTTTTCCTTGGCAGGCTATTCAATATTTACCCTTTTCTTGAGCATATTGATCGTCAGACCCACTCGTGCACTTTCTATATTAAGGTCCTCAATTATTTTGTTCAGTTTGCCCCAGTGTTGCTGAACAGGCCAATGTCATCTGCGGACCGAATGTTGCCGAGATATTCGCCGTTGACCCTCCCTCCTAAGCGTTCCCAGTTTAATATCTTCAACACTTCTTCCAAGCACGCAGTGAACAGCATTGGAGAGATTGTGTTTCCTTGTCTGAACCGTATCTTTATAGATATATTCCAACTTTGCTTGCAGAAACTTAGGGTAGCTGGGAAATCTCTGTAGATATTTTCCAATATATTTACGTAAGTGTCCTGTACTCCTTGATTACGTAATGCCTCCATCACTGCTGGCATCTCTAGTGAATCAAACGCCTTTTCGTAATCTATGAAAGCCATATCGCGAGGCTGTGCCTTGCGGATTTTTCAGTTACCTTTTTGCTGACATATGGACGTAATTAACTGTAGAATATCCCTTCCTGAAACCAGCCTGTCCTATTGGTTGGCTAAAGTCAAATGGTGCCCTGATTCTATAAGAAATTAGCTTGGTGAATATGTTATACAAGACTGAAAGCGGGGTAACACGCCTGTAATGCTTCAATTCTTGAACGTCTCCCATGTGGATTAGTGTTGGCACTGTTGCGACTTTGGGATGGTCCCGTAGCGCTCGTCACCCGGTGCGTGACAGAGCGTTGCCAGCTCTCTAGTCGGTAGCGAAGACTCCGAGTCAGGCGTCGGTGAGAATAACAAAAGGGACTTTATACACTATATACAGGTCATTACACAGGACAAGATCGGACCGGCACTGGGGCCGAGAGCTAACAGCAAACGCGACTGTTCCCGCACGGCGACGTCCGGCGAGACTCCAACGCGCAACACATCTCACTCCACTCGATAGCGACACTCCGCTCACCGTGGTTCGGTGGATCCGTTTCTCCAGGCGGCAGCGTTGGGGCTTATAAAGCCCCGAGAAAGGATTGTCACTCAGACGGCCCAGTACAAAGCCGGCGCTCGACGATCGTCCGAGAGGTCCAACCAGCGACCGCGCTGGCCACCCGCTTCAAATTTGCCGCGCGCGGTGACCTCAAGGGGAAAGGAAATACGGCGCCGGGCTGTCTAGCACTTTGTTGCATGTTTGGACATGTCGCTCGCCGATGCTCCTCCACAGGACGCCGATGCCTGGCGGCGCAGCATCTTGACTTGTCAAGGGAGCGTTAGGGCGCTGTGCCTTTCGGCGCAACCCCGGGTTTGTCCAAAGGGCGTTCGCAGGATAAATTCTTCATCTTGGAGATTCAGAATCCGGGCTGGTTGTACGGGCACAACAGCATCCCCGCCATCAGATAAGGCGCCGGGAAGACGAGCTGCCTCCACGTGGCTCGGATGCCAGGCGCGCACGTTCGTCAGGCTCGTCCAAGTTCACGTCCAGTGTCCGGACGCCACGTAACTTCACGTGCTCAGGTCCCACTAGCCGGGACAGGAGTCCTGCTCACAGCGTTGTCGCCAAGGCACCTCCACCAGCTCCGCTCGGGTTGTTATGATACCCTTGCTTCTCGCCACTGGTCCTGGTTGGTCGTTCTGCAGCTTGCAAAACCGACCGGCAAAAGGCAACACCCAACACGAGCAAGTGCCCTCTGTCTCCCGTCAAACACCAGACAAGGCCATAATCCAAATAAACCTAACTAAATTGCTATCCCCTTTTTTGCTCCCGCTGCAACAAGAGGCAGGTGCACGATCTGATACACAAAGCTCAAACAACCGTTTTTCAAATTAACAACACACCAAAATATTAGGAACAACTAATAATCATCAATAATAATGAAAATAGAATGGTCCCCTTGAAATCACTTGGACCGAAAACATACTACTGAGGAAGCAAATGGGGTCCTTAAATTTTTTTTTTTTTCGGTGATATTTTCGAGGATTCAGAAGCTGCTCATATTTGCGACCCTGCTTATCCGTGTAGCGGCGGTACAATGAGCCAGATTCCTCGTAAAATGAAACACTCTTTTTTTTTCACTCCCCGTTTGACGCTCTTCAGATCGGCTATTGAACAGTCTTCCTGTCGCTCTCGAATCAGAGTTTCCCTTTCAAGTGCAGCCAGTTCCTGCCAGCTGGCGGAAACCGGAGCGAGTGTGGAGCCCGCGTCGCCTAACTGCGGCGTCGTGTCCATATCGCGGCTAGCACTGCACGTGTCCCTCCCAGTCACTTCCAGGACACGCTCGCCCAGGCCAGACTCCGAGCTCTGCCTCTCCCGTGCCTGTTCGCCACTCAAGTTACCTTGATCGGTCCGTGTGCCGCACCGCTGTTCGCGTACCGACGCAAAGTCAAGTTCCTTCGACAGCTGGCGCGCTTTGGATCGCGTGAGGGCCATGTACGCCACGTCGGCAAAGAATGATTTGCCCTGATCCTTCAGCAGCTGCTCCGAGCTATTTGAGAAGAGGTAGGAAAAGTGCTCCGGGAGGGTGGCAGACACAGCGGCTTCTGTGTTAAGTTTCCCAAACTCTCCTTCAATGATAACCGTTGCGATCGGTAAACAGACACTCTCCTCCTTGGCTTCAATGATAACCGTTGCGATCGGTAAACAGACACTCTCCTCCTTGGCCACTTGCCGAATCCAAGCGCACTCTCCCGTAAAATCACTCGAGGAGACGAAAGACGGGTGGACAACGTCCATAGCTGCTGCAGAGTCCCGAAGTGCTCGGCAATTCTTGCCGTTTACCTTAATTTCCTGCATATATGGCTCCAATAGTCCTATGTTCTTGTGAGTTTCCTGTATTGTTGCAAAAGCAACTTTTCTCTTGGCAGTTCGCAGCGATGTGCCTTTGCGTTTTGCAATTGTAGCAGGTTAACGGTTTCCATTTTTCAAAAGAACGCGTCGTATCGTTTCGCTGCTTGGGATCATCGTTATCATTCTGAGATGCATTCTGTCCTTCCCTTACAGTTTCTTTGGTAAGGCACTCGTCTTCCCGAAACTCGCGACACGTGATTTGCTTCCGTTCGTCGGGCTTCCCGGAAAAACCATCTCTCCTATCTGCTTTTTCTACGCGCACTGCGTTGCTGTGCAAGCTGCGGCGGCTGTAATACTCTTCCGCTAACTCTGCTGCCTTGTTTAGCTTAACCTCCTTTAGCCTGTCTTGCAGCCAGAGCCTGACATCCTCATCAATGCAACGGTAGAACTGCTCCAACGCGATGCATTCGACGATTTTGTCGCAGTCATCGTAAACCTCTCCCCCTTCAGCCATTCCACCAGGTCGGCTATTAGACGAAACGCAAAGTCAGTATTCGACTCCCTGCCCTTTTCTGCATACCGGAAACTCTGCCGGAAAGCTTAGGGCGACAATTTGTACTTCCGCAGTAGCGCTTCTTTCACATCACTGTAGCTCTCAAACGCCTCTTTCGATCAGCAAGTTATTACCTCGGATGCATCCCCAGGAAGCAAGGCTAACAGATTCTGTGCCCAGAGGGATCGCTCAATGCCATTCCGTTCGCACACGTGCTCAAATTGCACGAGGTATTTGGCCATATCCTCTTCGACGACAAAGGGTGGAAGTTGATCGCGTATTCTGGGACCGTTAGAAGTGAGACTAGGCGCCGGCGAGCTATTTCGGGTCTCCAACTCTTTCATTTTAAGCTCGTGCTCGCGACGTTCCTTCTCTTTCCTTTCCTCCTCGCTACGTTCCTTCTCCATCTGCTCCCGACGTTCATTATATCCGCCCAGGCCTCTCCGGCTTCCTCAGCCGTTACGTCCCCAGTCCTCATGACCTCAAGGATCGCATTCTTTCTTTTTGTTGAGCCCAACTCAACGCCCAACTCCTCACAAATTTGGAGAAGTTCCTTGACCTTGTACTTCTCCATCGTTCACGCTGTCCTCCTGCTGTTAACCCTTTTTGAATACACCTGCCGTACGCTACTATAACGCTACTAGTAAGACATCCGCAAGTATTTTACACACTGCCCTGTTTACCCCCTCAGCATCCCCTGGTTTTCAAACACTCTCACTAGGCTTGAAACACGCAAGGTTAACACAATGCAACACCAAATCCTTCCCTAAGCTACTATAACCTGTGTCAGAGAAAGTCTGGTGTTTGAGGTAAACTTCAGGCACTCACCGCGCCGAGGCAGCCGATGCCGGTCAACCCCGCAGCTGCCATCCATTGTTGCGACTTTGGCGTGGTCCCGTAGCGCTCGTAACCTTTTTCGTGACAGAGCGTTGCCAGCTCTCTAGTCGGTAGCGAACACTCCGAGTCAGGCGTCGATGAGCATAACAAAAGGGACTTTATACACTATATACAGGTCATTACACAGGACAAGATCGGACCGGCACTAGGGCCGAGAGCTAACAGCAAACGCGACTGTTCCCACACGGCGACGTCCGGCGAGACTCCAACGCGCAACACATCTCGCTCTACTCGATAGCGACACTCCGCTCACCGTGGTTCGGTGGATCCGGTTCTCCAGGCGGCAGCGTTGGGGCTCATAAAGCCCCGAGAAACGATTGTCACTAAAACGGCCCAATACAAAGCCGGCACTCGACGGTCGTCCGAGAGGTCCAACCAGCGACCGCGCTGGCCACCCGCTTCAAGTTTGCCCCACGCGGTGACCTCCAGGGGATAGGAAATACGGCGCCGGGCTGTCTAGCACTTTGTTGCACGTTTGGACATGTCGCTCGCCGATGCTCCTCCACAGGACGCCGCTGCCTGGCAGCGCAGCATCTTGACTTGTCAAGGGAGCGTTAGGGCGCTGTGCCTTTCGGCGCAGCCCCGGGTTTGTCGAACGGGCGTTCGCAGGATAAATTGTGCATCTTGTAGATTCGGAATCCGGGCTAGTTGTACTGGCACAACAGCATTCTGCCAGCTCTCTGGTACACTTGAAGTCGTGAGGCACTACGTATAAAATGACGCAGTAAACTATAGGCATTACACTGAGACAAGAAGTGCACAGGACGATGCTCGACTATCAATTGACTTCATTATTTACAGAAACCCGCAAGATTCACCATAAGAACATGCGCCAGCACAGGATGACACCGTACAACCACATGTTTTATTTTTCCGCATGCCATTGACACATGCTACACAAATAAGATTTCTAGGTATGAAAATTCCTTCTCAGTCAGGGTGAGCGAAGGTACACTAATACAAAGGCCATTGTGCGTTCTAATCTGAAAAGCTTCAAAAATTTTCCTCACGTTCGCGTTTCCCTTCGGCCAAGAATCGTTACCGACCTAAACGAGGCAACACAGGTGTGTGTGTGTAAGTGTGTAAGCTGAGGCATAGGCGGAAAGGTAACACTATATACAACGTTTCTCTCTTTCTCTTTCTATGTATATTTTTTTTCCATTTGGTCTATCTAGAATTGTGGTCTCACGTGCAACCAACCCAGAACGCCGAGTGACAGCGGCGCTGCGCGGTATCTCAACACTTGCATTAAACAAATTGTAAAGCAATTTGGTGATGATGAACATGTAGGTGCCCACTGAAGTGTGAGTGAATTCTTTCCTCGCCGAGACTTCGCATGAATCCGCCTGAACTGTGCCGCGAGCCGGCCCACGGTGTTCTTTAACGCGCAGAAAATACTAGACGGACATTTGAGTGCGGCGTGGCCGCTTCACTACATGAAAGCTTGTTGTTTGGCTAGGTGGTAAACGATGGTAAGAACAAAAACAGCGCGAGAAACGGGACAAGGAAGACAGACAAATGTTGTGTTTGTCTGTCTTCATTGTCCCGTTTCTCGGGCTGTTTCATTCTTTTCCACTGTCGGTTGGCACCCCGCCAGCTCTTTTCAATTCAATCAAGAGGGAAAGTCTCGGGAAAAAAGGGTGGAAAATTATTGGATAAAAATACGATAATTATCATAATGCTAGGAACTCGCATTTAAATTAAGCAACTGTGCGCCTAGTAACTGTAACTATAGCCCGCGCAAGGGAACATCCATAAACTGCACTTCGGTATAGCGCAGCGTGTCGCACAGGCATACGACACGTGCGATCAATCACACCGGACAACGTGTGGTCGTCCCAAGCAAAACTATCCAGCACACCTCCAGTCATGCACGCGTGCGTGCGTATTTTTTTAGCGCGAGGAACTGCCGCATTTCCTGGTTCTTTGGCCGTCGCAAATTGGTACTGCTCAGCCCGTCCGCGCGTTCGACGATTCAAACGCGACGCTCTGACCTCACGGCGGCCGGCGCCTTTCGCGCCATCGGTGGGCGCTGACCTCATGCATCGCGGTACACGATGACAGTGAGAACCTCTGCACTTGGTCTCCCGGTCATTAACGCTGCAACGCTCAGCGGTGGCGCGAAAAGGCGCCGGTCGCCATGCGGTGCGAACATTGAGTTTGAATCGTCATGCACTGTGCCAGGACCCGCCGTGGTTGCTCAGTGGCTATGGTGTTAGGCTGCTGAGCACGAGGTCGCGGGATCGAATCCCGGCCACGCCGCATTTCGATGGGGGCGAAATGCGAAAACACCCGTGTACTTAGATTTAGGTGCACGTTAAAGAACCCCAGGTGGTCGAAATTTCCGGAGTCCTCCACTATGGCGTGCGTCATAATCAGAAAGTGGTTTTGGCACGTAAAACCCCAAATTTAATTTTTTTTTATGCACTGTGCCAGAAGAAAGGCAACGCTGCTCGCAATGTTTGTTTTTGGCACCGACACTGCCCATGTCGAACGTGTGCAGTCGAGCGCGATTTGAAGGTTATCGTGCGAGGGTCGACCGGGAACGTGAACAGCGCCATGGCCCAGAATTCTCTGCCGAGGCGAGGGTGGTATCAGGCCAGCTTCCCTCACTCTTTTTGCTGTTCCTTCAGCAGCCGTCACTCCCTGCTGGGCTACCAATTTCCTTTTTTTTTTGGTTCTGCGAACAGGCAGTGATCGCGGTGCGCACGACGTAATCGTCGGTATTATCTGAAATTGGACGCTACGAAGCTGTATCTACCCTATGTAACGCCATTGCTGCTGAGCCAGGAAGAATGGGTGACCAAGAACATTAGCTTAAGCCCGCGATGCGTCCGTTATGTGCGGCCTCCCTCCACTTTCTTTTTCTTTTATTTTCGAAGGCTCCAACCAAGAAAAACGACGAAGGACGCGGAAAGTAAAAACGCCAGTTTGGATAAAATGCTCGATATCTCTATTATTTTTCCTAGCTTTCGCGCCGCCAATTGTACTACGACGAAATATTGTAGCCAGGTATGTCCTAAACATGTTAAAAATGAATATGTTTTATGTGCGGTCGTCGAGAACTGTCTGATTGTCCCGGCGCAGCACGATTTTCTTGTGTTTCTGACTACAGCACGATCCATCTTATTATCAGTGTTGCAAGGAGCGACCAGAGGATGAGTGCACCCGTTGGTTAAAAACGACAAACGGCAATCGTGGGAATGAACCTTGCGGTTGATATTCTCAGTTTCAACTTTTCCTGCAGTTGCTGTAACATTTGTCTGCGGAAGTTCGGAATCAACGACAGCGCAATGATTTTGCTTTTCGCGAATGCATCCTAATACATTGAAGAGTTCTATAAAGTTCCGAAATTCTTCGTGTGTGCGTGCGCGTGTGTGCGTGTGTGTGTGTGTGTGTGTGTGTGTGTGTGTGTGTGTGTGTGCGTGCGTGCGTGTGCGCGTGCGTGTGTGCGAGTGTGATAGATGTGGAATTGATGAACTATTAAGGCCCAAGGGATGACAATGTCAGGGCGTTCACTGTAATTACTGAAGAAGTCTTTCCGTTAGGTTAAAAAACAGTTAAGGACGCAGAATTCAAAAAAAAGTTACGGGGTTTTACGTGCCAATACCACTCTCTGATTATGAGGCACGCCGTAGTGGGGGACTCCGGAGATTTTGACCACCTGGGGTTCTTTTAACGTGCACCTAAATCTAAGTACACGGGTGTTATCGCATTTCGCCCCCATCGAAATGCGGCCGCCGTGGCCGGGATTCGATCCCGCGACCTCGTGCTCAGCAGCCCAACACCATAGCCACTGAGCAACCACGGCGGGTCAAGGACGCAGAATAATGATTTGTATAACTGCACTAAATATGGATAGATTTTATGCATAAATAAGAAAAATAGACCTAATTATGATGTTCCTTCCAAAGCTCTGTAGTTACACACGTGCGAAGCAGAGTGAAGTCATCACCGATGAAAGTATCCACATGTGCAAGCTGGTCTCTGAGGCCGAGATCAGACAATGCGGTCGGGATTAGAATGTGTGCTGGCGTTTGAATTCCGATAAACGCTAACCGTTTTCATATCTGTTCAGGCTGCTATGGTCTCTAAATGGTGCTGCGAATTTCAGTGATGGTTGTGTAAAGAATTATATCATTTTCGACGTCAGTGGCATCGTATAGGGAGAGGGCTAAGCAACGAAGTACCTCCGAATATGGCCGTGTCATCGATGCTTAGCCATTAATGTTCATTAGGCGCTAATTCATTTAAATCCTTCTTTTTGGCTTCCAAAGGAGACTAATGCTTCTTATGCATTATCCCAGGCTTAACCATTTGACCTCGGTCCTAATACTTTAACGCGGCGCCCATTCTTTCTTTCACGTCCTTCATCCTTTTCGGGATGGAAGCGAACAGAGATTCTGCCAGTTCTGGGTCCTGTCGGAGGACATTCCACTCCCTTTCAACGGCTGCCCACAGCGTGTCTGCGTCAGTGTTCGTCAAGGTGGAGCGAGCCAACCGTGCCTTCATTAAAGCCCAAACAATTTCGATTATGTTCAGGTCGGGGCTCTTTGGCGGCCAGAGGAGTTGCGCAATTCCAGACTTGTCCAGATTTTCCTGCACTGAGGATGCAGTGTGAACAGGGCAGCCGTCGTGTTGGAAATAAAAACACCCGTCAGGGAAAGGTCCATTCACGGCGAAAGGAAGGAGAACAGTGTCGACAATCTCCTAGTAGACTTAGGTCGTGAGCCTCCCTGGGATGCGGAAGAGCGGACCCAGACCGGTGTAGGTTATTGCACCCCAGACATTCACCGAGACACGCCCGCTTGCTGCCACATCGCGGACGTTTTCATCGTCATAGCTGCAATAAAATTGATGCATCGAATTTAATAACCAAAACACTCACAGGGCAGTTACCACTATATAATGAGAAACTGAGCGAAAGCTGCTAAGGTATTTGCAGCTCGTGATATACCGAGATGAACAATTTCAGAGCGACGTGTATATTTTCTAGCTAGAGGCTACAGATTTTAGGTTGGCACACATACTCGCACTTCGACTGAAACTCCGCCATGGTATGCCGGTCCTAAAGCCACGCTTGGTGCATGCTTGTGCGGTTACTCAATCTCTGTTGGCTGCAATAAACTTCATTACCCTGTCTTTCACTCTGGTAAATTAAAAAACGACACCGTACCAACTTTCCAAAATCTCCCTTATTTTGCAGCAAACACGAGTTAAGAGGAAGCTTTAGCTCGGGCCCAACTCCGACGCGGCCTATTCAAATACATGTAAAACGCAAAAACGTTTTTCTGAGATAGCCGCTGGACAGACTTTAATAAAATTTGTTGCATTTGAGAGAGAAAGTTCTAGTGACTGTTGGAAGTGGAATTTCGATTTAGGGCCTGAACTTTGTTAAAAAGATTTTGAAATATTCGACCATTTGAAAAAAAATAGAACCACGAAGTTTATAAATTCATAGCTCTGCATCAAGAACAGATATCGCGGTTCTGTAAACAGCATCCATGAGATCATTCAAAGCGCACGAATTGGATATGTCATTTTACATCTTACGTGAATTTGTTACGTTGGCTACAAGGTTTCTACAAAAGCTGTATTTGCATATTACTAAATTTTTTTTATATTCATGTGTAACATATAAATTTTCTCCGCTTTAGATGTACTATTAGATGCAATTCACAGAATTTTATTACCCTTTTTCGTTGTTTAGTTACAGAGTTGTAAACTTGATAGTTTCGTCTATTGAAAATTTTTGATTTTTGCCAATTTTTAATAAAAAATTGACGACCTAACTCAAAAATACGAAACCAACAGTCACTAGATTTTAAGTTGTTCTTTTAAATGCAACAAACCTCGTCTAATTTCGTGCAGTGGTTACCGAGAAAAACGAATTCTCCTTTTACATGTATTTAGATAGGAGTACCCGAGCTAAAGCTTCCTCTTAAGAGGAAGCTTTAGCTCGGGTGTACATGTATTGCTTCCTCTTAAGAGGAAGCAATACATGTAAAAGGAGAATTCGTTTTTCTCGGTTTCTCGGAAGGCAAGACAACCAATGGTCATTAAGGGATGGGTAACGGGCTGGACTTTAAGGGAAGGAAAGCGTAGCAGGCGGCAGCAGAAAGTTAGGTGGAAAGCTAGGTGCGAAATGATATGCAAGAAAAGTAAATCTCACCGGCAGCCATCGACTCTCCAAACACGGAGTCGCATTTTCCAGCAGGTAGCGAATGTCGCTTCGTCACTAAACATGACGTGTTGCCAGTCCTCAGAGCTCCATGTCTCGTGCCGATGCGCAAATTCTAGACGCTTCCTGCGATGTTCGCTGGTCAAAAGTGGCTTTCTCGCAGCCACGCGACTTTTAAGACTCGCAGCGTTAAGTCTCTTTCGGGTGGACGAAAGGCTTAGGCGAAGGCCAAGTTCTACTTTGGTTTTCTTCGCTGTCATGAATGGATCGTTGACGGCGGCAGCTATTATCAGAGCGTCTTCCTTCTCAGTTGTTCCTCTAGGCCTCCTTTGATGCGGGGCATCTTCCAAGCGGTTCTCCCGGTGAAACGCTCGAAGAATGCGGTTTACTGTCTTCTGAGGACGGTTCACCTGCCGGGATATCTCTCGCTGGGACATGAACTTTCCGAATGAAACAATTTCTTGGCGCTCCCCTGCCGTAAGTCGTCCTGGCATTTTTCTTGCGACAAGTGGTCTGGGATCGCATCGATCATTGCAGCAGTTATATACCCTTATGAAAAAAATGTTTTGCCGAAATTTATTCGTAAACAAAGGCGATATGACGAGGCGATGCTGCGTTGATATATTTTTTCTAACTTCAAAGTCGTTGAAATCAAGAAGGGCCAAGCACTGGCTTTACCAGATCTTTCCCACCAATTGTGTTATCGCCCGCGAAGATACGAGGTAACCAAGTCCACACTTATCGCAACAAATGGAAAGCTTAGAATAGAGAGAAAGGGCGGTGAGTTTGTCGCGGGGGTGATGGTTTTTGTATGGAACAGCGAACGAGGGAGAGAAGAGTGCGAAATCATGATTTTTCCTGTTCCAAAACCGGCCGCCAGGTGCCTGGAGTGCTAGGCTGGTCGACGCTCGCGCGATAACCTTCAAATCACGCTCGATTGTACTACACGCTATATACGCAGTCGAACGATGTGTGGATCCGGACTCACGGACGATGTGCTTGGGAAGCCTGCCGCTGTGGCGTGTATTTGCCGAAAATCGTGAATAGGAACTTTCTGTATACGCAGCCCGAAAACGTATCTAGTCGCGAGCAAAAGCCGTTCAAGTGCTGACTTCACAATTGTGTACGCCAAAGCCGCATCAAAAGGAAAAGTATAGATGAAATGGAGGACATTTAAAACATGTCGCACGCGTCTTAAAACTCTTGCGATTGAATCTGTGATGCAAGTTTGAATTGGTTTAGTAAGTCGAGTTATAAGGTAGGTAGCTCGCCGTTTGCTCTCGATGTCTCTATGACGCCATGTAGTGGGTTCACTCGTTTATTTGTTTTTCCTAATCTGGAATACTTATTGAAGTGCCTGCACATGATGGGCTCCCGTAGATAGTCATTGCACGGAGTTTACATTCTGTACGCTTGACCAACTCACTGAAGAATTTAGAATTCCTAATGCCTTTTAGAGCTGCACGCTTGCTCGTGATTCTGAAATGAAAGAAACGTGGTTAAACTGAATTTTCAACGGTCAGATTTAATTTGCGCTTGTAATGGCTAGCAAGCGCGGCATCTGTGATTCTTCTTTCCGGCACAGCCGTGCAAGCTGGCATATTGTCTAGCACTGCACGGTCGAGCAGTCACGTGTTCAGCACGGCGCTCACCCGCAGGCCACGCCACCGCCCCTGACGCACCCGCACGAGTCAGAGCCGAAGCTGGTCAAGACACCCGACGCGCACATCTCGAACGGGGCCTCCAAGGAGGGCATCCCCGACTACGAGGACTCGCAGCACAGCGCGCACGTGAGTTGCAGCCGACCTGCTGCGCAGTTCGGAGATTTTTATTTATTTATATTATTATTTATTTATTTATGTCAGATACCCTCATAGCCCACAGGGCAGTATTGAGGGTAGTGGTACACAGATTTAAATAAATTTGTTACAAAAGGAGACAACTATATATATATATATATGTATATATACCAGAACAAACACATAATTCACAACCCGGAACATGAAGTGAGTTCAAAATTTTACAATTACCGAGAAACGCTAAATCACATAAAGAAAAGTTGCAAATTGCAAAGCGCCACCATTCGCACAAATATGAACACAGCAAATCTGGGAAAAAATACATAAGAATGCGCATGATTACGAGGAAGAAGGAAATGGAACCAAAGCTATGGCAAGCAATAATGTGTTGCTAATTTCTTAAATTCATCAAAGTCATTCGAAAGTGCCATATCCCGTGGTAGCTGGTTCCAGTCCGACGATGTTTTTGGAATGAATGAATTCCTGCAGGATGTTGTACGGCACTGTGAAACACCAACTTTGCATGGATGATCTAAGCGGGATGAAACATACGTTGGCGGCGTGAGTAATGTATCTTTAAGGGTGGAATTCACGTGGTAAATTTTAAAAAAACAGGCACAGGCGTGATATTTTCCTGCGCATTGAGAGAGGGGTTAGTGACAACGCGTTTTTCATTTCAGTGACACTGGACAAACGATCATAGTTACGGAAGATGAAACGTGCTGCTCTGTTCTGTAGGGATTCGAGGGCGTCGATAAGAGAGTTAGTGAAAGGGTCCCATAGTGAGTTACCATATTCTAATTTGGAGTGGACAGGCGATTTGTACAGAAGTTTAACAGGTGTCGGGGCTAAGGAAAAATTCCGTTTCAGATATCCAAGCATGCGGTTAACGGACGCGATCATAGAAATGATATGTGCCTTCCAAGCTAGGTTTGACGTTATAATGACGCCGAAGTATTTGTGAGATGTTACCGGTGTTAGCAGGGAAAAACAAATAGTGTGAGGAGCGGGGAACGGATTGACGCGACGCGAAAAACGCATTACTTTGCATTTAGTCTCGTTAAGGGTCACCTTCCATTGGGAACACCAGTAGCTAAGTCTTCCTGGAGTAGTGAAGTGTCATTAGTATTTTTTATTTCCCGGTAAACCACACAGTAATCCGCAAAAAGTCGCACTGTGGATGCTACGTTGTTAGGCGAGTCATTAATATATACCAGAAAGAGCAAGGGACCGATAACAGAACCTTGTGCGACGCCTGAGGTCACAGAAACCGATGATGAGTTAATGCCGTTAGCGTGCACGTACTGGAACCGGTTCGACAAAAAGCCTTCAATCCATCGTAGTACATTTTTGTCGATGTTAAGTTAACTTAGTCTGTGAAGAAGCAAGCTGTGGGAGACTTCGTCGAATGCTTTGGAAAAATCTAAATAGATGCAGTTAACCTCACTGCCACGATCACGTATGAAGTTAATATCATTTGTAAAATTTATTAGCTGTGTTTCACAAGAAAAGTGCTTTCTAAAACCATGCTGTGCACGAGTAAAAAAGGATGATGACTCAAGAAAGTTCGCTGGGGATGACAAGATAACATGTTACATTATCTCGCAAGGATTGCTGGTTAGTGATACTGGCCGATAGTTGAGGGATAGGTGCTTGTCGCCTGATTTATGGAGTGGAACCACCTTAGCCAATTTCCAGTCGTCTGGGAGGTCACAAGTTTGAAGAGAGTGCTCAAATATTTTCGATAGTATGACGGAAGCATATACTTTAGTGTTTTTCAGGATTTTAGTGCTGATATCATGGGACCACATGAAGAGGATAACTTTAAACCATCTATCATACTTATAATGCCTTCAAAGTCAAAACGAATGGGATCCATTGGAAATATGATATCGGGAGTATAGTCTGGTAGTGATGCGCTAAAAGGGACAGAAAATGCATTAGCAAAAGTCTCATTAAGTACATTAGCACTCTCACTGTTAAGGATGGGATTTGATTGAGTATCCAGGAGAGATTGATGGCTGATCTGACCCATTAACAACGTTCCAGAATTTTTTAGTATCAGTTAAAAGAAATGATTTCAGTGTGACATTAAAGAAATGTTGTTTAGCATCCTTTAACAATTTTTATAAGTGCCAACTGCGGCTCTTAGAGCTGACGAATGCTCCGATTTTCCGGACGACCTTGCCCTGACATATAACCGCCTTTTTCTGTTCCCGAGGCGTTTTAAGGAACGAGTGAACCATGGGGACCTACTACGATTAGTCGTGATGATCTTACGAGGGACGTGCAATTCGATTATTTCATGCAATTTTTTTTAAACATGCTCCAGTTGTCGTTAACGTATCGTTCAGCGCATGCCAGGACGAAATCGTCGTGGAAAAGCTGGAGGCCATCATTAATTCAAGAAAAATTTGCTTTAGCATAATTGTGAATGGTTTTCGTTTTAGTTGGCGTTTTATTCGACGGTAAATGCAACGTGATGTGCAGTAAACGATCATCACTTAATCCTGGCAAGTATTTTACCTCGGAAACAAAATCTGGGGCGCTCGTTAGCAAAAGGTCTAATACGTTAGAACTGGTAGCTGTCGTCCTTGTCGGCTGGGTAGCCATTTGTGTTAGCGAGAAGAAAGAGCAGAGGGCTGAAATACTTGCCGCGTCAAAAGATCCGTCACCGTCTACTGCAGGGCTAGACCAGTAATTATTCGGGAAATTGAAGTCACCAAAAATAAAAATAGGACGATCAGGAAACATTGTTTGAATTATGTTCAGAATATCATGAAGGTCGTTAGAAAAGCCGACGGGCGTAGATGGTGAGCGATAGCATGCACAGAATAAAAGAGCCTTATTGTTAATTGTAAGCTGTACACACTTGAACTCCAGTGTAGTATCAACACCAACTTCAAAGCATTCTAGATTGTCGGAGACAGTGATTAATACACCACCGCCGCGACCAAAAGAACGGTCACAGCGAAATACACGGTAATACTTTTCCATTGAAAATATTTCATGGTTATGCACAGTTTCATTGAGCCAAGTTTCTGTTAGTACAATGATGTCAGCCGCTGTAGTATCAGCCGTGCAAGATAAGCTTTCACGATTGCCAATGACACTGCTTATATTAGTAAAAAGAACTGAGACGTTATGAGGTGCCTGCGCAGGTCGGTGCTCATGTTCATTGAGCTATCTCGGAGACAAAGGACCAGAGTTAGTTACAACACGTTTTTCATCTTTTTTTTTAACGCTGTCAGTTATGGGGCAGTAGGTATAGCATTTTTTCTTCAGAATGAGCTTGTTAAAACGAAGACTAAACGGTTCACCGGGCTCAGTTTGCTTTGCGAATTCAGGAAGCTTTTTCCGTGAATTCCTGTTGTCCGGGGCAAAATCTTCACTAATCGAGAAATCGGACTCCTTTAGCTTACTTTTTGCGCCCATCACCCGTTCTTTAATTTGCAGTGCGTGAATTTCACAATTATTGGTCGCATTTTCGCAGTTACAGCCTTACCGATCCTGTGCGCGCGTTCAATGTCCAGTTCGGCTAAAGTTAAGGACATGTTCTCTTGAACAATACCTCTTATTTTTTTTCTCAGATTCTGCCGATCTTTCATTGGGTCCGTCTGAAACATTATAAAACACGATATTGTTTCTACGAGACCTATCCTCAAGGTCATTTAAACGGATTTCGAGTATCCCATTTTGCGCTAGTGCTCTTTCAGCATTTTCCCTCACTATGGTCGTGTCATACCGAACTGCGTCGAGCAACTGCAGTTTATTTTCAACAGCGTTAAGCGGGCTGAGATTTCTGTAATATTTTTACTCAGTTCCCTCTGATTTGCTGAAAAGCTTTGCAGGGAATCAAATATGCGCGCCTGTCCTTGTTCGATATTGGCGGTACGGTCCCGAAGATCATGAAGCAGTGTTAAACCTGGACTGTCATCACCTGAAGCTTTCGCGAATTTATTAGAATTCGGCCCGGGATTCAGCTAGACATCCGCTGACAGCAACATTTTCATCACGCGGAAACACTCATGCACATGGTTCAAAAGCAGTTGTGGGCATGGGAACACGACAAGGAACGCGTTATCTGAGCGTTTAGATGTGTAACAAACCTGAAACGGGCAGAAGCGGAATATATTTGTCAGCCGCATTGTAGCGTTGTTCCCATGCCCACTAACCACCGACCCATCGCGATATGCACTCGTTCCATCTGACCACGTCCTGGACACGGTGGCTTCATCGGACTTGTCCCGCCATGCAGTGCGTGCAAGCGGAAGAGCTCGACCATTTGCCCCTGTAGCTGCACCGCGTTCGCTGAAGTACGTCAAGGGCCGTTTGATGAGTGCCACGTATGCATTTGACCTTTCTGTCGACAGCGTGGAAACCCTCCTCGGGCCGCGCGGAACCGCTCGAGTACGAGATAATGCACATTGTAGCCTGGTCAACTTCGTTGATCGGTCAGGATTGACGTTGTGTGTAATATTGGCGAGGTGTAGCCCGATACGCCGATCGCAAGGAAGCGAGCGAAGCGGGGCTTGCTGCTTTCCGCATTTCTACTAAGCGCGTCCAGTGATCGCAGAGCAACCAATACCAGCGGAGCTGTCAGCACTATCTCCCTCCCTCGCTTCTCCTTGCCCACACTGCTGACCGATAGGCTTCAGCTATGCGTCACGCAATTATACGGTGCGGTCAGCATGGATTTCCTGTTCTCTTTCAATCAATCCCCCTCTATCTCTCTCTCCTCAGAGAGTGTCCTACAAATACTACAAGAGAGAACTCTGGTGTTGAGATCAATAAGCTGCTACAGAACTGAACGACAGTACATAGATTTGTCTAATATGCATGTTTGTTGCTCCAAACGTTTTTTGCGGCGTAATTTATTGCGCCTCATCTTTAAAAATTTTCAAGAATTGTTTTCTTTGTAGATGCATGAAGTTTCTGTGCAGAAACATATTCACTTCGAAGTCTTATCTTTGTAACGAAATATTTTATTGAAAGTGATCAATTTGCGATGTCGCAAAGCCATTTGAAGCCGGAGTGACAAAAGTTACGCAAATCTGTGTGTTTTTCCACACACGAGACATTAATCGTTAACTAGCAAAAAAAGACAAAAGACGTGCGACGAGAATCGAGAGTACAAAAGCCACGACTCTAGCACTCAGGACACGATACTAGCGTCGTATCATCTTGGCTTCTTGTCCTTGTCCCACGTCTATTTGACGCTGCTTATAACAATGTCTGAAATCTGGAATACGCACCAACCAGACTGATTGATTCCCATGATGGCGGATACTTCCACCTCCCGTAGACACATAGACCTACACCACGAGGCTATACGTCTCGAAAATAGCTGGCGCTGTCGTCGGCGGTGATTCCCATGATGGCGGAACCGACATACTTGCAACTTCCGTACACAATAGAGAGCTTCACCACAAGACTACGTCACGAAAATACGCGTGCGCTGTCGTCGGCTTGGTTTTCGCACGGTATACACTCCGCCGTCGAGCCGCCGCTCTTATCTCAGTAGCCGCTGGGTTTGGCGGGTGTGTAGACGGTCCCTTGTGCGCGGTTCGTCTTCTGTATATGACAACGAAGAAAACTCTATATATATGCCGACGAACTGCGTTGCGCCAAAATACGCAAAAGGCTCAAGCTTTCACAGGTTTCCTGTTGTTAAATACCGTCGCAAGCAATGGGCCGCCGCTGTAGAAATCGATAATTGGATTCCGATACCAGATCATCCATTACGCGTCAAACATTTCATAACAGTTCAGCTTCTCTGTTGCGTTCTCACTTGCGTGGCGTGGCCAACGACGATAATTGGGATCGTTAATAGCGTGTCAATACAATTTCATGCCGCACTGTGGGAATGCTAGATTAGGACTAGCCTTGAATGCAGGTCGAGCACGTCATATTAAAACTAAAATTTATTATTAGGTGCTCAAAGAATTGCGCCGCCTGCAGCGTAGATGGCCTAGCAAATAAACGTTCACATACGCAGGCAACACGGTCACAGTTGCGTTAATTACAGTGCGGACATCATAAACGCTCCTAAACGTGTTACCGAATTTCCGCGCGCGAGATAAGATGCGGTCGTTTCAAGCGATACATTTCACTGAGAAGTGGAATGGGTTTACCTCAAGAAAGCAGAATGTGCAATTTACTCAAAGCCTAGTGTTCACTGTCTATTCCTTGTAACCACTACACAGTAATGACAAAAATAAGTTGCGTTCGCAAATGTTATGCCGTGACTGAATGGGATACTACGAGATTCGTAGTTTGTTTCTCCGGTGTTCTCGGTGAGCTAAACAAGGCATCTTGTTTATTTCTAGGGGAAATTAGGGGCCTGGTATGGATAAGGTGCCGGCAATGCTCCAAATGGGTGGATTAAATGTGCATCTTCAAGTAGAATAGGTATGCAAGTGGTCCATAGCGTAATTAGTCTGTTTTACGAGCGGTGTAAGACTTAGACGGCTGCGCTTGCATAATTACAATAACAACTGAGATAAAATTCTGCGAACATAAGAGGAACAATGCGCCAAGTTTACGTGCGATGGTAAATGCGCGTTGATCAAATACAGCATCAAAAGCTTGTGAACAAGTGTTCGAAATTATCACGCTACTGCTATTGTCCCAAGATAGTTTAAGATACTTTATGCTTTGAAGGAATAGGCAGCATTTCAAGCGGAATGTGTCGCAGAGCTTGAATATATCTGGGTCACTGAGAAGGGTTACGAATAATCATTGTACCCTAATTTTTTTGTTCTTACTTTGTCATGCGTGACATATTCATTTCGGCTGGTGTACTCACTGAACTAAAGAAGGCAGCTTCGTTAGGTTTGGTAACTGTAAGGATAAATTAACGGGTGGTGTGGAGGTGAAGTTCAATATAGACGGCTTTCGTAATAAATTACGTATGCAAGCACTCCAGCGTGCTTGAGCGTGTCTAACGAGAGCGGAAGAATTGAGCCTACTGCTCTGGCAGCACTACAAAAGCCGCCAAGACCAAATTTAGCGAAAATTGGTGGTGCCCAATGGAAACTTCCTGTGCGAAGTGGTTGGATCAAATACAGCCTTTGTAAACTATTCTTATTCAAGCATTAGAGCGTGTGATATGGCCGCTATCAACTATGTTTCCCAGTATCTCGACATAGCTGTAATTTACAACAGGTTCATATTTTGTGGAACGTAGAGGGGGGCCATTGTAACTGCAATGTGTGACAAAATTTTTATGTTCCTGGTCCGGCTAAAAGCGTAAATAATAATGAGTCGTCGTTTTTCTTTCCTTATTTTCATTTGTCACAACAACTTCCGTCTTTGTTTCGGCGATGTCCTCCATGAACTAAAGAATACATTTTCTTTATATTTGGCGAAAATAAAAGGCTGGTTATCACCAATATGTAGGCAAACTTGAAAGATAGAGAATTATGATATTTTTAGTATATTACGCATGTAAGCTATTCGGAGCTTTACGAATGTAATTTGCGAACAATGAATTTACCCAATTGCCCTTGAATAACTATGAACTCAACAGATATCAAATCTAGTGGAAATTGAGTGCGTAGGAAGGGTACGCGGGGGGGGGGGGGGGCGTTATAAAGCACTAAAGCACCGCATACCTTCCTCAGCAATTGTAGTGCTGGTTTACGACCACAGTCGCAGGGCCGGGATGGCGAGTGCATTTGTGTGTGTGTGTGCGTGTGCGTGTGCGTGTGCGTGTGTGTGTGCGTGTGTGTGTGCGTGTGCGTGTGCGTGTGTGTGTGCGTGTGCGTGTGCGTGCGTGCGTGCGTGTGTGTGTGTGTGTGTGTGTGTGTGTGTGTGTGTGCGTGTGTGTGTTTGTGTTTGTGTGTTTGTGTTTGTGTGTTTGTGTGTGTGTGTATGTGTTTGTGTTTGTGTGTGTGTGTGAACATTACAAGTAATTTATGTTGATTTCACGTCGTTGCGTATAACCTCGACAGTACTATTGCCTAAACTAGCGATACATTTATGTTGTACACTTAAACAGCAAGTACAATTCTTTGTTCAATTATTTAAATTCTTTGTAGCAAATGTGCCTTTTTATGTACGCTGTACTGCTGCTACTGGGCGCGATCCGAGACCACTGTGGGTGCACTCATTGCCTCGTGCCCCTGTATCATCTTGAGATGTTATATAGTTAAAAGAGATAAATGCAAATTAAGCTCATTTTTCGGGCCCTCATAGTTCACCATGTGTTATTGATAAATAGGTCCCTGTCGGTTAAATATACATGTAACAGAAGCATTTCGCTTATTGCAATAGTAATTGGCTATATATATATATATATATATATATATATATATATATATATATATATATATATATATATATATATATATTGCTACGGAACAGTATTTGCGATCACGAAGAGGCGAGCAGTGGGAAGACGACGACCACGATTAGAGGTTAGCGCGGGCTGTTGCCTCTTGGCCAAGTGCGGCGTATTTCCCTGTAAATATACTTGTATATAGCTTTTCGTCTGTGTCTTCCTACATAACATATCTGGTGGAGGTGGGCTTTCCCTGTACCTCATCACGGAGCTTCGCAGTGGACGGTACGTCGAGCCTTCCTTCATGGCTCCCGGCGACGACAACTCGACTCCGCCGGCTCCGACACCTGCTGCCACGACCTACATCACTTTCCCCGCTCCCCGTGATCCTGGCGTATTCTCGGCCAAAGATGGGGAAGACGTCGAGGACTGGATCAGCCTGTACGAACACATCAGCCGCAATAACAGTTGGGACGCTACTATCATGCCCGCCAACGTAGTCTTTTACCTCGGTGGCACACCTCGAGTTTGGTTTCGAACTCACGAAGATGAGCTCACCAGTTGGGATTCGCTTAAGCAAAAGCTCCGAGACTTGTTCGGCAACCCCTACGGTCAACAACTTCCCGCGCAGAAGGCGCTTTCCAGCCGTGTGCAGACGTCAACAGAGCCCTATATCACGTACATTCAGAACGTCTTGGCTCTGTGCCGCAAAGTTGACGCAAACATGACTGAGTCAGACAAGGTTTCCCACATCCTCAAAGGCATTGCCGATTACGCCTTCAACTGGCTCGTTTTCAACAACGTGGCGGCGCTGGATGCAGTTATAGAAGAGTGTCGCCGCCTGGAACTCGCTAAAAACCGAAGTATCGACCAGCAGTTTGCCCGTCTGGCCAACACCCCAGCGACATCTTCCTGTGCCGACGCTCCTCGTCCCAACAACACTGGCGATGTTACCAGTATCGTCCGGCGTGAGATCGAGGCCGCCTATCCGGCTGCCTTCGACTCCAGCCCCACCAACGCACCTGCAGTCACGGTTTCCCTGATCCAGGCAGTTGTCCGCCAGGAGTTCGAAAACATTGGTCTTCACACCATCTGCTCGGCCCATCGCCCTGATACCCACCCGACTTCTTCGATTCTGCCCCGTCCCGCATCTTCATACTCACCACGTTTCCGTAACCCATCTGAATGGCGCACTGCTGACGACAAGCCCATTTGTTTTCACTGCCATTGAATCGGGCACATTTCTCAGCACTGTCGCAGTCGTTGGAGTTCCCTGAGCCGGTCTACTTATACTGGCTACTCTCGCTCCCTAGTTGGCACTTCTCGTCCCTATGCCGCACGCTCAGATAATGCCACCACTGATTCTCCTGCGCCTAACCGCCCCTATTCTCGTTCGCCTTCGCACCAAAGACGACAATCTCGCTCTCCCCAGCCCCGTCACTCCTATTCGCCGACTCCCTTCGGACGCCGCTCCCAGCCGAAAAACTAGATGATGCAGCGCCCCGAGGTGACACTGCATTGCTCCTTACGCCGCCAAATCCTCTACTTACGTTGCCCTCTCATCTGAACCTTCTTGACGTGCAAGTCGACGGTGCTTCTGTGTCTGCTCTTATCGACACCGGGGCGCATTTGTCTGTAATGAGCGCTGACCTTCGTAACTGGCTCAAGAAAATTATCATGCTTGCCACGACGCCTGTTGTCCATGTCGCCGATGACGGAACAGCCCCCGTAATTGGTACGTATGCCACCCGCGTCTCCTTCGCTGATCGCTCCACTATCGTGCTATTCACAGTCATCGCCCACTGTCCCCACGACATCCTCCTCGGCTTAGACTTCCTCTCCGCACATTCTGCTCTCATCGATTGTTCCGCCAGTACTCTCCGCCTTGACCTGCCTGTTCTGGATCCCCCTGAACCACACACCAGTCGCCTTAGCTCCGTCGACTTCGTTCGCTTGCCACCTTCGTCACTGACTCGCGTTGGCTTAGTGTCATCCCCACCCATCCCCGACGGTCACTACATCGCGGCTCCTATGCAAGACGTCCTCCTTACACACGGGAGCACAGTACCTGATACAGTTTTATCTATTACGGCGAATTGCGTCTGCCTGCCAGTGGTCAATTTTGGCTTGACGACACAAGTGCTGCCACGCGGCATGTCTCTGGCCCAGCTTTGCTCATTCGAGGATCACTCAGTGGCATCTATTGCAGTAGAGGACAATTCAGCCGATCCTCCTCTACCATCGCAGTCGGCAACTTGTACCATCGCCGACTTGCAGAAAATGATTGCGCCCGACATGCCGTCCGAGCACTCTCGTGAGCTCTACCGCGTTCTGTTTTCCTATCACGATATTTTTTTACTTTAACGATCGTCCTCTGGCCCAAATTACATCTGTTAAACATCGCATTAATACCGGCAATGCCCCTCCTATTCATCGCCGCCCGTATCGAGTGTCACCGGCTGAGCGTCAAGTTACTCACGCCGAAGTTCGCAAATTGCTTGCCAAGAACATATTGAACCGTCATGTAGTCCATGGGCGTCACCTGTTGTACTGGTAAAAGGGAACGATGGCTCATGGCGCTTGTGCGTGGATTATCGGCACCTTAACAGGGTTAAAAAAAGGACGTGTATCCCCTACCTCGGATTGGTGACGCCCTTGACTGCATCCACGGTGCTCGCTATTTCTCCGCTATTGACCTTCGCTCCGGCTACTGGCAGATTGCCGTGGACAATCTCGACCACGAGAAGACTGCTTTTGTAACACCCGACGGTCTTTATCAATTCATAGTGATGCCATTCGGCCTATGTAACGCTCATGCCACTTTTGAACGCATGATGGACTCCCTTCTTCACGGTTTCAAATGGTCCACGTGCCTGTGCTACTTGGACGACGTTATAGTATTCTCCCTAACGCTCGCTACCCACCTCGAGCGCCCCTCAGCTGTGCTGGACGTTTTTCGTCGAGCCGGTCTGCAACTCAACGCATCAAACTGCCAATTCGGCCGTCGCCAGATTACCGTCCTTGGACATCTTGTTGACGCGAACGGAGTGCAACCGGTCCCAGGCAAGATCCATGCTGTTACGCACTTCCCTGTTCCGATGTGTGTCGAGGATGTGCGCAGCTTCATCGGCCTTTGTTCGTACTTCCGCCGTTTCGTGAAAAATTTCGCGGCCATAGCACGACCACTAACCGAGCTTTTGAAGAAAGACGCCCCTTTCCAGTGGAGCGATAACGAGGCCTCTGCATTCTCGAACCTGATCGACCTTCTCACAACGCCTCCCGTTCTTGCCCATTTCGATCCTTTTGCGCCTACCGAAGTCCGTACTGATGCCAGCGGTCACGGAATTGGCGCAGTACTGGCACAACGCCAGCGCGGCCACGACCGTGTTATCGCTTACGCCAGCAGGCTCCTCTCACCCACGGAGCGCAACTATTCCATCACTGAGCGTGAGTGTCTGGCCCTAGTTTGGGCGGTTGCGAAATTCTGCCTACACTTCTATGGTCGACCCTCTTCCGTTGTCACAGACCATCACGCGCTTTGCTGGTTATGCTTACTGAAAGATCCTACAGGAAGACTTGGTCACTGGGCCTTACGCCTCCAAGAATATTTGTATTCTGTCATCCACTAATCTGGCCCTCTACACAAGGACGCTGACTGCCTATCTCTCTACCCGGTCGATGAGCCTGCCGACGCCGACATTATTACCGCCAACGGCATTTTCTCTGTGTCTGCCTTCGCTAACATCGCTGATGAGCAGTACCGAGACCTATCCTTGCGAGCACTCATCGAGCGTCTGCGCTCTACACCTACCGACGCATCCGTTCGCCGATATGTCCTCCAGGGCGGCATTCTGTATCGAAGGAACTTCCTCCCTGACGGCTCTGATCTTCTTGTCGTGCCAAAACATCTACGACAGACTGCGCCCTTTGAGATGCATGACGCACCCACTGCAGGGCATCTTGGGGCAACCCGCACGTACGACCGCGTCCGCCGCCGCTTCTATTGGCCTGGTCTCGCTCGCTCCGTCTGACGCTATGTTGCTGCCTGTCATCCCTGCCAGCGTCAGAAAACACCTCAGGTGCTACCTGCCGGTCATCTCCAGCCGATCACCGCCCCTGTGGAACCGTTCTTTCGTGTTGGATTAAACCTCCTCGGTCCCTGTCCCATGTCATCCTCCGGGAACAAATGAGTAGCCATCGCAACTGATTACGCCACCCGATACGCTATCACGCGGACTCTCCCTACCAGTTGCGCCACTGACGTCGCGGACTTTCTCTTGCGTGACATTATCTTGCTTCATGGCGCCCCGCGACAGCTGCTTGCTGACCGTGGTCGTAACTTGCTCTCGAAAGTTATCGCCAACATTGTGCGTTCCTGCTCCATTCAACAGAAGCGGACTACCTCATACCATCCTCAAACCAATGGCCTGGCAGAGCGGTTAAACCGTACTCTTACCGATATGCTGTCCAAGTTCGTTTCCAAGGACCACCACGACTGGGACATTGCCCTTCCTTATGTCACATTTGCGTACAATTCTTCCCGGCACGACACCGCCGCATTTTCTTTATTTTATTGACTGTACGGCCGGAACCGACCTTGCCCCTAGACACGGCACTTCCTCCTGCTGTGGTCTCAGCAAGCGAGTATGCGCGCGACGCCATCGCCCTCGCCGGCCATGCACGCCAGCTTGCCCGTACTCGATTGACGGCCTCGCAATCCACTCAGCAGCGTCAGTACAACGCCCGCCACCGTGACGTACAGTTTTCGCCTGGTGCGCTCGTGCTCCAAGGTCGCCCTCTCGTCACGTCGGACTTTCAGAGAAGCTCCTTTCGCGATACACAGGGCCCTAACGCATGCTGCGCCAGGTGACGCCTGTGACGTACGATGCTCCTGTGCGTTCAACCTCGTCCTCTACTCTGGCATCTAGTGATGTTGTGCAAGTCAGTAGGCTCAAGGCCTACTACACTGCTTCCGACTCCGGCGTTTAGTCGCCCCGGGACGGCGCTTTTGCCGCCAGGGGTAGTGCTACGGAACAGTATTTGCGATGACAAAGAGGCGAGCAGTGTGAAGACGACGACGACGACGATTAGAGGCTAGCGCGGGCTGTTGCTTCTTGGCCAAATGCGGCGTATTTCCCTGTAAATATACTTGTATATAGCTTTTCGTCTGCGTCTTCCTGCGTGTGTATATATATATATATATATATATATATATATATATATATATATACATATAGAGAGAGAGAGAGAGCGAAAGGTTTGACCGTCGGCGACATGCCTCCCCCCCCCCCCCCCCCCCACATACACGCTCTAGAAATAGTTGGTACGCCACTGCATGTCTTTTACTGCCGCAGCACATCAGAAAAAGCTATGAAGGCCTGTCAGTACAGTTATTAGGCATATCGGTATCGGTGCTCATCCTGTGACAGGAGGCCGCGGGTTTAATTAAGGAATACATGCTGTGTCCCGTGACAATTGCCCCTTCCAACGCTTGTTCAGCTTCACCGCAATAATTTGCGCATGCTTCACCGCGTAATATTTGTGTTGTGAGGCGAAGCTGACTTTCGGCCACCGGCATTATGCAACGCGTCGTGCTTCCATGCTTCGAAGCCAATCGCGAGGACCACGAAGGCGGAGTCGGTGCCATTGCTGACAGCGGAGAATTCTTTCAATGAAAAACACTGCACAGAACGGCAAGAAGCTTAATAGCGAACGCAGAAGCAGCTAGGCCTAGCGTTGCTGCGGTGGTGGCTGCCGTGGTGGCTACGGCTACTAGCGGTACAGCGTGCGAGAGCGCCGGTTCGAGGAGCGACGAGGTAATCAAAACGGCGGTGGTGGTGGTGGTAGTTTTATTAATGCCGTTTCGGACTTGCCATGACGGCAAAAAGTCCGAAAAGTCGGATGGCGAAGGGTTCTTGCATTCGAAATTTCAGACGTTATTATACATAGGCTCTATGGGGTACGTGGTGGTGCCGCGAAGCTGTCCGAATTATTGGGCGTACGGACAGTCGGTCGTTGACTAAACACTGGCAACTGCTCCTACTCAAGCCAGCTTTACCGCGACTTTCGTTCCCTTTCAATATAATTACGGCTAATTTTCCCTGATAGAAGCGCAAATTCCCTGAGTTTTCCCTGAGTTTTTCCAGACTATTGAAAATCCCTGAGAGTTCCCGGTTTTTCCGGTTTTCCCGGTTTTTCCGGTTGGTAGACACCCTGGTTACATACAAGTGTTTTTCTGCGCGTGAAAGAAGGCCGCAAATGCACGCGAAATTGCCGTGCGACTGACCGCTCGAGGCACCTTCCGTGTATTCGCAACCACAATGCTTACGCATACTTAGACAACTCCCAGAAGAATTTCTACGTTATTATCTCTCTTTTGGAGAGGCTTGTCTCTCGACTCGACATTTAGTCTTTGTTGTGTTTTGCTTAATTCCGGCATCGAAGGGTACTGCACGCACCGCGGTAAAGCAGTAGCTATAGCGTTGAGCTGCAGGACTTGAGGTCGCGAGTTCGATCCCGGTTGCGGCGGCAGCATATCGATGAGGGCGAAAACGCTTGCGTGCTCAAATTTCGTTATCCCACGTGGTAAAGATTATTCTGGAGCCCCCCCACCACGGCGCGCTTCATAAGCAGGTCCTGGTAGTGGCAGGCAAAATCCCTAGATTACTTATTAATGGCGCGAGTTCTTCAAACACTACATTTCAGTCTATTGGAGACCACGTTCCTGATGAGATGCAATCACTTCTCCCCTTCGTGGACAGAGCAGGCGCAAGGCTACGACTCCCTGGAAGAGTACGAGAGCTACTTCTCCAAAATCGTCATCTCGAACAGCGAAGAGACCAGGGCGTCAATAAGCGAGGTAAGCGGCGTGGCAACACCGACGAACCGTTATTCAATGGCGGTAGTTCACCAAGGAACGCAACTCTAAAAATGCGTCGAGTGTGTTCGTAGCGACTTATGGGCCTTTGCACCGCCCGCTCAAGTGCACGGCCCCCGGGACCGGTACCACTCCTGACGACGGCCTGCAGCGTTTTGCGTACCTCTACGCGACCGGTCGAAATGCTGGGCGGAAACACTGTCCACGGTAGTTCAGCATAGGATAGCAAGACAGACACTACCACGTAATATGTGACCCCTCGACTGCTCTAGAGTTATTCAGTTGAGTAAATCAATTTCTGTCGACAAGTAACTATCGACAAATTGTCCCTGTCTTCAGTGAACCACATGAGCGAGATAATTGAAATAATGCTAGCATAATACTGTACTATATACAAAAAATGTCCGCGAATTGATTTGGGACTGCATTAAGAACAAATCAAAACGACTTTAGAAGAGGACATTGAGCAATCGATTGCATCTATGTTATTTATTCCGTGGTTGGCACATGTGTAGAATACAGCCCCCACATATGTGACCGCCAATTGTTACAGAAAGGTATTTGATTCAGCAGAAATGACAGCTTTCGTTGGGACATTGTCAGGTATTCCTCAGCTACCGTAAATCTTGACAAGAAGAAGACTGCAAAAATACCTGTTAAGGAAGGATGTTAGGGTAGCGGAGACAGTTTAACTGTTGTTATTTGCAAGAACAATTTGGTGCTAGACTACGAATGCTAAAATATACTGACTAAGGAGGAATATATCCCCGCAAGCCGTGGTTTTCAGGTGATAGTATCGTCTGAAATGAGTGAACTGGCAAAGCCCATTACTACATCTGAAATACAGCTTACAATCATTGTGGCTTATCTTTGTCCCCCGACAATAGACGCACGTGCATTATCGGTGCGACATAACATTCTTGATAAGTCACTAGCGAGAGCAGAGTTTCCCAGGAAAAGGAAACGGAAGCAAGATAGATCAAGAATATTATTGTAGGACAAAGTATGGCACAAAATGTGTAAACTGCTTTTAGTGCATTGACACTCATAAGAATCCACACATATCGACCAATACGCAAAACGTCTGCGTAAGACCCAAACACTATTTGCATCCTTAAATTTAAAAGTAGGTTAAGGGGATTATAAGATTCTTGTAGGAAAAATAATGTTCAATAGGGAAAACGAGTTCTTTGGCAGTCAATATCTCGAAGCAGTTAAAGAGCAAGTATATTTAAGCATCTAGGCAAAGCAGCCCCTCATGTAATGCCAATGAGGTCTATGGAATAACAATATTTTAAAATATGCCTTAGAATCCATGTGGCAGGCATCCCTAAGTGACGAAAGGCTTGAGTGTATGCTGCTATTACTAACCTATGTAGCCGAAACTTGCAGGACAAGGAAAAAAAAGAAAGCTTCAAGAAATGCGAAGGACGTACCACAAGCGATGGAATAGATAATGGTGGCCGTATCGTTAAGCAACAAGACGACGACAGTGCGCATTGGAGTGCTAACATATTTTAGTTTATATTACTCAAGCGATGAAGAGTAGCTAGGCATATACGCGTAATTGGTCCAACAGATAACGATAAATTTATTAAACTAAGAGTGTAAATTTATTAACTAAAGGCGGGTGCCAATAGAAAAGTATTTGCGAGCGGTAGCAGACAGATGGTACGATGATATTAAAAAAAATTAAATTATGGGGTTTTACGTGCCAAAACCACTTTCTGATTATGAGGCACGCCGTAGTGGAGCACTCCGGAAATTTTGACCACCTGGGGTTCTTTAACGTGCACCTAAATCTAAGTACACGGGTGTTTTCGCATTTCGCCCCCATCGGAATGCGGCCGCCGTGACCGGGATTCGATCCCGCGGCCTCGTGCTCAGCAGCCTAACACCATAGCCACTGAGCAACCACGGCGGGTGTACGATGATATTAAAATGTTCGCAGGCATAGGTTACGTTCTATTGATAGAAAACAGGAGCATTCGCGGTTCTCTTCTCCGTTCTGTGGATTTAGAACGATTGATGTTACGACTTTAAGACGTAAGAGGTGCTCAGGGAATGTTTCAGGACATCCCGTAAAATTCAATAAAACGGAAAGCCCCATGCCTCACCTGCACAGTTGAACACAGCCGACCGCAAATTCCCTGCGCGCACAGCGCTGACACTGCAGGGACGGAATCCTTCCTCAAGGACGCATTCGATCGCGCGCAGGACAACAAAGTTGGCGACGAGGAGGCCGAGCGGCTGGTGCCCATCGACCGGCTGCGCGAGCTGCTGGACCCGGGCGTGCTGACCGGCTCGGTGTACCCGTCTCACGTGCGCGAACTGCGCCTGCTCAGCGAGGAGGCGCACCGCTGGCTGTCGCGACGCACCATCGGAGGACCACTGGGCCTGGACCTGGGCTGCGGACCCATGGTGCAGTTTCCGCTGCTGCTCGCCGACGGACACGTCGACTCCCTGGTCGTCGCCCACTTCCTGGACCAGACGCGCTCCTTGCTCCAGACTTGGCTGCGGGACGACCGCGACAACGCGCTCAACCTCAACGGCATGCTCGGCGCCACCGCGCAACTCGTCGGCAAGACGTGAGGGCCGCCTCCTCGTCTGTCCTGCGCGTATGCAAGCGGCGGCCTGCCGACCAGCGCCCGTATTCGCAAAAAAAAAAAACAAGCTCTTACGATGGAAGTAATCGTCAGAGAAAGCACAGCCCAATCCTGTTGCTAGGCATGTCATTAGCGAAGGCGGACGATCAATGGCAAAGCGCACTTACGAACCAAAATCTTCGCAAATTCAACCTCACAATTTTGAGCGCTTGCAGTGGCATCTGTATTTTGCCGGTGACAGCGGGAAGCAGTGTTACGAACGGCCGCGATCACCGCGATAGCGCTTAGCCCATTCTTATCGCATGGTCGGCGCCGCTATCCGGTCACCATCAGCTGTCACGTTATCAAACTCTCAGTCCCTGCGCGGGACGCGCCCACAGAGGCTGACTGGCGCGGAGATTATGTACGCTTGCTCTAAACTTGAGTGCGAGAGTACAAAACGAGACCCCTTGCATAGACCTCATCGTGGTCGCCATCTTCGGGTACTAGAACGTCTAGAAACTGCGAAAACAAAAACGTGACAACGCGACAAGTGGGCCTCACGCCGTGTCACAAATCGATAACAGTGGTAGCCTGGTAACGAACTGCAGCTACGAAAACGCCAAACAACGTTCGGGATCCACTGATGTCATCGTAGCTGTCATGTTTGGGTATGAGCACGGTGAGATGCTGCGCGCGTGAGATTACGTGAAAAATATCCATTAGCCTGAAAATGCTAACTATTCGTAATAGCGCTAAATAAGATACGGACAGAAGCACAGAATTGTCTGAAAGGAGGGAGACATGGCGTTACGCTTATAGCCGGTCGTCTATAATGCTTTCAAAGTCTTTTTTTTTTCTAGCCGCAGTTGTTTCTTCTTTAAAAAGTGCCTCGTAGTAGTTCAGAAGCTTACGTTCTCATACAACGCTGCTATGAGGTCTTCATAATAGCGAAAGTCATTTTGCAATTCCAGGCGCTCTTTCGGGTTTACACGCATCTTGCCACTTAAAGGAGAAAATGACAGTTTGAGGAGACAAACAGAGCTGGCACCGCCGATGATGCTTGGAGACCGCACGCTGGGCACGGATGGATGGACGCTACGAGCATCCCCTCCGAAATGTGAGGGGGGGAGGGGGCACCAAGCTCCTTTTAACGCGAGAGCGTTAAGGAGCTCGTGTCGCAGAATAGCCGGTGTCGTCGGTGTCGGCGTCCGCGACGTTGGCCGTGAGCGAAAAATCCCGGCAGGCAATTCATAAATAAAAACAACTTGTCACATGGGCTGCGTGGGAATCAAACCAGGGTCTCCGGAGTGTGAGGCGGAAACGCTACCACTCAGCCACGAGTTCGATGCTTCAAAGCGGTACAAAAGCGCCTCTAGTGAATGCGGTGTTGTCTTAGAAACGTGCCGTATAAAGTTATACTGCGGTGTCTATCGGTAATTATGAGCATGTAACTTACAGAAGTTGCAGTTACACGAGTAGCGAAGTACGTTTCCGCTACATTTCTTCTGCGCTTTCCGCACACGCAGAGCCATCTTGCGGCAAACACAGGAGACCCCCTCCTCTCAATGTACGGCGCTGCCCCGACAGGTGGCGCGCCACGCGCGCATTGGGGCTGTGCGGGGACCGGTGCGAGGCGCGTCGCGGCCCCGACTCCCTCTCCCCTGACGACGCTTCGCCGTGCTCTCTCACGGGTTGCAGAATCAAGCGTCCTTCCTTTCTTTAGATCACTATCTATATATATCTCTGCCCGTGCCGATCACGACGTTTGGCTGGCGTAGATCGTTTCCCCCTCCGAGACACCGAGTTCTTTGGTTCGTTCCGCTTGCTCAGGCGCACGTTTCGTTGCCGCGCCGAACGCTGCGTTGCTCGACGCTCACAAAGTGATTGGTGGGTGCAAAGTCCGATGCCGGGCGCCTCGTAAGTGATCGCTGCGCTGTAGCGCATTGTCTTACACCCCTTGGCGGGTCGACGGGAACGCTGTCGCGTTTCACTCTTGAAGGCGAAGCTTAAGCGTCCTCCAATTTTTTGTTCTTATTGATACAAAAGCGTCAAATGCCCTTTGAGCGACAAAGCCGCCGTCTGTCGTCGGGAGCAGCGAAACGGCGCCTAAATTCCCATTGGCTGCGGAGTCACGTCGCGAGCGCGCCCGGATAGTGCACAGCGGACGAAAAGGGAACATGTGCTGCCGCAATAGCGCGCCAGCTGTTGCGTAAGGGTAGAAGGCATCGCCGCGACGCCAAGTAACCATCTCTGTCTCTCTCACGCCCACTTGGCTTAGCTGCTGAACGCGCCTGCCGGCCTTGGTGGTCGCTGCTGCTTCCTTGGCCTCCCGTCGCGCAGGTTATCGGGGGCACATGCGGCGTTGGCACCGCAGCTACTGCTGCTTGCTGGCTCGAGCAGCACGCACCGCCATCGTACATTACTCGCCGCGCAAAACTCGAAGGACCGCCCAGCGGTTTTCAATTGGACAACAAAGGTTTCGCATTCACAACTCATAAGAAGTGCTTAAAAAATTCTTTGCATCAAAATTTCTGAACCGTTAAAAGGGCACCTTGTTCACGTACACCTTCGTTGTTCGTTGTCTCCCTATTTTCTCCCACGAAACCGTCAATCGCATTTTACTAATCTCTGCCGCGGACATGTTTAATTTCCCTCAACACAAGAGCTTCAAGGAGGCCAGCAGAGCCAAAACCGAAAGGCGGGTAGATATTGTCACACTCTGATAAAATTCGTTGCATCGTTTCCCTAGCTTTACCACAGCAAGCACGTGCTTCTTCAGTGTACCTCGCTTTTAACCACGCGTTCTAAGACATCCTGGTGTGGCTTTGAAAAGAGCTTCCCTTGAGTTTTCATTAATTGTTTCTTTTTTTGACTACGCGTTTACATCTTAAATAGTTACTCAAAGCCGCTTTGTTTTCTATTGCCGCCACCCAGGAGGGTGTATCACCTTCTCTGACTTTGCATTTAGCGTTCCTTGTTGCCATGTTGCTTAATAAACCAGTCGCACACTTGCTGATAAGCTTCCTAGTTCTTTTCCTCCACTGCGAGTCAATATTTTCCCTGTACAAATACTTTAGCAATCTCGCAATATTTCCCTCTTTACCTTATAAATAATTATACTTTGTCGTCAACTGTATGGTATTCGCGTATATTGTAAGCTTTTTTTTTTCTTCTGCTTTCAACAAAGCTTCCTTACTTTTCGGTCGTAGTTCCGGTCCCCACGGGCTGCGCGATCTGAAGGCCGCCCACGGTACCACGGCAACAAGACGTGTGGCCGTTCGCCAATGCAAAGAAGAAGCGGTTTATCATTATTATTGAATAATGGCGTAATCATGTGAAGACACGAGAACCGAAGCCGCCTTTTGGGCAAGGGTACGACATTCCGAACATGGCGTTCGAGATAGCGCGCGCGCCGGCAGGTATTGCTCCGGCTGTCCCATTCGACGCGCTCCTCGGCAAAAGAGTAATCGCGTGCGCACACCCGGCTAGCCCGAGGTGGCGCTGTTAGCCGAGAGCTCACAATAGGGAGTCAGAAAATTTAGTTCTGGGAATTCGTAATGGTTTCCTCTTTCTTTTTTTTAACCTAGCTAGGACATTAGGCAGTATAATAGCAAGAGCTTGGTGGCGCAACCCACTGCCCCGTTCCAAAGGGGACGCTCCTAACAACCATCCATCCATCCCTCCATTCATCTGAAAGTCAGAGAGGCTGAGATAATCTCATGGGTGGTGGCAATGGAAAAGAAACCTGCCATGAGTAAGTACTCAAGAGTAGTTACTCTTAAGAGGAAAAAAGGAAATCAGGAACGAAACAATTTATGATAACTCAAAAGGTAATCTCATTACTTTTCGAAGCGAGATCAGGAAGCCTTAGAACACGCACCTATAAAGCGAGATATAATAAGAAAGATGAAGCGTGTGCTTGCTCCTGTAAAGCTAGGGAAACAATGGAGCATGTTTTATTAGAATGTGAAGATATCTGCCCCGCGGTCGATTTAGGCATCTTCGGCGTCCTTGAAGCCCTAGGGTTCAGCGAGAGCACGGGGAAAGTAAATATGCCTGCAATAGAGATTAGTAAGAGGTGATTGGAAGATTGGTGGAAGAAAAATAGGGAAATGACAAGCAACGCAGGAGCATAAAAACAGTTTCCAGTAGGGGTTCAGAAAGTTTGGTTATGGGAATTCCATCGTGGTTTATCTTCCTATTCTTTTTTTTTCTTTTTTAACATAGGTAGGACATTAGGCAATAAAGTTAAGAGAGCGTGGTGACGCAACCCACCACCCCGTTCTAAAGGGAACGCTCATAACATCCATCCATCCATCCATCTGGCGCCCGTGGAGGCAGCCGTAGATGGCAAACAGCGCGAGATATCAACGCGCGCATTGCCTGTCCTTTCACTTGTTGCCAAGATTTTCACAAGATATATCCCAGGCAAATTATCAGCTCTGGCTCGAGCGCGTTGCTGTCTCAACCGGTTAGTCCTTTTGTGCTTTTATTTTCTTTTGTCTTCCTACATACTTATCCGTTGATATTGCAGTATCTAGCTATAGTCCGTACTTATGTTTGTTCGTTTTTGGATAAACAAATCATGTGTGGGTTAACACACCCTCCGTGCTGGTAGCTCACCGTAGATGGCAGAGTTTGATGATTGCCTGCTCAGTGAATTTTTATTGCGATAGCAATTATATGGACGCTCCAGGCGCATTTCTTCCGTCGCCGTGAGGTTCCGTATAAGTGAAAGCGTGTGAGGGTGAGCCGGCGAATGCGGTTAAATCTCGCATGCGCGAGCGAGGAACGCGGCCCGGGTGCGTGCTTTCTCCTGTGGCGCGCGAGGCAGGGAGGGGGGAGGCGAAGGAGGAGGGGCGTTCTTCTCTGCTGGCTGCTACGGTGTGTCGATGTCCTCCTCGCCCGCCGCTCCGTACAGAGTGGAGACAATCGCGGCGTCTACTGCGGCGTTGGCCACGCGAATCGCGGATGTCGTAGTAGAAGTCTTTGGCGAACGCCATAGGGACGGTTGCCGGCGATCGCGTGTCTTGAAAGCGGTCTGCCACGTGGCTAAAGTGCGCGCCCGCGCGAGCCTCCTCTTCAAAGCGACCTGCTATTTTTGAAGATTGGGCGTAGTGCCGGTAGCTTCGCATGCGCTGTGCTTTCAACGTTTCGTACGCGTTGAAGCGACAGATGCACGGAGGTCAGTTTGCTCGCGGCTGCTGCCGTGATTCCTAACTCCAACCTTTTCACAGACAGTCTTCGCTGTCATCGAGCGACGTGTGTTCATGTTTACCTGTGCGCACGTGACAACGTGCTGGTTAATTTAGTTAAAATACTTTGACGGGCTAGTTGGTTTGAATCCATAATAGAATGTGTAAGCACGACTGAACAAGGACGTACAAAGAAGCAGACATACAAAGACAGCGCTGTCTCCGTGTGTCTGTTTCTTTCTGAGTTCTCGTTGAGTCACGCTTACTCATTCTATCATTGTTAATTTAGTTAGTAAGCGAATGTTTACAAGTTTATATGCGGCCGATAAAACTCCTATCCTTACTTCGTACTGCTATATACTAATTGGCTTTCGCAATCGGTGCTTCGCCTTCTGGGCGGAACTGCGAATTTTTTTGTTGCACTTGTAATTGGTGCGTTTGAGCCATTAATACGGCAATTTTTGCGCTTGTACGTTTTGAAGGTGCGCCGAAAAAAGACCAAGGTCGGTCGGTTGGCCAACGGGACGACAATGGCAAGCGTTGACGAGAGCTCGTCGTCGAACCTGGCCTCAACAATAGCCCAAATCGTTCGTGAAGAGTTGCTCTGACGCGAACAAGTTCCTTTATCCGCGCGACTTTTTGCAAGTACCTGCTCATCGCAGGACGCCGCAGTCTCACGGCCAACTTCTACCTGGCAATAGGTGAACGCCGCGTACGTCGACTTCTACACGGAATCTCCACGTATAATGGCGCCATTGTCAGCGAAGTCCGACTACCAACCCCGCTCTAGGTTTCACCCGCCAATATCGACGACCCTCAAGTGGTTACGACACGGAGACCGGTGTCGCTTTTCCGCGCGTGTATCGACCTCCGCCTTCCCCCTGTATGTTAGCCCTGTGGTGCACCAGGCCACATCGCACGGTTCTGCGAACACCGACAGTCACCTCGGCATGAGCAGCCCGCCGTGCGCCCTCGGCGCCGTGACACACCCCCCGGTGCTAGGTGGCCAATCCACACGACATCCGGCAATATTTTATGGTAATGAAGCTTCAGGAATACTTCACCGGCATCCAACCAGAGTTTGGCACCACCGCCGGCGCCTGAATCATGTCGTTCCCCATCGCCACGGCGGCGCTCAGCGTCGCCATATCCGCAAAACTAACCCGCGCGGCCGATGGGGGTGAGGTCGCTGGAAATTTGTCGTTTTTACGTTAAGGAACAAGGTGCATGTAGTTTATTGATGGGGCACCTACAAGGACTTAGGTGGACACGGGAGCAAATATTTCATTTAAAAATGTATTTAACAGAGCGCTACGCCACAAAGGGATGTCTGGTTGGGATTAAGCAGGACTGTTCTTTGTAGTGGGTGGCGAATCATTGCATCCTGTTGGTGTGTGTACTGTCGATGTATCCTTGGGCGGTGAGCTTTTTACTATCAAATTCGTAATTATTTCCCGGTGCATGCATGACCCAATTTTAGGCGTTGACTTTTTGAAGCAGTGTGGCGCTAGAGTTGACTGTCAAAGTGAGCAGTTGTCAGTGCGCCGCAACGTTCCGTCCGGACTTCTGGAGGACAGCAGCCTCTGCCACGAAAGTACTTTTCGTGTCTTCGGAGATACCATCGTGCCAACCATGTCAGTTGTCTGCGTTCCAGTTGTTTGCTCCAGCACCACACACTCTTTTTGATGCCAGTGTGGTACCCATTCGGCCATTTCATTGGCCTGTGCAAATAACCAACATCGTAATCCCACACTGCCTACTGCGAGTGGAGCACGGACGTGTTGGTTTGGGGACTGTGAATTACTCCAAGAAGCCCGCGATATTCTCTGGCAGCTCGAAACACGCTTTATTCCGAGAATATACACATTTTACAGCGGCTTCACTGACAGATGCAGATGCACTAGGCAAGGCGGGGATCTGCACACTCCCGTGTTCTTCGCATGGTCAAGAAGTCACTCAGTACCAGTGAGCGCCGTGCCCTGGTCAATGTTCTGTCAACGGCGTGTGTTCGACTTTTCGCAGAATGCCAAAGTGCCTTCGATTCCTGCATCCCCCACACGTCACAGAATCAAGAGAGGTACTGCGTATACGATAAGACAAAAGCCTTACCAAATCTCACGAGCCAAACGCAAGATAATCAATGAATAAGTTGGCGAAATCCTTCAAAAGGCAGCAATTCAGGAGTCGGGCAGCCCTTGGCTGCTCCAGTGATACTCGTCAAAAAGAAAGACGGAACATGGCGATTTTGCTTGGTCTTGGCTTGTAGCGCGAAGTGAACACGGACACAGAAAGGAACAGACAGGACGAGTGGTTGGATCATAGACGCCTAAATGCGGTCAATCAAAAGAGCGTCTGTCCCCATCCGCGCATTGACGACGCCATTGACTGACTCCATTCAGCCTTGTACTTTTCCTCAGTTGGCTTGCGCTCAGGTTACCATGGCAGATCCCGATGAACCCGGTGGACAAAAATAAAACGGCATTTGTGACTCTAAGAGTTCAATGTAATGCCGTTCGGTCTGTTCAATGGCCCCGCAACCTTTAAGCGCTTTATGGATGTGATTCTGCGTAGCCTAAATTGGGAGATTTGCATGTGCTGCCTCGATGACATTCTGATTTTCGGTTGCACACTTAGCGAAGACAGACAGCGCATCGATGCTGTCTCCAGCTGTATCGAGAACGCTGGACTGATTCTGAGCTCGAAGTGTCATTTTGGTGAGCGCAAAGCGTTGGAATTAGTTAATCTTGTGGATAACGATGAAATCTGACCTGATCCAGAGAATAATAAAGTCGTCGAAGCGCTTCAAGCACCATGGTCTGTGAAGGAGCTGCGCACGTTCATGGGACTGTATACTTTCGCTGCTTTAGACGTCGGCCTGCTGACGTTTCTTACCTGTTCACATGCTCTCTACGAAAAGATGTACTCTTTAATTGGACTGCCGAGTATGACACCCCTTTTTGACCGCTTAAACTTCTTTTGAAGTCACAACCTGAACTCTGACACTTTGACCCTTCCACACCAACAGAAATTCACACAGATTCTAGTATGTGAGCATGAGTGCTGAACTGGCCCAACGCTCAGGTGGCAGAGATCATTCTATTTCTTGCGCCAGCCGCTAACTAAGCAAGCCAAAGCGTAATTACGCCGTGACCGAACAAAGGAATGGCTTGCCATAAGGTTTGCAGTTAAGAGGTTTCGTTCATGCTCATACGGCGTACACTTCCAAGTTATGGAACACCACTCAAGAAGCCCGCGAAACAACCCTATGTTTGCTTGTGAACTTGTGTGATCCATCTGTTCGACTTGCGGCTGGGCTCTTAGACTGCAAGAGTACGATTTCACTGTATCGTATAAGACCGGCTGGCACCATGCTGACGTTGACTGCCTTTCCAGGATGCCACTTGGTTCCACGGACTGCGATGCTGACAACCTTGATCACTACATCACTTTATCCCGTAGGGGCGCCTGCGACAGCAGGCGTTTGGTGTGTTGCGACACCACGTACCCGAGCACATGAGGGTCGGACCCTCCCGCGTGTAGCCGTGCGTGGCTTAGCCGTGTCTGGGGAAAGGGGGATCTTGGGGGTTGAGCCGATGCCGGGTGTTCGGACCTTTAAGTCCCCCGGCGGAGGTAACACACATCTTTGGCGTCTGTTTCACATAGACGGCACCTCCAGACTGACCCATCTGGGGAAAATCAGCAGTCGCCTTTTCCTGTCCTCCTCTCCGATCTTCGTCTTTCTCTCTCGCCTTTTTCATCTTTCCTGTCTTCACTTCTCCTCACTTCCGAATTTTCCGGCGGCAAGGGTTAACCTTTTGTGGCTAGCCAGCCTTGGTTAAGCTGTATTTAGCTATAGCAGCGATGTACGGCTGGCACTGGCAGGGTTTGTCTGTCACGTCCTGTCTTCTGTCACGTCCCCCTGTTGGGCTCCACGCTGGGTGGTCGGCATCGCGGCCGAAAACCCCATCTATACTTATGGAAAACGCTTTTCCTAAACTCCTCGATCGCCCTTAGAAACGAGGGTGCGCCGAAGATGTCTCAGTTTTTCGGACGCCAAGTCCACAATTTCCCTCGTTTCGATGTAATTCACTCAGAAAAACCAGACAAACCAGTGCGAAGAATATCACCATTCCTTGTTTGAAAGTCTGTGATTGAAGTTTTTGGTCCAGGATATAAAGCGGTGATCTCCCCTTGGAGCTCCGCGATCAGAAGCAATATGAGAAACTGCCGAAACAAGTATCATTTGGGGAGACCCAAGTAATAGTAACCCCGCACCGTACGATGAACACAACCCGCGGCGTTGTCTCAGACGATCACTTGCTGGAGCTCACTGAGCCTGAACTCTTGGGAGGCTTCAGTGAACAGAACGTTATCAATGTCAAAAGAATTAGGATGAGGCGGAAGAGCAAATAAATCCAAACCAAGCATCTAATAATCACCTTCGGTTCAAGTGTCCTGCCCGAGTCAATCAAGGCCGGGTACATCAAGCTCCGTGTTTGGCCATATGTGTCAAATCCCCTCAGATGTTTCAAATGCCAACGTTTCGGCCTCAGTTCACAGAGCTGCCGAGGCAGCCAAGCTTGTGCGAAATGCAGTGCCTATGAACACACCTCTGAAGGTTGCGAGAACTCTCTCCATTGTGTAAACTGTGAAGGGGAGCACGCCGCATAATCGCGGTCGTGCCCATCCTGAAAAAAAAGTAAATCGTAACAATTAAGTAAAGGAAAACAAAAGTTTCAAGGAGGTACGCAGGCGGGTATCCTACCTGCGCAAGAACACATTTGCCGTTGTGACGCGTCAGGGGGCGGCGACACAACGGCATCCGGCGGCTTTCCGGCCCACACCCAGTGAGTCGGCGGTGACGCCATCCGCCCCCTCCCCCCCGGCGGCTACAACTTGTGCTGTTCCGCCACCCCAGAAGAAGGGACCATAGACCTCCGGGCAGGTGACCTCAAAGGTCTCGTCCAACGTGCCGAGGCCTTCGCGTCAAACACAGCACTCGGAAGAGCACGTGTCCAGCGCCTCGCAAGAGGCGATGGACACAAGAACCAGCCAGACGGCGCTACCAGCGCCTAAGGAACGGCGAGCCTCTCGATCGCTCCAAAAAAGACAAAACTCGCGTCACGGTGCCTGGAAAGTGCCCATGAGCTAATCCTCGTCTCTTAAAACACAGCACTAAACACATGTAGCACAATGGACACACGAATACTACAATGGAATGTTAGAGGACTTCATAACCTTGACGATATTAGAGAAATCCTACAAAAACATAATTCAAAGTTGCTGTGGGCTCAAGAGACATCTAAATCGCACACAAACAAACTTTCTTCGTCAGTACACCATCTTCTGAAAGGACCGTGACGAGGCTGACACCTCGTGCGGCGGTGTAGCAATCCTTGAAGACAAATCTGTAGCTTGTCGCCACGTAGCCTTCAGACAACCCTTGAGGCAGTGTTAGTTAAAGGGGTTCTTTTCAATAAGCTAACTGTTCCATATATATACCCCCAAACTATCACCTCCAAAAAACAGATTTCTATAACCGCATAAGTCAACCCCCGGAACCCCAGATACTTGTGGGTGATTTTAACGCACACATGTTATGGGGAGACGCGCGATGCGACGCAAGAGGTCGACTCATTAAAGGTTTCGTCCTTACATCTGGTGCCTGCCTATTTAGTAACAAGGAGCCAACATATTACAGCATCCAACACAACTCATATTCATCCATAGACCTAGCAATAGGCTCTGCTTCTCTTCTGCCTCATCTGGAATGGGATGTGATCAATAATCCTTTTGGAAGTGACGGCACCCCTAAACTTTAAACTTAATAACGCAGCATGACAAACCTCCCCGTGCTCCCATTTGGAAATTAGCATCGGCTGACTGGCAGCATTTTAAAGAATCAACTCATCTATGACCCAATTTTATAAAAAAATTTAGTATAGATGATGCTGTCGCATATTTTACCGCTTTTATTGTTGATGCTGCTGAAAAGTTTATCCGGCAAATGAATGGGACTTCACTTAAAAGACGTGTTAACTGTCGGAATGCAGACTATAGAGATGCGCGAAAGAGGCAGAATAAGGCAAGGGGCATATTGTGCAGATCGCCGAATACAGAAAATCTAATTGAATTTAAACACATAAAATCGCAGGGACGGCGGATACGACGTCAGGCGAAGAGAGTGGGCTGGACGAGGTTCCTTTCAGGTATAAGTTCGGACACACATGAGGCGAAAGTCTAGAATGGTGCAAGGAGGCTAAAAGGGCAGCAAATAAATCCGTTGCCTCTGGTGAACGATCAAGGGAATACCTTACAAGAGCAGGCAGACACCCTAGGGGATCACTTTGAGCGTGTGTCAAGCTCAATCCACTACTAACAATCCTTCATGAAGTACAGACAAATAGAAAAATGTAAGGCAATTGAGCAGAAATCCCCACAAAACGCTCCATATGACCGTCCTTTCTGCATTGCCGAGCTGAGAGCTGCTTTGACCGTATGCAAGAGCTCTGCACCGGGACCTGATAGAATAATGTACGACATGATTAAGAACGCACACACTGATACACAACTGACACTAATTGCACTTTTCAACACTATTTGCGCTGCTGGATATCTTCCACCCGCATGGAAGGAAACGCTCGTGGTCCCCGTTTTGACACAAGGTAATGATCCTTCGTCAGCGGCAAGCTAGCATCCGATAGCTCTCGCGAGTTGCCTTTGTAAGCTGTTTGAGAAACTGATTAGCCGGCGACTCATACATATTGTTAGGAAGAGTTGCGAAGAAATGGTTTTATTTATAGGAGAATTGGACGATGATCGTAGCGTGATCGTAGCGCAGCCCGGCCTCTTTCTCCTCGTTCTCTTCGTCTTCTCTTCTCTCTTCTTGTCCGCGCCTTTCGTATCCGTTACATTTCCCCGCAAGCAGACGAAGCCCGTGGGGCGAGTCAGGATGTACAAGCAGGGTAGAAAGGCTTCAGGCGAACAATATGAGTCAGCTGAGTTCTGCTTGATCGCCGACCATTGTACAGGAGGCGAGCTATGACGTAAGTGGGTTCGCTCAGGCGGTCCACAACTACAAATGGGCCTGAATATTGTGACAAGAACTTTTGGCACAATTCACGCTTGCGTCGCGGTGTCCAAAGAAGGACAAAGTCACCTTTTTCCAACGATGCTTGTACGTGACGGTCGTCGTATCGCTCTTTCGAGCGACTTTGCGAGGCCAGAGTACGAAGACGAGCTATTCGACGGGCTTCTTCGGCGAGACACAATGTCTTCGATACAGAATCTTCACTGTGCAGTACGAAGGGTAAGGAAGTGTCCAGAGGGGCTTCGCGGTAACCTTGCATACAGGAGATGAAATGGGCTATTGTTCGTGGTTTCGTGTTTCGCCGTGTTGTAGGCGTAAGTGATGAACGGAAGCACGTCATCCCAGTTCTTATGATTGGAGGAGACGTACATGGCAAGCATGTTGGTCAGCGTTATATTCGTCCTTTCAACGAGGCCATTGGTCTGTGGATGATACGGCGTGGAATGACGGAACTGTGAAGTGCACAAACGAAGTAACTCTTCAATGGCATCAGCAGTGAACTGGCGACCACGGTCGCTGATGATGACACGTGGTGGGCCATGACGAAGGACCACGGAACGCAGCAGGAAGACCGCCACGCAAGCAGCGGTGGAAGACGGTATGGCTGCAGTTTCTGCATACCGTGTAAGATGGTCTACGCAGACAAATATCCAACGGTTCTTGTTGTTAGATAACGGGAATGGACCCAAAAGGTCAATGCCTACTTGCTCGAACGGCGTACTGGGCGGTGTCAATGGCCGAAGGGGACCCGGCGCTGCGGGGGTCGGTCGCTTGTGACGTTGGCATGTTTCACAACTAGCGACATAGCGCTTGGTTGTTTCGTACATCTTGGGCCAGTAAAAGCGTTCCTGCGTGGGATGCAGCGTTCGTACGAAGCCGAAATGGCCAGATGTCACATCGTCATGCATGGCGCGTAGAACGGAGGAGCGGAGACTCTCGGGGACAACAAGCAGAAAACGCGCTTCATGCCCGGAGTAATTAGTTCTGTAGAGCAATTTATCACGGACAGTAAAGCGACCGCTGCCTTTAGAAGTACAGGCGGCGACAAAAAGCGGATCGAGGGTAACATCATTCCGTTGTTCTCGCTGAAAGTCTGCCGCGTCAGGGAACGTAGAAGTAACAGCAGCGAGACAGTCGTCAAAATTCTCAGCATCGCAGTCGGTAGTCGCAAGAGGAAACCGAGAGATGCAGTCTGCGTCAGCGTGACGACGGTCACTCTTGTACGATACCACAAAGTCGTATTCCTGGAGGCGCAGCGCCCAACGTGCGAGGCGACCAGAGGGATCACGCAAACCAACCAGCCAGCACAAAGAATGATGGTCGGTGATAATCTTGAATGGTCTATCGTAAAAATAACACCAAAACTTTTGTATGGCGAAAACGGCTGCTAGGCATTCCTGTTCCGTAACCGTATAATTGCGTTCAGATTTGCTCAGGCAACGACTGGCATATGCGACAACATGTTCTGCGCCACTGTCACGTTGTACAAGCATCACTCCTATCCCGATTCCACTAGCATCAGTGTGAACTTCAGTCGGGCAAGATGGATCGAAGTGACGCAAGAGAGGTGCTGACGTTAGTATAAACTTCAGTTGAGAGAATGATGCGTCAGACTCTGGTGTCCAATTGAAGGATGCATTTTGTCGCAAAATACTTGTCAATGGGTAAACGATGTCGGCAAACCGGGGAACAAAATGACGAAAATACGAACATAGGCCAATGAATGAGCGGAGTTCTCGTGCTGACTGCGGTGGTTTGAAGGAGCTCACCGCTTCAATCTTACGAGGATCGGGTCTGACGCCATCCTTGTCGACTAAGTGTCCCAGGACCAGAGTTTGACGTTCGCCGAACCGACACTTTTTTGAGTTTAGAACCAGTCCAGCTTACTCAAGGCAGTCGAGAACGACGCTGAGGCGTTCGTTATGTTCTTCAAACGTGCGGCCAAATATTACATTATCGAGGTAACACATACATATCTCCCACTTTGGACCACGTAGTACTGTGTCCATGAATCTTTCAAAGGTGGCAGGAGCATTGCAAAGTCCAAAAGGCATAGCATTAAATTCGAATAGGCCATCTGGAGTCACGAAAGCAGTCTTTTCCTTGTCGGCAGGGTCCATAGGTATTTGCCAATACCCCGATCGCAAATCAAGTGTTGAGAAGTAAGAAGCAGCGTGTAAGCAATCAATGACGTCATCGATTCGCGGTAGTGGATAGACATCCTTCTTCGTCACTGCGTTTAGATGTCTGTAATCCACGCAGAATCTCCAGGAGCCATCTTTCTTTCGGACCAGGATTACTGGGGCTGCCCATGGACTAGACGACTCTTGAACGACACCTTTGTTCATCATCTCCTTGACTTGCTCTGCAATAACTTTGCGCTCGGACGATGACACTCGGTAGGGCTTCTGGCGGATAGGGTGTGCTGAGCCGGTATCCATTCTGTGACGAGCTCGGGACGACGGTAAATGAAGGGGTGCATCTCCATGCGTGAAGTCAAATGCAGCCTCATGCCTGGCAAGGACCTGTACTAGTGCTTACCGTTCCGATGTACCGAGAGCCTTGCTGATCATGCCAAGCATTAGCTCTTCAGAATGGCGATTATCGCAAGGAGAGCAAGCTTTAGAGACGTCCGTAGTTAGTTCCGCTATTGAGCTACATGCGGCTTTATCGAAGAGAGCTATTTTCATACCGCGAGGAAGGACAACTGGCGTGGCGCCCACAATGTGGCGACTCCTTTCGTCATGCACACGACAGAGCAGGGCACAAGTATATCTTTTTTGGCACAGTTTATGCGGAGAGGTCTAACTACAAGGTCAACACAATCAGTATCAACAGTAGTTGCCGAAACACGAACGGGCGTCAGGCGCCACGATGGTGCAATCACTTCATCAAGAACACTGAGTGTGTCTGTGTCCCTGTCTTCACCACCCGAGCTTTGTTCAGAATGTGCTGATATTAATAACTTGTTCAATGATATTTCGCCACAACCACAGTCCACGGAAGCGCCGCACTGTTCAAGAAAATCGATACCAAGAATAACATCGTGCGAACAACGAGAAAGAACAAGGAATTCCGACACAAACACTTTCCCAGCCAACAAAACATTCACAGCACAAACACCAAGGGGATGAAGCCAATCGCCGCCTACTCCACGAAAGGTAATACCGTCGTTCCAAGAAAACATAACTTTGTGGCCTAGGCGGTTTTTGAAAGCGAGGCTCATCACAGACACAGTCGCCCCAGTATGAACTAACGCCATGGTCGGTATTCCGTCAATCGAGACTTCACTTTGTTTTTGTACATCACAACAGGCAGAGGTATTTCTTGCAAAGACCGTCCGGCGACCATACCTCCATTGGCCGCGGATGCTAGTTTCCCGGCGGCGGTGAGGAAGAACGGCGCCGAGGGGACGGAGAGCGACGGGGACGGCTATTTGGTGGCGTCAAACTCCGCTCAGATGCTGGCGAATCGCTGCGCCTGGTCTCGTGTGAGAAGTGATCCCTTGGAAGCAAATCGGTCGTCCGCAGGTCATATGAAGTACGGGTTCTGGGTGGCGAGAACATCGGTGGTGTCCTACGTGATTGACGGGCTTGGCGACAATACCGAGCTATATGGCCTGTGGAACCGCAGTTGTAACACACGGGAGGGTCGCGGTTCACAGCGTCTTCCTCGAAACGAATGGTAGACGGCTGCGGGCGGCGAGAAAGTTCGTGGTCATGTGGATAACGTGCCTCTGCTGCTTGCTGAAATCCGTTATATCTTTCATAAGCCTTGTCGTTGTAGTAGGGTCGGTGCTGTTCTTGTCACGGCCTGACAGAAGTCGCAGGGCCTGGGGGGTAAAAACGCGGCTGCTCTCGTTGTGGCCGAGCGTCATAAGTAGGGCCTCTGTCGTAGAGACGTGGCTGCTGTCGGGGCGCGAGTTCATAATCCTCAGTGCCCCTTGCCGCAGGATACGGGGAGACGGATGCCACGTTTGGCTCAAAATCTGGTGGTAGGCGGAAGCTATGAGTGCCTGGATGTGTCACTTGCGCGTGCAGGCTGAGTTCTTCCCGAACTATTTGTCGGATCGTTGATGCAAGATACAGGGGCTGGTTGCTGTCCACGCTTGCAACTGTCGTTACATTGGCTAGCCTGCCAAACTTCAGCGTTATGCGCCTCGTCTTTAGTTGCTCGAAAGTGCGACAGTGCCGAATGATGTCAGCGACGGAAGCCAGGCTGTCTTTTGCAATGAGGAAATTGTAAACATCCTCGGCAATTCCTTTTAGGATGTGCCCGACTTTGTCTTCCTCGGACATTCCAGAGTCCACCATCCTACACAGTTTTATTACTGCCTCAATGTAGGTCGTGCAGGTTTCGCCTGGTACTTGCGCACGTTGTAGTAGCGTATGTTCTGCCCTTTTCTTTTTCGTCGCGGAGTCGCCGAATCGCTCTTTGATTTCCGAAACAAATCTTCCCCATGTTGTGAACGTTTCCTCGTGGTTGTCGAACCACAACAACGCAGTATGCGTTAGAAAGAATACGACGTTAGAAAGCTGAGAAGCGATGTTCCACCTGTTGGCGGCACTCACCCGGTGATAATGGATGAGCCATTCCTCGACGTCTTCGTCCGATCTTCCGGCGAAGGGACGCGCATCTCTCAGTTGCAGAACACAACTTGTCGGGGCAGCAGTTGGAATGGGCCGTTGATCGTCTGGGTCGTGGCACATGTTCAGCTCCGGTGAATTCGGTGGGAGTCCAGCAAGACGACGGCTCCGTTGAAGAACTTGTGGTTCAGCCTCCGTCTTCGTGTGTCGATTACCCCGCACCTCCACCACAACTGTTACGAAGAGTTGCGAAGAAATGGTTTTATTTGCAGGAGAATTGGACGATGATCGTAGCGTGATCGTAGCGCAGCCTGGCCTCTCTAACTCCTCTTCGTCTTCTCTTCTCTCTTGTCCGCGCCTTTCGTATCCGTTACAATATCCTTGAAATGAACAAAATACTTGATCCCTATCAGTGTAGCTTTAGGGAGGGTCGGTCCACAACCGATGATCTCGTGCGCATTGAGGGAAATATTCGAGACGCATTTCTACATAAACAGCTTTTCTTATCGATATTCCTCTATATGGAGAAGGTGTACAACACAACGCGGCATTACGGGATCTTGCGAGACTTGTCGGGAATGGGCATCCATGGCAATATGCTAAACCTGATAGAAAGCCATCTGTCCATCGCACCTTCGGCGATGTACTCTCACGCCCATTTACACGTTAAAGTACTGTACCCCAGGGAGGCGTGCTCAGCTGCGCACTCTTTATCGTTAAGATGAACACACTCCGCGCTTCATTACGACCAGCTATATTCCGTCTACGTATACGGCATACAAATAGGTTTTGAATCCTGTAACGTTGCAGTGTGCGAGAGACAAGTACAGCAGGGCTTGAACAAGATATCTAAGTGGGCAGACGAAAATGGGTTTAAAGTCAACCCCCACAAAAGTTCTTGTGTTCTCTTTAAAGAAAGAGAGACCTGGTTCCAGACCCATGCATGGAACTGAATGGACAACAAATACTTGTCAACAAAGCGCGCAAATTTCTAGGTATAAAATATCCTAGAATCCCACGTATAAAATATCTCAAAGCGAAATGGCTAAAAACAATGAACTTACTGAAAATACTATCTCACACAACATTGAGTAGCTACAGAAATAGAATAATGAATATTTACAAGGGCCTCGTTCAGTCACTGTTAGGCTATGGTGCCATAGTATACAACTCTGCCACCCCGAGCGCACTAAAGATGCTGGATCCCGTCCACCACCTGAATGAATGAAACCAAGTTTAATCTACATTAGAATGCGCCGAGGGCGCATTCTCATGGCCGTATGGCCTCAGGCGCTTTCAGAACTAGCCCCATTGAAAGCTTACATGTAGAATCCAATGAGGGTCACTCCATCTGCTGAGATTATACATCAGCTTTACATATTTCCTTAAAGTGCACTCTAATCTTGAACATCCGTGTTGTGAAACTATTAACGATTCGGCATGCACTGCCCTTTACCACAATCGACCCTCAGTGAGATGGCCTTTCTCACTCCGTGTGAGGGCGCTTAGCGTGGAAATGGATGTCCCACTCTTCGAACACCGCTTAATGCCTCCAGCGAAGCCGCTACTGCCTTGGGATTGGCAGGTGAAAGAATGTGACATATCTTTTGTAAGAGTTACAAAATATGCACCAGAGCGCGAAATTCTAATGCATTTCCATGAACTCCAATCGAAGTACTGTTGTTCGTAATTCTACACCGATGACATCAAAATCGCATGTTGGCGTGTCTTACGCGGCTGTTGGTTCCTCTTTCTCTAAAGCAGGTGTACTGAACCCCCATACAAGCATCTTTACTGCAGAAGCCTATGCATTACTGTCTGCGGTTAACACATAAAGAAATTAAAACTAGAGAAAGCGATGCTATTCACGGACTCGTTAAGTGTTGTAAAAGCCCTAATGTCCTTAAGAAAACGCAAAAATAATCTTTTTCTTGAGCTTTACTCTTTCTTGTGCAATAGCTGTTCGTCTAGTAGACATGTGACAATATGCTGAGTCCCTGGTCATAGATGCATCGAGGGTAATGTGCCGGCAAACCAAATGACCACATCCAATTACACCTCAAGCTTCCGATTCCACCACTGCTACTCCTGTCACAGACATCAAGCCTTTTTTGCAAACGAAACTGCGAAGCCACTGACAACGCATGTGGGACAATGAAACAAATATTAAGCTCCACTTGATTAAGCCAAAGTTAGGTTTCTGGCCCTCCGTTACAAAAACAAGACGGACTGATGTCCTATTCTGTCGACTCAGAATAGGGCACACATATGGTACTCACAATTTTCTACTTAGTGGCAACGAACCTCCTACCTATGGTAGATGCGGTGAGAGGCTCACCATCCTCCAAGTCCTCGTGGAGTGTCGGGAAGCCAAAAGAGAAAGGAGGAAAAATTTTCCACTAGCATACAGGTATTGTCTCCCTCTCCATCCTGGTATGTTTCTTGGTGAAGAACTCCTTTTTACCACCAAAGCATTCCTAGGTTTGTTGAAGGATGTGGTCTTGTATGTTAATAGCCTAATAGTATCGTAGCGCATCCTCTCTCCAGAGGATGCTGCTGTGAAAGTAGTAATTGTACAGCACACGCCTTCAGGTCCTTGCACTTCAAGGGCTCTGTTACTGCAGTAGTGCTTTTTTCGAATTTTTATCCTGTGAGCAATTTCAGCACATTGTATTCTTTCACAATGCATCTTTCGCTTCCTTGGCACGCTTCACAATCATTGTCATTGTTTTATTACATGTAGCTCTTACGCACTTTACAGTGACCGTCTTTTAGGCCCCTTTACAGCCCTGCCACATCCATTGCTCGTTGTAATTTATCGCTTCACTTTGATCTCATAATCATCGGCCTCGCGCTCTTTGGTCATACTTGGTCCTTGCGCCGCTAATCACAATATTCATCATCATCATACCTCGCTTCCTGACACATGTTTTTCCCGATAGCATCCGTTCAAGGCTGAGCAGCTGAAGGATCCGAGTTTGCAGCCGCGCTTTTCCACCACACGAAATTTGCACTAGCACGACATTTATGTGTTGCCGATGGCTTATTATACAAAAAGAACTGCAACTAAGGCAGCGCTTCTGCTAGTGGTTCCGAAAAGCCTCCGCTCTTCTGTTATACGTATCATGCGCGATGACCCTACCTCAGACCACTCGGGACAGTGCGGACTCTGTGCCGGGCTAAAGAACGCTTTTATTGGCCGTAAATGCGGCACATCACCGAAAAGTACGTCGCCAGCTGCACGACGTGTCAGCGTCGCAAACGTCGAAACAAAGCGCCCACCGGTCAACTTCAACCTGTGCTGAGTCCAAGCGCCCTTTTTGAGCTGGTTGGCATCGATCTTCTGGGCCCTTTTTCGCGACCCTCCGCGGGTAACCGTTGGATGGTCGTGTGCGTCGACCACCATACCCGTTACTGCGAGACGGCAGCCATACACTCGCCACTGCTGCCGCGGTCTTTCTTTTCTTGCTTCACTCCATCATCCTTCGGCTTGGGCCGCCTCAAGTGATAAACAGCGATATTAGGCGCCAGTTAATCGCAGATTTTGTGGAAGAGATACTAGGCTTGTGCACTTCCACCTTCCGACACTCGACTCTATACCATCCCCAAACAAGTGGACTTACAGAACCTGCCAACCGAACGCTTACCAACATACCTGTAATATATGCCGCGCCGGATCATAGAAATTGTGATGACGTTCTGCTGTTTATGGCGTACGCTTTCAGCACTGCGAGGGACGAGACGACTTGTAACAGCCCCTTCTTTATTAAATGCGAAGCAGTTCTTGGCGAGCATTTGGCACTTTGACAGTGTGTATCTTGCCGCCTACGTCTTGGTGCTCTCATGGTCGTTTCGTTAACTTATTATGCACCACAGTTGGCGCAGTATGACAAGAATGTATGAAGAACATAAATGATAGGTCATGACATGAATCTCATGACATGCGTGTCATATAGGTCACGAAACAGCCGCCTACGTCTTGGTATGTACCAATGTTGGCATAGTATGACAAGAATGTATTGTCGCGAAGAGAGTATACCGTGGGCGCCTTTTTTTCCTTTCCGCGAATGTCGTGGGTTCGTCAACGCGGGGGAAGCCTCTGTGCGGCAGTGACCGCAACGGCGCCTCGGGCATGTGCTCCTGTCCGGCCGAAGCCGCCGTGCCTGATCGCCACTTCGTGCACGTGTCGCGCCCTCTTCTCACCTCGGCTCTATCGGGCGGCAGAAATTGATTAGTTATGGGCAGATTGACTGTATGTGCGGGATGTTTTCACGGCCATTTATGGCCTCTTAAACTCTGGCCCTTATTGGACCCTGTCGGCCTGCCTGATTGGTAGCAGGAGGCCATTACTGGAGAAGCCTTCGCCTTCCGCCGGTCCGCGGGTCCCTTGAATGCTTTAGAAACTCAAGGTTCTGAGCAATTTTTGAGGAAAGCAAGCAGACAGCAGTACACGGCGCCACTTCACCACGGTATATCATGCAGGCCGGTCAGGCAGACCGCTAACGATCGGTACGACATCGTTTTGTATTTGATGTGTGTAGAGTATTAATCTAAATGACAAGTTAATGAACCTAGTTATTTCGAATGGTACTTCTCGTCGTTTTTGAGACTGTGGATCTGCGCTTGCCCCTGCCGGAGTTCGTTCGTCAGAACACTAACAGCGGCGTCACTTCGCTACAGTATGACGAACATAAATGACATGTCGTGACATGAATGTCATGGCACACGTGTCATGTAGGTCACGAAACAGACGCCTACGACTTGGTGCTCTCATGGTTGTTTTGTTCGCATAACATAAAATAACTAACATAACATAACTTCGCATAACATCGATTCCCACAGGTCGTGGGTTCTGCCGGCTGTTTCTGTATGCATTCTATAGCTGAGACACTCTGTCGTAATGAAGAGGCTCGTTGGCTTGCACGTCTACGCATGGTCGCTTCGCAGGATACATCAGTGACAAGATGCGACAACCGCCACCGTTACCTATGCCGCTGGTGACTTAATAGGTGTGGGTTGTCGACCAGCGCACGGAAGCACAAAGCTTTTGGCACACTGTGATGGCCCTTTCGTCACCGCCTGAGCGAGGTGAACTGTACCACAGCGCGCCTGACCGCCAACGGCCGACATTCTGCCCGGATTCAAGTAATGCATGTCGCCAGGCTCAAACCATACACCCGGCGCGAGGCCACCTGACTCGCCAAGCAGGCTTTATCTGCTCGAGGAGCAATCTAAAGACACGTTTGTGCACACGAATAAGAGATGAAGGAGCGGTGGAAGAGAAGGAATTGACGCGGACTTTGTTTTTCGTCTGGTGACCCCGCCCCGCCCAATGCGTTGGCGCGAAGTCTACTAAATAAACGCAATCCGCATTGTAAGAATGTCTTTGAGATGCAACCACGTCATGTGTGATAGGTAACGGCTCTGTTCTCTTTATGCGATTACGAGACGATAAAAGAACGCTGCCTTAATTATAAGGAAAACAAATATACGCCAAACGCGCAATTACTTTATTAAAGCGAAAAGCCTTCTTCAAGCATTCGGCAATTGCTTACGTTAATAATCGTTGTCGCGAAAGTTGGTGCACAAATTTTGGTTCCCCTAAGAAACCCTAAATACAGCACTTACGTTATTTTACGCTTGTATGGAATCCGCGGAACAATCACTTTCTCTCATAATATGAGTCGTATGAACCCTTCTTCAACTTTGTCTATCTGTTCTAGTATTTCGCGTAATAAGCTAACAAAACAACGTTGCCAGTGGACTCCCTCTTGCACATTGAAAGCCATGTAAAATTGCCTCAAGTGGCGAAAGACACCAAAGCTACGTCACACAGGTGCGCCACTCGTAAAGCCAAGCAATGCGCCTTACTAGAAGTGAAATATTTCGTCGACTCCAAATGCAACGTCAACCTGCTTCTCTGCGCTCGCTTTTCCCTGACCGCTCGCGCACAACGCATGTTCGATATTCTGCACTAGCGTTGAGCTGCGCGCAGTCTCGCAGGGCAACGCTGGTGAGCCCGACGCCCGGCCGCTTCTGGGTGGGGAACGTGCAAGACAAGCGCTTACGCGTAGGCTCCCCCTATGCATCGGGGCTCCCACGCACGCACTGCTCTCGAGTTGCGGGGCGCCTTCGTCTACAAATGCCAACGTGGTTTTTTGAGGCGCACGTGCTGTCACACGAGAGTGCTTTGGGGCGTCCGGACGCCGTGCAACCGTTTGTCGCCGGAATACGTGTCGTGTCTCTTGTTGAGGCGCGCCGAATAGACAAGAACGGCACCGCGAGCGGCACTGCTTCGCCGGCGTTGTAGCTATAGTGCCTGCTATTGAGGCGATGGCAGGAGGGCTTCGAGAAAGGCTTCGAGGTTGTCGAAGTAAACAGGGAAGTGAGAAGGTGTGGTGGTTTTAAACGAGACGGGATCCACTTCAATTACAGGCTGGCACGAGAAGTGGGCTGGCGACTTGGTGGTCGCGCTGTTGCGTTTTTAGGGGGCCCGCGGGCGCTCAGGAGGCCACAGTAGGTAGTAATGAAGAATGTCCGCTAGGGGAACCTCAGAAGAGCATCACCGTTGATAACAGAAAAAGGAGGAAAGCAAGAAAGAGAGCTAGCCATGCAATAGGCTACATAAATATGCAGGGCGGCAGACGAAAGGAAAAGTGGGCAGAGATTCAGGAGCAGTTAAATAGCGAACAAATACGGCTGTATGCGGTTGCAGAAACGCACCTTAGAGACTCAGAAGAGCCGCCAGTTGTTGAGAATTATGTTTGTGAAGGGTGCAACAGAACTAAGTCGGAAAGAAAGGGAGCGGGAGTCGCAATGCTCACCCATCAGGGAGCCAAATGGAAAAGAGTAAATTCAGAATGACAAGAGCATCTTCGGTTATAAGGTACAATGAGGGGGAAGAAAACTTGGCTGGGCGTTACGTATTTGTGGACCGGAAATAATTGCACAGAGAAGAATAAAGAGTTAGTGGAATGCATAAGCGCTGATATTAAGGGTTTCGGGAATGGTGCTGAAATTGTCCTATTAGGTGACATGAATGCCCACATACAGGATTTAGATGGCTATACCGACAACAACGGGAAGTCAATGCTGGACCTTTGTGAATAACATAACCTCGTGATCGTGAATACAGGGCCTAAGTGTGAAGGACAGATCACGTGGGAAGTGGGAAACCGGCAATCGACCATTGATTACTGTCTGATGACAGAAGGAATTCATGATAAGTTGAGAGAAATGGTCATCGATAAGGAAGGGTTTAGCAGCATAGTGAGTGACCATAAACGCATCATTTTGAAAATGGGATATGTAGTTGGGAAAGAGAGCAAGGAGTGCAAAATGGCCAGTCCAAGTTTGAACGCTGAACAAATAGCAAATATAGTCACTAGAGTCGAGGAAGAACTTGGCAAATGGCCAAGTAAAGAGTGGGAATATGGTGAGCTTCCAAGTGTAATAACGACAGAAATACGGAAAGAGAAACAACATGTGCGGTGGAAAAGAAAAAAGAAACTGAAAAGCTGGTGGAACAGGGAGATAGGAGAAGTGATCGCCGAACGACAGAAAGCATCTCGAGAGCACAGGCAGGTAAAAGTGCAGTTGCCGCAGGATGAAGTAACCAGTAAATTGGAAATATACCGGGAGAAAAAGTCTATATTGTTCAAATACTGGTGCAAGCAAAATTAAAAGGTGAAAGTGAACGTTGGTTGTCAGAAATACGTGAGAAAAAGAAGGCCGCACCTAGAATATTTTGGGAACACATAAAATTGTCAGGCAGGAACTCAACAACAATACAAAAACATATCCCAGACGAAGAAGAAAACAGACTGGAAGGAGAAGCGGCAATAAATTACATCCGAAAAATAACAGCCGAATCTTTCCAAGGCGATGACGAGGTTGTGTTTGAAGAAAAAGGAGCATGAAAGAGACCGAAGTGGAAAAGGAGCTGTTGCTGACAAATTTCGACTGGAAGAAAGCGGAAGAGAAAATTCCCAAGCGCACAGCCACACGGCTATACGAGGTTCCCGTTAGACTGATTAATGAACTAGGACCAAAAAGTAAGGAAGCTCTGATGAAAGCAGTGGAAAGAACTTTAAAAGATAGACGAATACCAGACAGTTGGCGACAAATTAGAATTAATTTAATTTATAAAGGTAAGGGCGAGAAACATAAATTCACTCGTATAGACCGTTGACCATTACATCGGTAATAAGCAGGCTAGCAATGCAGGCAATCAAATTAAAGCTTCAAGCATGGGCAGAGAATAATGGCATTTTGGGAGAGCTTCAGAATCGCTTCAGAATAGGTAGGCGTTTAGATGATAACTTGCTTGTTCTTACTCAGTGTATTCAAATATCAAAAGTAGAAAACAGACCGTTGTATGTGGCCTTTTTAGACATTACAGGAGCCTATGACAACGTAGACCGCAACATTTTGTGGGATATTCTGGAAGGCGAAGGCTTAGGTCACGATTGTCTGCAGCTTTTGAGAGAGATTTACCTAGAAAACACCGTTTGCGTTGAATGGGAAGGGATGAGCAGCCAGGACAAAGTTCGTATCAACAAGGGACTGAGGCAGGGGTGCCCTTTATTCCCGCTGCTGTTTATGATGTACATGGTGAGGATGGAGAGGGCGCTAGAAGGAAGTAATATCGGGTTTAATCTCTCATACAAACAGTCGGGAACAGTAGTAGAGCAGCAGCTCCCAGGTTTATTTTTTGCGGACGACATTGTGTTGCTAGCTAACAAGCAAAGTGATTTGCAACGTCTGGCTAATATCTGTGGACAGGAAGGCACCAATTTAGGTTTGAAATTTAGTGTTAGAAAATCAGGTGTTATGGTATTCAATGAAAACAGTGAGCAGACAGTGGAGATACAGGGCCAAGAAATACCTCGGGTAACAGAATATAAATGCCTTGGTATATGGATAAACGAAGGCAATAGATATATGGAAACAAAGGGAAAAAACGTAACAGTAAAGGGGACGAGAAATGCAGCCATAATGAAGCACAGAGCGCTATAGGGATACAATAGGTACGAGGTCCTCCGAGGTATGTGGAAAGGTGTAATGGTTCCAGGACTTACTTTTGAAAATGCGGTTGTTTGCTTTAAATCAGGGGTGCAATCAGGACTCGATGGGTACCAAAGGTCAGTGCGTCGCCTCACATTGGGCGCTCACGGGAAGACTACAAATGAAGCTGTGCAGGGTGATATGGGGTGGACTAGTTTTGAAGTGACGGAAGCTCGCAGTAAAATTGAGTATGAACAACGGCTGAGGAATATGGAAGAAAGTGAATGGGCTGCGAGAGTGTTCAGGTATCTGTACAGGGAAAGCACTGATTCACAGTGGAGGAAAAGAACTAGGAAGCATAGCAGCAAGTATGCGGCCTGTAGGGTGGGCAACACAGCAACAAAGAAGGTCAAGCGGAAAGTCAGAGAGGCTGAAATTATCTTATGGGTGGCGGCAATGGAAAAGAAACCTGCCATGAGTAACTACTTAAGAGGAAAAAAAGAAATCAGGAAAGAAACAATTTATGATAACTCAAAGGGTAGCTCATTACTTTTCGAAGCGAGATCGGGATGCTTTAGAACACGCACCTATAAAGCGAGATATAAGAAGGAAGAAGAAGCATATGCTTGCTGCGGTAAAGCTAGGGAAACTATGGAGCATGTTTTATTAGAATGTGAAGACGTCTACCCAGCGGTCGATTTAGGCACCACTGGCCTCCTTGAAGCCCTTCGGTTCAGCAGGAGCAGTGGTAAAGTAAACATGTCCGCAATAGGCATTAGTAAGAGGCGACTGGAGGATTGGTGGAAGAAAAGTGGGGAAACGACAAAAGACGGAGACGTACAGACGTTCTCTCCTCACTACCCATTCTCGCCCGCTTCGACCCTGATGCCCCTACAGAATTGCGTACAGATACCAGCGGTCATGGCGTAGGTGCCGTCTTAGCCCAGCGTCAGCGTGGCCAGGATCGCGTTACTGCTTATGCAAGCCGCCTCCTCACACCATCGGAGCGCAACTATTCCATTACGGAACGAGAATGCCTTGCTGTAGTCTGGGCGGTTGCGAAGTTCCGTCCTTACCTCTACGGTGGCCCTTTTTCCGTAGTCACTGACCATCATGCTCTCTGCTGGCTCTCATCCCTAAAAGATCCTACAGGCCGGCTTGGTCGATGGGCTTTGAGACTACAAGAATTTTCGTATTCTGTGGTCTACAAGTCTGGCCGCCTGCACCAAGACGCTGACAGCCTGTCGCGTTACCCTGTTGACGACCCTGACTCCTCCAATATTACCGGTGCTGCTTGTGTATTCTCTGTGTCGCAGCTGCTTCATTTCGCCGGCGAGCAACGTCGTGACGCCAACATCAGAAGACTCATCGACCGTTTTGAACAATCTCCGGCCGACGCCACACTACGCCTCTTCGTCCTCCGCGACGGTACTCTGTACCGTCGTAACCTTCATCCGGACGGCTCTGAGTTCCTACTTGTCATACCTAAACACCTCCGCTCAACCGTTCTAGAAGAGCTCCACGACGCACCAACGGCATGACACCTCGGCGTATCTCGAACCTATGACCGTGTACGTCGCCGCTTGTGAAGTTTGCCAACGACGCAAGAAGCCTTCCCAGCTCCCCGCTGGTTACCTGCAGCCGCTCGGCATCCCTGCCGAGCCCTTCCATCGTGTTGGCTTAGACCTTCTCGGCCCATTTCCGGAATCTACATCAGGAAACAAGTGGGTTGCAGTCGTGGCTGACTACGCTGCCCGCTACGCCGTAACCCGCGCTCTTCCGACCAGTTGCGCAACTGACGTTGCGTACTTCCTTCTACATGATATCATTTTGATCCATGGTGCTCCGCGTCAATTGCTAACAGACCGTGGCCGTACGTTTTTGCTGAAAGTCATTGACGACATAATGCGGGCCTGCTCCATTCAGCATAAATTTACTACCTCCTACCACCCTCAAACGAACGGCCTCACTGAGCGTTTGAACCGCACCCTTACAGACATGCTATCCAAATACGTTTCAGGCGACCACCGTGACTGGGACCGGGCTCTTCCCTACATTACCTTTGCATACAACTCTTCCCGTCTCGAAACTGCCGGCTTTTCGCCGTTTTACCTCTTGTATAGCCGCGAACCGACGCTACTACTAGACACCATGCTTCCGTCCACCACAGCTTCAACTAGCGCTTATGCCCGTGATGCAATCACCCGTGCTGACCATGCTTGTCAACTTGCGCGCGTTCGCCTACAAGTCTCTCAAGACAAACGGAAGCGACGCTACGACCTCCGTCACCGCGATGTTCATTTTGCGCCCGGTACCCTCGTGCTGCTTTGATCACCATCGCGTAAAGTTGGCCTTTGTGAGAAACTGCTTTCCTGTTATACCGGCCCATATCGCGCGCTCCGCCAAGTGACCGATGTCACCTATGAAATTGTTTTAGCCACGCCCACTACGTCCTCCGGTGTGACAACCAGTGACATTGTGCACGTCACCCGACTCAAGCCCTACAACTCTCCACGTGCCTTGGATATTTAAAAGCACCGTGACGGCGCTTTTGCCCCCGGGGGGTAGTATTACGATATTATCGGTAGATACCCGAGAGACGAGCCGCCGCGAGAACGACGACGAAGTGGGTCTGTGCCCTTGGCGCGAGTGAATGTCGGCCTGGCGCTCTGGCTCCAGTCCAGTGTAAATAGCCTGTAAATCGCCTCTTTCGTCTGTGTCTTTCTACATGTAACAATATAAAAACCTTCATACACTCACGAGTGATCAATGAACTAGCTCGCTTCGTTTGCCAGCTGTTTACTTCGTTCAGCGCACCGCAGTAATCCATGTCTGTCGTCTGCTTTTTTCTTACCATTTTCTTGTGAATCGGCAGAATTTCACTAGTGGCATCAACCCTTTCGTGTTTACATTGCTGCCGTGGCAGTTAACAACACAATTAACAACACAAGTTAACAAGCCAGAGCATGCAAAAGTGAGAACGCTTTTGAAAAGAGTCCCGTGTTTTAATCCACATTAGTTTAGGCAGGGGAAGACAAAGTATAAACACCTTATTAGCAACAGTTAAATAAGACAGAACACACCACAAAGTTTACTTATTTTGCGGCGTTTCCCTTCCGCGTCTGGGGAAACGCGAAACCGTCGCACGTAGAAGCTGCGTCGATTCAGCGCCTGTTCCGAGCAACCTAAAGCACTGCCAAACGCTGCCGGACTACATGGCACGGTAACACATGTACAGCAGCCTCGCGCCCGTAGCCTTCCCTTCAAAGCCACGGAAAGTTTTCCGCCAGTATAATTCTGCGGTTTTTATGCGAAGCATACTACTAGAGCTCAACCCAGCTCCTCAGGCGCGGCGGTGTCGCCTTCAATGACCTTTGACCCCATGCCATACCACGTGACACCGTGACAGAGGAGGAACGGGGCTCCAACTCGCGCCGTCGCCTTCAAGGCTGACCACGTGACACCGTGACGTCACGACAGAGGAGAAACGGGGCTCGAACTCGCGCCGTCGCTCGCGGCGTCGCGGCGGTATATAAGCAGCTGCGCTTGTTTCTAGGTGGCTTTGGGTCAACTCTTGCAAGACGGGCTGGGTGGGAATCGAACCAGGGTCTCCGGAGTGTGAGACGGAGACGCCACCACTGAGCCACGAGTACGATGCTTCAAAGCGGTACAAAAGCGCCTCTAGTGAATGCGGTGTTGCCTTAGAAACGAGCTGTTTCTAAGGCTCAGGCATGCGTCGCTTGCTCAGGCGCACGTTTGGTTGCCACGCCGAACGCTGCGTTGCTCGACGCTCACCGCGTCCAATGCGCGGCGCGTAGTCGCTGCGCCGTAGCCCATTGTCTTACACCCCTTGGCGGGTCGACGGGAACGCTATCGCGTTCCACTCTTGAAGTAACGCATGAGTTGTTTCTTCGTCTAGCCGAACCAAATATAGCCAAGCAACAGCAGTTCACCAGGCTAAACAGTGGTTCAACAACTAAAATAAAGGCCAGTATGCTTCGCATCCTGGGCTTAACCTTAGCTAAGCCACAGCCATTTTTTTTACTTCCCCATCTGGGCGAACGCGAAACCATCGCACACCGAAGCTGCACAGATTCGGCGTGTTTTCCGAAAAGTGAAAAAACACTGTTGCACTGTTTGGCGCAGTAGCACATGTGCAGAACCTGCGCCCCCGTAGGTTTCCCTTCATTGCCACCGAAAGTTGCTCTTCGAAGCTGATTGTAGAAATAAACTCTCGCGGACTTCGCCCTGGGTGCTCCGCCCGCCTATCTTCCGCCTACAACACGTGGCGCCCGCCCAAGTCATGCCTGCCAACTGCCAACAGACGATGCCATTGCCTACGCAATATGGCGGTGCTCATAAAAAAAAGTCTATAGAGGATCAGCTACCACTGAGTAGGCCATAAATACGATCGCTTGGCGCAAACAAGAAGGACAGCAGAGAATAAGGGGAGCGCCACCTGGCGCGGATTCGCGCGCTCATTGGTGCAATGCTATGGCCATAGGAGAGGGCAGCAGAGCGCTAAGCTATACTCGGCCACTGCTAGCGGTCTCGGCATCCTAGCCGCTGTTTCCCGGCCGGCACCACGGCTCCGCCTTCAGGCGCCTTCTTATTTTCCTGGATGACACGGGGCTGTCGTGTAAATTGTGAATGCGCTGCATGGCCACCGCTCACAGCGGTACATAACGGTACCGGGCTCTGCAATCGCCTCGACCTTCTCTCTTCTCTTTCTTCTTTATGTCCACTTCTCCAAGGCGCTGAGTCGTGCTCTCTAAAGGGCTGCAGAATATAGTACCTCTTCCTCTTCACAATCACACACACTCTCTCTCTCTTTCCACAGCTGTTCCTTCTCTAGCGCGGCAAACATGCCTCGACCAAAGCAGATTTACATATTTATGTAGGTAAATATATATTGTGAATAAAGCGGCTTTATATGGGTGATCCCATTTCACCCTTCCATAGTATTGTAGCGAAGTGACATGCTGTTAGAGATCTGACGCATCAGCTCACCGGGGAGGCGAAGATGAAGGGGGATGAGCTCCGGCAGGGACAAGTCCAGATCCGTAGGTACGATGACGACGAGAAGTAGCATTCGAACATGTAGGTTTATTACGTTGGCATTTAGACTTATACTCATCATCATCATCATCATCAGCCTGGTTACGCCCACTGCAGGGCAAAGGCCTCTCCCATACTTCTCCAACTACCCCGGTCATGTACTAATTGTGGCCATGTTGTCCCTGCAAACTTCTTGATCTCATCCGCCCACCTAACTTTCTGCCGCCCCCTGCTACGCTTCCCTTCCCTTGGAATCCAGTCCGCAACCCTTAATGACCATCGGTTATCTTCCCTCCACATTACATGTCCTGCCCATGCCCATTTCTTTTTCTTGATTTCAACTAAGATGTCATTACCTCGCGTTTGTTCCCTCACCCAATCTGCTCGTTTCTTATCCCTTAACGTTACACCCATCATTCTTCTTTCCAGAGCTCGTTGCGTCGTCCTCAATTTAAGTAGAACCCTTTTCGTAAGCCTCCAGGTGTCTGCCCCGTACGTGGGTGCTGGTAAGACACAGCTGTTAGACACTTTTCTCTTCAGGGATAATGGCAACTTGCTGTTCATGATCTGAGAATGCCTGCCAAACGCACTCCAGCCCATTCTTATTCTTCTGATTATTTCAGTCTCATGATCCGGATCCGCGGTCACCACCTGCCCTAAGTAGATATATTCCCTTACCACTTCCAGTGCCTCGCTACCTATCGTAAACTGCTGTTCTCGTCCGAGACTGTTAAACATTACCTTAGTTTTCTGCAGATTATTTGTTAGACCCCCCCCCTTCTGCTTTGCTTCTCCAGGTCAGTGAGCATGGACTGCAATTGGTCCCCTGAGTTACTAAGCAAGGCAATATCATCAGCGAATCGCAAGTTACTAAGGTATTCTCCATTAACTCTTAACCCCAATTCTTCCCAATCCAGGTCTCTGAATACCTCCTGTAAACACGCTGTGAATAGCATTGGAGAGATCGTATCTCCCTGCCTGACGCCTTTCTTTATTGGGATTTTGTTGCTTTCTTTATGGAGGACTACGGTGGCTGTGGAGCCGCTATAAATATCTTTCAGTATTTTTACATACGGCTCGTCTACACCCTGATTACGTAATGCCTCCATGACTGCTGAGGTTTGGACAGAATCAAACGCTTTCTCGTAATCAATGAAAACTATATATAAGGGTTGGTTGTATTCCGCACATTTCTCTATCACCTGATTGATAGTGTGAATATGGTCTATTCTTGAGTAGCCTTTACGGAATCCTACCTGGTCCTTTGCTTGACAGAAGTCTGAGGTGTTCCTGAGTCTGTTTGGGATTACCTTAGTAAATACTTTGTAGACAACGGACAGTAAGCTGATCGGTCTATAATTTTTGAAGTCTTTCGCGTCCCCTTTCTTATGGATTATGATTAGGTTAGCGTGACCAAGAAATCTTTCGACATCCATATATACATTTTTTTCATTTTCGAGTTTAAGCGCGGCAACATCATAACGATTACATAAGTACGAGGCATTTAGCGCATGCGTGATCGGAGGCCGTCTTTCGCTTCAAGCTTGAACCTGGATGAGCTGTTTCTCGGTGCGGCCGCTAGGGGGTGAGCACTTAGTTGGAGTTTTCAATTGCTTGCATTTTCTGTTAGCCTACTTACCTGTAAAACAATTCCAGGTTAATCACGCATCCTTGTACAATGCCGCTCTCCGTCATGTCGCCGGTCTAGTCGAATGTTTCTGCAACGACAGTGCAGGAAGCAAAAGCTAACCTTTTACAGCGAGGCTGCAGATGAATAGGATCCCCGGATTTCTTCGTCTCCGTAGCCAAAAACTCGACCATTCACAGCGGGAGGCGCGCGCCGCTGAGTTACTTGCAGCACCACCAGGTGGAGCGCACATCCGCGGCTGCGCCGGTCGTGGGGGTGAGAGAAAAAAAGAACCAGAAAGCTCGCATTCCTGCACAGCGTTCGCCACTAGCGTTTGCCGGTAAATATGACGATTGCGTAAGCTGCAGTTGCCAGGAAGCGGCAACTGTAGCATAGGAAGTAGGGAGTGGCATCACTACACTTTCACATGTAAAAGAAGAACGCGCCTAGCAACTTATTTCATTTGTGTTGTGATAGCGCCATGGAAAGGCCACGCATAGTTAGGACTTCCGAAGAGCAGCGCGAATACGATCAGCGACGCGATCAATGGCAACGTCAATATGCACAACGGCGTTGTGCTCAACACTCAGCACTCGGCAGGACCCAGTTCAAGGATGCGGCACATTGGTCTATCGGATCAGATGATATTACAGCTTTGCTGGGCAACCACTTCATTGCGTGGACATAAAGAAATTCAACAAGAGAGGACACTCGGCGAAAACCGGCAGCAGGAAACACGTCACGCCTAGTGTTAGTCCCATCCGTTCGTTGACGCTAGCATCGGAAAAAAGATTGTGAAATTAACTTACAATTTTTTGTTATTCTTTCCCGCTAAAACCAAAAAGTTTTGCGTATAAATGAACTGATACTTTGCCGCTTATTTTTCTTGCGTTACCTGGCAACAAGCTAACGGCACGCCAGGCGTCACAGATGCTTGCGTCATGTGCCAGACAGGCCCCCGAAGCCAGCGAGGCTGGTTGCGCATGTGAAGTTCGCCTGTTCAGCGACCTGTCTCTTTTGGATGTAGCGTGTTTGTTGGGCTCCTGCCGTATTCTTGCGTTCCTTCTGCACTTTGATACGGCACCACTGCACTCTTGGACAACGGCAAGGTGAGAACTTTTGTTTGACAGTCTGCAACGCATTTCAAACAATTTTGGCTTTTACGGCACGGAACCAAGGCTTGTGACGCAGTTAGCAAAAAACAGCTAGGCCGTCCTGGCATAGTTAATTTGAGTTAATGACTCGTACTGGGAGATGTTTGCGACGCTTTCTATGAGCACAACATTATTTTAACTTATTTCGGTAGTTTTTTGACACGCTCGCCGCACTTGGCTTTGTGAGGCAGTTAGCGAAAAGCAGCTCGGCCGTGTGCGGCAGTTGGTTTCACGTCTACTGAATCTTATTGGGACTAGTTCGTGACGCATTCTGTGACCCCCAGAATTATTGCAATTTCATTACTTTTGGGGATACTTTTGAGGCACGCTCGCCGCTCCTGAAGTTGTGACGCAGCAAAAATCAAGCCGGCCGTGGTGACAGTTCAGCGTCTACTGAATCTTAGTGAGACAAATTTGTGACGCTTTCTTTGGCCCCGCGACATATACCTTCTTTCGGTACTCGCGCTTGTCGAAGACGCGACGAGCGATTGCCAAGAGCGCCGCCAGAACGCGCAAAAGATAACGCCGAGGAACACAAAAACCAAAAACTAGAAAATTCTGTCTTCTGAACGACTGATAACAGGCTTTGCACCCACGCATTTCTCTCGAGTGCGAGTAGAAGGCATTCTGCGAGCGTCTAGCGTGGTCTGGCTGAGAGCCTGTGTTGTGGTCACCTTTGAATATGTAGCGTACTATCGCGTCGGCTGAGGCCAAGTTGTTTTCTAAACGCGCAGTCGCCCGTGCATTTGTGCTCCTAAAGTGCAGAAAATAATTCCCGTAAATGGGGGAATGCTTGGCAATCAGATGTTTTCTTCATAATTTATAGTAGGGCTTGGAATGAGCAGAGTATTTTCGACACCGTGTATGTAAAAGCGAATTGCTTTTATTTGTAACGTCACGCATTCACCACTTTCGCACGTTTCCCCTCACACGCAGTATACCTATAAGGTCTAAATACCATAATCACACATACTTGTAATTTACTTTTTTTTTTCAGCTGATGCCGTCCGGTGGAGCTTCGTACGGGAAGTACTGTTGCTTACTTGGTGCCACGTCGTTGGACGAATGCACAAAAAGCCTGGAACGAGTATTTATGTAGAGCGAAATAAACATTTTCTCATTTGCAAGGCGTTTTGCGTCTACGTTAAGAAATTGCACGTGGCACTGATTCGATGGAGGCTTGTAAAGATTGTTGGCAATAATTTTAATTAAGTAAGCGATTCTGCACTGAGATCGCGCTCGATGGAGCAGCAGAAGCAAAAAAATTTTTTTTAAAAAAAACGACTCCGAGTAGCGCAGTCGGCGTAGCGCGTGACAGCTAGCGTTCAAAAAACGCGCGCCCAAAACCGAAACCGGGAGGAGTTAATCCCACCTGCTTGGTGCGCTACTGTCAATTCGGTCGCTGGGTTCTATGAAAGTGTCCGCTCTTGTTGAATGCCTTTCTCTATGGCGTGGATTGGAGTGCACTTTCTTTCTCTGCGACAAAATAAACGCTGTGGCAGACCGCAAGAAATCCTGTGATGATCGGCTTCGTATTTGTATTATAATCAGTAGTAAACTTTTCCTGATGGCTCCCGTTGTCATTGAGGTATTGGAGTTGGCCAGGGTCCACGCTTACCCAATTACTAGGATATGCCAAAATGCACAAGTTTGCGGATAACATTCCACGGTGTGCACGGCGAAAGCAAACCTCGGTGTTCAACGTAGTGCACTATTAAAATAATTTAGGGAACAAAATTGCAGATCCCATGCATTGTGAGAATCTGTTTTGCAACTACCTGGCTATCCAGCACTGTTTGGGGTTCCGCCACGTGATAACAGGCGGACGAACGTGTTCCTGTACATCAAGTAGTAATGTGTGTGCGACGACAGCAACGCCGTCGACGATCGTATATCGGCAATGACATTATTTCTACGCCGGCCGTTCGACGCGAGCCTACGATATGGCGATTGTTAGGGTCTACATAGCTAGCGGACGAGCGTACGCGTGAGAGAGACGTTTTGTAACGCCAGCTCCGACTACGTGTTATAACATCGTACGTACTGTCGGCCAAAAAAGTAAACGGACCACGGCTTAGGTGGCCGGAGCGGCTGCGGGGCCACACCGGGGCGCTGCTATCTCGCTCCGCGCGCTGACGACGAGAGTGCTCCGAGCATGGTGGCTCCGAGTGACGCCAGACTTCGCACTCGCTCTCACGCGGTTACTTACGGTTACTCGTCACGCTTGATAAATTTCTAGTGAGCCGTTCGGTTGCTCTGCTGCTGACGGTAGCGACGAAGGGGACCATGCATCGCCGGTAGCCTAGCACATAGCGCTTTCGCACAGTAGCGGACGGCCGCGGGGCATCAAACCGCGGCACTGAGAAGGAACGAAGACCCGTTCTGATTGTTTTGCTTACATTCACCTTGTCGTTCAAATTAGTGCATGTCGCCGGCGTCCACCGCTGCTCAATTTGGCCGCAACGGCGGCTACAGTGACGCGCGCACTTTCATGCCAGCACGATAAGTTACGTAATGTGGAAAGTTGGGCTAGTTGGCGATTAATCATCATACCTTGCCGGTGAAGCAGCGCACTGACACGCACACAGTGAAGACACAAGAAACGCAGACGACACACGCAGCGAGTGTCGTCTTTTCTTGTGTGTCTTCACTGTGTCCGTGTCAGTGCGCTGCTTCACTGGCAAAGTTAGCGATAAGTTACAGGCGTCAAGCTTTACTGTGGGTATAGTTTTTCTGTCGAGATTACTTCTCCGGCATTGTCTCCCGCAGTTGGTTTAATATTCATATCAGCGACGCCTCTGAAAACTGCTTTGATTACCTACTACAATGCGTAGGCCGTTATGTAACGTTACAAAAGTACCATCAGGAAAAGATGAGTGAAAGACGAATTTAATAAACTAGTTAGTCGTGAAAGTCGGAAGCATTCCATAGCTTGAAGGGGGCTTCACTGTGATGAAAAGTTCCCGTCGACCGCGATGACTTGGCTTTGTCGCCTTGACATCGAGTCATAGAGCGCCGCCGCTTTAGCTTAGGACATCCGCGCAGCGCTTCCCACTCTGCAACATATCGCGCCGGCGTGAAAGACCGCGCGTCACCGTAGCTGCCATTGCGCCTGCTTGCGTGATGTTGCCTAAAACCGAGCAGCGGTGGACGCCGGCGGCATGCACTAATATGAAAGATAAGGTAAATATAAGCAAAACAATCATAACGGGCCTTCGTTCCTTCTCAGTGCTGCGGTTTGATGCCGCGCGGCCATCCGCTACTGTGCACTGTGCGACAGCGCCATGCACTAGGCTACCGGCGATGCACGGTCCCCTTCGTCGCGACTATAAGCAGAAGAACAACCGAACGGAGCACTAGAAACATAGAATAAAGAACAACTTTAGAGAAGGGAAACTGTACCTTCCAGAGTGGTTCGAAAATAAGAAGCGGCAGCGCATGGAACTTAGTGGGGGGCCCGACAGATGGCGCTACTTAAACAGGAAGCGGAAATGTCTTTTTTTTTTAGTACAACATTCAATATGGCCGCTTTTTTACTGGTGCCGTACGCTGGGTACGCGCCGTGCTCGCCTCGCTGGCTTTGCGGCATGCCTCAGCTGCCGCGTTTTAATGGCCAGGAGACTAAAGAGCCTCTACTGACGCCCATACAAACAAGCCACAAGTGAGTGAACAGGACGTGCGACTTTATTGGCAGAAGAAAAGCAGTGCACCTTCTCATACAAGATCAGAAATAAAATTTGCATGTCGAGATGCGCTGAAACCATTAACGCGAGCTCGTAAACTGCTCACTTAAGTCGCCGCACATGGCGATCTGGTAACGAGCGACAATCAGTAGTGCAAGCAAATTGGGCAGTGCACCACCTGTTTGCATTAACAGTCGCCGTAACTTACATTGCGAAGCTATCGGGTGACGCAAGGCATCTGCTGCCGCAACCAACACAGCGACATGGACTAAACGGCATTTTAGCGTTCCCGCCTTTCCAACCTGCGCGTTTCTTTTTGTTCTTTCGGGGGCCGCTAATGTGTAACTCATAGTTGGTGCCCCACATTCTCAATGTGGGCATCACCATTTTGCAGCCACTTTTGCAGGCCTTTCCACCTATGTGGCTATCAACTTCGGACCATGTAATAACGTGTGCTGTCTCCGCTCACGCCACATCACGGCCGATGAAGGCCCACAAGCATAATTTGCCGG